>NC_040040.1:34204435-34563628 GCF_003713205.1 Coffea eugenioides
AAATTTATTCTTTGTTGTTGCATTTCATTCGACACACTCTGGTTTCATGTCTGGGTTTTGTTATTCGAAGAAGGCTGAGTTTTACTTCTGTTGGGGCTGAGAAATCCTCAGGTTTGATCTGGTTTTGGGGACGGAAGTTTGGGGTTTTTTCTATAGGTTTTAGCTGATGGGTTTGTGAGAGTTCACGGCTGTTGCTTTGCTTGTCTTTGTGCGCAGTCTGGGTTGGAGAATTCTAGGGAATGCATAGTTTAAGGCTTGGTCTTGATGATAGGATGCATAAGGTGTTGTTTTGGTTCGAGAGATTGCTGTTCGTTTGAATTTTGTTGGCTGCATATGTCCTGAATCCCATTGTTGGAAGTTGCAAAAAAATAGTTGCTGGAAAATGGATTTTAGCTATCCGAAAGTTGCAGAAATTTTATTTCCATTTTTGCACGTTCCTTCTTTCTGAATTTTGTGTTTCAGCCTAAGATTTTTATGTTGAAAACTAGGAAGAATGTTTCAGAAGCCTGTTTGCCTGGTCTTAGAGTACTTTTGTGCTTAGAGTTGAGCATAAAAATCTGCTGCAACAAGCTCGAAGCTCTCAGCTTGTTGCAGCAGCGTGGACAGATCCTTTCTTTTTCCTTGGATTGCTGAAGTTTTGGTTTGCTTAAAATGGTTGATTTGTTTGCTATTTGACTGAGATGTCATGTGCATGTTGGGGAGCCCGTCAGTGTTCATTATCTTGTTTGAGTCGAGTTTTTCTTATTTTTCTGGGAAGTCTGAATCGAATTCTTTAGCAAATGATCATAGCATTCCGTTGTGTTTTTATCTTTCCCTTCTCCCTGTCCCAAGTGCGTGCCTTTGGGATCTTGCATTTCGGTTGCTCTACCTGAATCCATCTAGGCTGAATAAGGGAGATGCTGCAATAGAAAGTTGCAGAAGTTCTTCTCACGTTACTTTTGCATGAAGCTGCATTAGTTTTTCATATTCTTGCTTCCCGTAACAGCTCCCAAATTGAGTTTCGTCGCTTTGTTTGCACATTTAATCTTGAGCCAATGGTGATTGCCACTTTTCGATTTGTCCACGAGCTGTAATTTGTAGCAGAAACTCACATAAGTAAAGAAAACTTTCATCTGGCCGAATGTCTGATGCATGCATGGAAACGTTATTAAATTCTGTTTTTTAACCCCCTAAGCTTTCCTTTATCTTGCTATGGCCCAAATATTTTAGAAAATTAATCAAATTGACCCCTCAAATGTTTATAATTCTTTCAATTGGGTCCTTGTCTGCTTTAAACCTTTGAGTATAGGTTGTTTAGTCTATTTGGGTGTTTTAGGTGCTTCAATTTCGTGTTATTTTCATTCCATGTAATTAATTGGTAATTAAAGTGGTGCCTTGACCCTTTTATTATTTTGGAGGGAAAATAAGTAATCTCGCTTCATTAGGGCGACAAACTCAAGGGAGGTACACCCTTTCTCTCATTTCTTACCTTATTTGACTCTACGTGCCCTATGTGATTTATGTGTTTAATTGCATGCCTTTTGAATGTTTTCATTTTATTTATTTACTCGCTTTAGTCTTCTTAATTTCGTATATTTATTTTAGCTTCATTTTGGTTATTTAAAAGGCATTTAAATGCCAAGTTGTAATAGTTAGGTTTATTTTATTTCATTTATTTTCATTTCCCCTCTTAGATTGTAGTAGGCTTCCCCCTCCTAATGTAATAGTTAGGGTTTCTTTGTTTTTTCTTTGTGTGATTTGCATGCGTATGTGCTATGTGTTTAATTGCTTTCTTAGGTTTTGGCATCTAGATATGCATGCTTATGTGTTATGTGTTATGTGAATTACGTGCTCACATGTCTACTTGTTTAATTATGCACATTACTTATATATGTGTATGATGGATGCAAAATGCACGTAACCGTGGCTAGTCCAATGCTAGTCATGGTTGTCCCATCGAGCTCTTGCAAGTCTAATGCTTGTGAGAGAGCGTAGATGTGAGCTAGTCCAACGCTAGCCCTTAGGAGCCCTTCGCGCGTTAGATCATGATTGTGTGATCACTTCATCTCATGCATATCTTTACTTTTTAGGGTCTCTTTCACCATATTGCATGACACTTTCCTTATATATGTATACCCCCTTTCCCCCATATTTTCCCTTATATATATATTACTTGCTCCTTTTGTATGAAACATGACATTAGTCTTGCATTTCATATAAGTATTAGAACTAGGTTAGTTCATTTGCTTGATTAGATTAGGGAATAACCCCTCGAATATGGGATATGGACGAGTTTGGCTTTTCTAACCTTAGCACGCTCGTATTCCCTCTATTAAAGGGAAAATTGAGTCACGAACATTAGTCCCCCGTACCCGACATGATGCATTCCTTTAAGACATGTATATTTCTATAATTATTTTATTCTTTTCCTCTTCTTAGAGTCTCATATTTTTGCATTATTCGTGACCTCTCCAAAGAGTCACTATTGGGCATCACAACTAATGTGATTGGCACCACTCAAGCTTTGAAGAGAAATTTTGCCCCCCGATGTCCCCCTAGGTCTAGGTTTTGCATTCATATAGTGCATCCAAATGTGATAAATGCTTTGGTTAAAACAAGAAAATCTTTGACTAAATCACGCAACTAGCCTTGGCTAGGTCGAAGGGGTGCCTTGGATTTCATCCTTGCCTTCCCCTTCGTCAAATGTGACTCCTGAACCTTTTTCGTTGGTTTACGTAGACTAGGAGTCGTTTAAAAGAGGTTTCTTTTCTATCTTTTTTCTTTTAAAAATTCATTTTTAGGTGACTTGGTACACCTTAACTCTATACCAAGTGGCGACTCCATTTTTCATTCAATAAACCCTTTTTAAACTATATTTTGGGTCAAATCGTCGCATTTTCATGTCCCATTTAGACCCGTATTTTTCTTCGTAAACCAAAAATCACTTTTCAAATCAAAAATCCACTTTTTACTTCATTTATTTTTCTTGTAAAAAATGGGGCGCGACAGCTGGCGACTCCACTGGGGGCTGATTTGAAAAATGAATTTTGATTTACAAAGAAAATGAAGAAAAATATGGGTCTAAATGGGACTTGAAAATGCGACGATTCGACCCAAAATATAGTTTAAAAAGGGTTTTTGAAATAAAAATCGGAGTCGCCACTTGGTATAGAGTTAAGGTGTACCAAGTCACCTAAAAATGAATTTTAAAGAAAAATAGGAGAAAACCCTTTTTAAACGACTCCAAGTCTACGTAAATCAAAGAAAAAGGTTCGGGAGTCACATTTGAAGAGAGGGAAGGCAAGGACGAAGTCCAAGGCACCCTCTCAACCTAGCCAAGGCTAGTTGCGCGATTTAGTCAAGGATTTCCTTATTTTTAACCGAAAAATTTATTGCATTTGGATGAACTATATGAATGCAAAACCTAGATCTAATGATGAATCGAATGGGACAAATATCTCTTAGAGGTTTGATTGGACTAAATCACATAAGTCGTGATAGCCAAGGATGAGCCCTCCAAGAGGTCACGAGTAATGCTAATGACGTAAGAAGGAGTGGAATGAATGTATGTAATGTGAAAACATGAGCTTGTGTGAAGTGAAAAAAGTAATAAAAAATAATGGTGTATAAGTGGGAGTGTGCAAATGAGTGTGCAATGTGAGGTATGTAAGGTGATAATGTGAAAATGTATGTGTGATAACATAAAGTGCATGTGTGCAAGTGATAGTATATAAAGTGCTAGTGGTAGAGTGAAAATGTACAAAAATAAGAGTTGTGAAGTGAAAATGTGGAAAAAAGGATAGAATATGAAGTAAGAGTGCAAAATGATAGTGGATAAACGAAATGCATGAACCCTAGAGGAATGCAAGCAAGACGGGTACGGGGAGACCCTAAATCGTGACTTTTGCTTTTCCTTTTGGTTAGAAGGGAAAACTAGCGTGCTAAGGCTATGTGTAGCCATACTCGCTCGTTTCCCTTACCCGAAGGGTGACTACCTAACCTACACAAGCAAATGAGCTAATCTAAATGAAAATGTAATCCTAAACGTGTAAGGGAAAGGGAGTGAAGGGTCATGCAAAAATGCAAAAACTAAAAGGAAAGAATGAATGAAGATGTAATGAAGGCATGCAAGTATGTGCTAGCGCGGGGACGGCCCTAATTGGTCTAGCATTGGACTAGCCCTTTACTAACGCTTTTTCACAAGCATTGGACTTGCGAGAGTTCGAGGGGGAAGACCATGACTAGCACTGGACTAGCCACGGTGACGTACATTTGCATCCATCATACACATACGTAAGTAATGTGCATAATTAAAGCAAGTAGACATGTGAGCACGTAATTCACATAACACATAACACATAAGCATGCATATCTAGATGCCAAAACCTAAGAAAGCGATTAAACACATAGCACATAGACATGCAAAACACACAAGGCAATTAAGGCCCTAACTATTACATTTTTTGGGGGAAGGCCTACTACAATCTAAAAGGGGAAATAAAAGGAATAAAACAATTAAATCCCTAACTATTACAATTTTGGCATTCGAGTGCCTCCCAAATGACGAAATTGAACTAAAATTAAAGCAAAACTAAGCCACTAAAGAAATAAATAAGGTAAAAAATGAAATAAACACTTAAAGTCATGCAATTGCACACATAAGACACATATATGCACGTAGGATCAAATAAAGTCAAAAATAAAGGATAAGGTGTACCTCCCTTGAGTTGGAGCTCTAATGGGGTGAAATGACTTATTTACCCTCCAAAAATAAAGGAAAAAGGTCAAGACATCACTTTATTAACAAATAATCGCAAAAATGGAATAAGCATAAATTAAATTAGTCAAAGACACTTGAAAGAAAGCAGATAACTCATGTTTAAGAAATTAAAACAAAGTAGAGACTTGATTGCAAAAAATTAAAGAAATTTAAGGGATTAAATTGATCAATTTTTCAATTATTTGAGCCATAGTGAGACAAAGGAGGACTTGGGGGCCAAAGTGTAATTTTAGAAAGTTATCTCATGCAATCTTCATGCAAGGACGTGAGAAGCCTTCTGCAGCAAAGTTTCACAAGCTTATGAAGCTTTCGGCAACTTTAAGCTTTCAAGATGCGGATTTCATTCAAGACTTCAAACAACATTCAGCAGAGACCATCACTCGACACCACCTAACAGCTAGACACTATGATTAACGCAATCCAGTCATGGACACTAAACCATTAAAAATCAAATGAAGACAAGTGAAGAATCAAATGGAAGACGTGTGCAGCAACAGAAAAGCAAAACCAGCCTTGTGATTTTCTTGAAACTTCATCATTCAACAAAAAGGCCTATATGAAGCAACTCACACGGATTCTACCATTTCAACAACCAAAAACTAGTGCAAGACTTCAAACAATCCTAGAAGATTCAGTCCAAGCAACGGGATACAAATGCAGCAAAAGAAAGAGTGAAACCTGCGACAATTTCCAGCCATGCTTTTCGGCAATGTTGCTGCTGCGTTTCATTTGCTTTAGCCGAGCCATGTTTGTACGTAAAAGTTCAAACAGACTTGTACTAGTTCAACAACTAAGCCCAACTACAAAGGCTCCAACCCATTGTCATTACCCTCCCCCAAACATAATCATCTATCTCCAAAAGAATCTAAGTAAAGCAACCAGGCATGAAATGCAACAAAGCAATGTGAGGATCTGCTGCAATTTCGTTCAACCAGAAAACCCCCTCAATAGCATTGTTAGAAAAACACAAATGCACATACTTACTCTCAACAGGTCCAATAATGCTACTAGAAGCGGAAAAGCAGCATAAATGCAAAACAAACTTAACAACAAAGAAATGGCCGTTGCTGCAATGAGCCGAAAGCTTCAAGCTCACTGCAGCAGACTTGTATGCACAATATCCCATCCCAACGTCATCTGATCCCAAGAGACAAGACCATCAAGCAAGAGCTATACCCAAAACACAGGTAAACAGCGAAAAGGAAACATCTTGGTCTTGTAAAGTGCAAGTAAAACGTAAGGAAACAACAGAAAGCCAACTGGACTCTTCTTACATGCCTACCAAGCTTCACATACGGATCTCTTTGACCCAAATTTACTTAGATGCCTTTTATCCAACCCAGTCAGGTGTATTAGCAAGATTGAACTGACTTTGCTAACTCATGCAATAGCAAACAACGACTCATACACAACCTAACAGATTCCTTGACCAGATACAGCAACCGCATCATTCAATCATAAAGGCGCAATTATCGTAGAAAACAAGCAAGTTAATAACTCTGATTTTTATCCTTTTGCTAGCAAATGTTAAGAATAAGAGAGAGGAAGAACTCATTACAGTGTTTTTCTCGAAATTTCGATGGCGATGGCAGTGGGTCTCGGCAAACGATGGCTACTTCCAGCTCTTCATCCACTCTTTGGCTACTGGTTCAAAGCCTCCCTCCGTTGCTGTTTTTCTTTTCTTCTCACCAGAACCTCCCTTTTTCTTTCCTCAAACCCTCAGCCTATAGCTACCTCTCTATCTCTCACTCCAGCCGCCGCACCAGATTCTCTTACCCTCTCCCAAAATTTTCAGCCGTCATCAGATTCCTAGCTCTTCCCCTTTGGTTCTTTTTTTCTTGTCTTCCTCGGCTCTCTCTTTCATTTTTTTTCTCACCCGAAGCTCTCACTCTTCCCTTTTCTTTCCCTTTTTCCCAGCCTTTTTTCTTTTCGCCGCCAAGAACTCTCCGCCGTCACCCCCTGTTCTCTCGTTCTCTGGTCCCTTTCTCGTTCTTTCTCCCTCAGTTTCTTTCTTTCCGCCGCCAACTCCCTTTTTCTCTCCCTCCAGCCGTCTGTCAAACCCCCAACTCTCTCCCTATCTCAAAACCTAGCCGTCCCTCGACCCCCCATATAAGCACCGAATATCCCTAGAACCTAAGATCAATGGTTCATGTCTTTCTGCAATTTTCGGTGATTGTTAAACCATTGGATGGCTTTTTTCCTGAGATTCCTTTTGCTTCGTTGATGAAAGCCAGGTTAGCATGATCTAAAGGTGGAGAAAAATGACGGAATGAAACATAGGAAAATAAGATGATTCTAGCTAAAGAAAATGGGAAACAAAACGGGAAGTAAGCTGGAATTTTCTTTGTGCTTGAGCTTGTCCCCTTTTTTTTTATAAATAATAACTTAATTAATAATAATGAACCAAATAAATAAAGAAAATTAACAATTTAAATAAAATCAGATAAAATGAACAAAACTAGGAATAAAAGATAAAAACAAAATGCTAATAATTTTCCATTCTTTTTTTTCAAAAAATTCTATGCTAAAATGACTTAAAATAAAAATAAAAGACTAAAAGTAAATAAAAACTAACACGAAAAATAAAAATAATAGTAAATAAAAATACACTAAAAATTTGGTGTCTACAGTTTGCTCCTCTTTGTCTGAGTTTTGGAAAAACTTGAGACAAAGAAGTAGACACCAAATACTTACCTGTGATTGGTCGAACGACTGCCGTTTTTGAAATGAGGATTGAGCCCTTTAACAAAATTTAAAAATGGGACTGACCCGAACAAACTTTTAAATCGTGGGACTGACCCGAACAAAATTAAAATCATGGGACTTACCCGAACAAATTTAAAATCATGGGACTGACCCGAACAAACTTAAAATCATGGGACTGACCCGAACAGAATTTAAAATCATGACCCGAACAAAATTTAAAATCATGGGACTGACCCGAACAAAATTTAAAATCATGTGACTGACCCGAACAAACTTAAAATCATTGGACTGACCCGAATAAAATTAAATCATGGGACTGACGCGAATAAAATATAAAATCATGGGACTGACCGGATCAGAATTTAAAATCATGGGATTGGCTCGAACAAAATTAAAAAAATTTAAAATCATGGGATTTAAAATCATGGGACCCGAACAAAATTTAAATCATGGGACTGACCCGAACAAAATTAAAATCATGGGACTGACCGAACAAAATTTAAAATCATGGGACTGACCCGAACAAAATTTAAATCATGGGACTGACCCGAATAAAATTTAAAATCACGGGACTGACCCGAATTTAAATCATGGGACTGAACCCGAATAAAATTAAATCATGGGACTGACCCGAATAAAATTAAAATGGAGTGCACACTAGTGGGACTGACCCATGTTTAGTGGCAGTGAAAATGAAATGCGCGCTAGTGGGACTGACCCATTTTTAGCGGCAATGAAAACAAAATGCACACTAGTGGGACTAACCCATGTTTAGTGGCAATGAAAATAAAATGCGCGCTAGTGGGACTGATCCATGTTTAGCGGCAATGAAAACAAAATGCACACTAGTGGGATTAACCCATGTTTAGTGGCAAAGAAAATGAAATGCGCGCTAGTGGAACTGACCCATGTTTAGCGGCAATGAAAACAAAATGCACACTGGTGGGACTAACCCATGTTCAGTAGCAAAGAAAATGAAATGCGCGCTAGCGGGACTGACCCATGTTTAGCGGCAATGAAAACAAAATGCACACTGGTAGGACTAACCCATGTTCAGTGGCGATGCAAATGAAGGGCTCACTGGTGGGACTGACCCATGTTCAGTGACAGTGAAAATAAGATGCACACTAGTGGGACTGACCCATGTTTAGTGGCAATGCAAATAAAATGCTCACTGGTGGGACTGACCCATGTTCAGTGGCAATAAAAATGCACGCTAGTGGGACTGACCCACGGCTAGTGGCGATGTAAAAGAAATGCTCACTAGTGGGACTGACCCACGGCTAGTGGCGATGCAAAATGAAATGCTCACTAGTGGACTGACCCACGGCTAGTGGCGATGTAAAAGAAATGCTCACTAGTGGGACTGACCCACGGCTAGTGGCAGTGCAAATGAAATACTCACTAGTGAGACTGACCCACGGCTAGTGGCGATGTAAAAGAAATGCTCACTAGCGGGACTGACCCACGGCTGGTGGCGATGTAAAAGAAATGCGGGTATGTAGGAAGAAACTGTATAAGGCTTGCTTGAAAAATTATCCAAAGATTTGCCCCAGTGTGATGAATTGGTCAGTGGGATTAAACCCGAGCCTGCCTTAATTGGTGGTACAAAATCCAAACCCAACATGATATTTGTGAAGTTGGCGGTACAAAATCCAGGCCCAACGTGATGTTTGTGATGTTGGCGGCACAAAATCCAGGCCCAACGTGATATTTGTGAATGGTCAGTGCGATAAGACCCTGTCCTGCCATCCAATTGGTCAAGAAATTAAGTGTGATTGTCAAGAAAGTGGGGGGATAGAAGGGTGCGCGGCATACGCTGAAACTTCATCAACAAGAAATTGAAATTTGTCAAGGAACAAGAAATTAAATTCAAGTTTGATTTTTGAGAATTTTTCATAAATAATTGGCCCCAATTTCCACCAATTATTGTGCAACCGATCAATTGATTTGCATTACGGCATGGTTGCTCCTCCTTGAAGCCTTGATTCGTAAGATTCTGGCTTGCGCTTCTTCATCGATTTCAGCCATGGATACCTGCACAGGGGCTTGCCAAAATACAACATGCACTTTATTTTAAATATTGCAACTACTACTCATAGAAGGAGTAGTGGGATTGATTTGAAAGTCTTGCTTGACTATTTGACGAAATCCTCAAATGGACTATAAAAAATTTGCCCCAGTGTGGGCTTATTTTGCAAAATCTTACAAATGAAAATTTGCCCCAGTGAGAGCTCCTTTGATTACAAAAATTTGGTCAGATGATTCCCCATTTATTTGAACAAAGAGAAATTGCACTTTCTAAAATTTAGAGAATAATCATATATACAATGTGAAGAAATTTAAACGTCGAGTTTGAACTCATGCAGAAATTTCATGATGAATCTCTCAGAATAACACCAGATTACAGAAGATTTCTTCCTCACTTTTAGCATCTGTGCTTAGAGTAACGGATTACCACTTCTTGTTGGCTCATCTTTCAGGACCAATCAAATGGGCGTTATTTCTGATTTGGAAATGGCTAAGGAAAATAAGAAGTCAAGATTTGTCTGATTCTTGTGCCCAAAAATTATATGTAATCCATTCAACATCACATCTTAGTGAAAAACTCACCATAAACGCCCAAAATTTTTCCAATATAGGGTAGTGACCATCAAGGCACTTATTTGAAACGAAAATTATTCTTTCAAAGGCTCAAATGGGAGAGCAAATGATAAAATCTGTATAGGTAGAGAAACGAATGCTCGAAGTATCATTCCAAATTTCCAAAACAAACAAGAATAATGCATATTTTGCTTTCACTTAAATGTGGATTGAACCGGATTAGACACAGTGAACATTTACAAGCAAAAAGTTGCCCCAATTTACAATTTATCAATCAATGTGACTGATTTTTATTTTGGGGTTAAGTGAAGGAGAAAGGTATCTCATGGGGCCTTCTGAGTGACCTCTTTTAATTTTGAGCACTCTTATTGTGTAGCTCAGATCACCAATCTAGTGTACACAAGGATTTTAGAAAGCATACACTTGCGAATTTTCAGGCTGGAGGTTGAAAAAATCTCAATTTGAGTTTATTTCTTAAAATTCATCATGAAATCTCTAATGAGCAAGAATAAAGAATGAAATGTACAAAACAATAATTGTTTACAAACTTTATTGCTGAAAAAGTTTAAAACAAAATTTCTCGTTCAATTATAATACAAATGAGAAGAGAAAAACTTCTAAGGAGCTCCACATATACACTTTTTGTCTTCTTTTCTTTTGGAACAAAAATGTATTAACTAATCCAATAAACAGAATTTTTCTTTGAAAAGCAATTATGAAGTCTCTTAGAGGCTTTAGCCTAACGCTTCCAGATAGATCCTTCGTGTTTTCATTGCAAGGTCTGCCCAAGAATCAAATAATACTTGTAATTTTCACACTTTATTAGATCAGAATTGTTATCAGATATAGAAAAATGTTCTTTACCTTATTGAAGCATTTTTATGAATGCAGGGGGAAGGGGAAAAATAAAAGAAAAATACCCAGAGTTAGTAAATAAGACTATAAAATCGGTATGCATGTCCTATGGGGGGAGCCCTTTTTGTGCCAAGGGTAGGCCTAGAATGAGATGCAATCCTCTAGGGTAGGCATCATACAATACCTGATGAATCCGATCAACTAAGGGAGCGAAAAATAATTTGAAAATTTGACCAATTGGAGTGGAAATGGGACACTTGTCCCAAAAATGAGGACAAAGTCCGAATGGATTGCTTGTTTTGATCAACACATAAAATCTATGCTTAAAAGGATTACATGTCTCAACTAGTTTATTCAGTGAATTTTAAACTTAAACCCTAAAAAGGAATAAGCGGGTCAAGAGGATAGGATGAAATGGATTATTTATTCAAAATTGACTAGATTACCTTAAAAACAGTAAAATTGTCAAATGTATTGAATGAAATTTAATTATTTATTCAAAATTGAATGGATAACCCTAGAAATGAATTAAACTAATCAAATGAATTAAATGAAATCAATTGATCAAATAGATCGAGTGAAATGATGATTTATTCAAAATCGACCGAACTGCCCTAAAACTAGGCAAATTGGTCAAATGGATCGGACAAAATTGATGATTTATTCAAAATCGATAAGATTGCCCTAAGAATGGGTAAATTCAAATGATTGAATCTAGTGATCTACTCAAAAATTAGATTGCCTGAAAAATGATAATAAAATGGATTGAATGAATTGATGATTTATTGACTAAATTGTCCTAAAATGAATGAATTGACAAAAATGAAATTGATAAATAATTTGATCAAATGAATTGAATGGAATTGATGGTTTATTCAAAAATCGATGGAATTATCTCCCCTTTGGTAGTTTCAAAAATGCATTGCGATGCATTAGCCTATGAGCCTCCTACAATCAAGATTTGGCCTCAATAAGTTTACCATCTCAACAATGAGGAATTAGTTGCGAATTTCTTCAAGTTAATATCCTTTAAGCAAGGGATTTTTACCAACTATGTTAAAAATGGCCAAAGAATGATCGTTAGATGCTCATATTCTAATGTACCAAAGATCGCCCCAGGGCCATGGAAAGGATCGGATCCTACCTTACCTTGTACACTACCCCTTTGGATGGTACAAAAATATAAACGTGCAAGTCTCCTTGGATTAAGTATCCGAGACACGAGGTGGCTTATTCCTAACGCGGGATCCCCTAAATGGCATTCCCCTTCTAGGGTTTATGCGTGATGCCAGTTTATTAAAGCAGTAAAATATGCAATTTGAAATGAAACATGACCTAAGGGACCCTTTATTTGCCAGGGTAGGCCTAAAATGATATGGCGTTATTAATTCATGAACGAAATATACCAAAATTTCTTAAACGTGCAATAGCTTATCTACAAGGGTAGGTTCTAAAAGAAGGTCATGCCAGACCTTTTATCTCTTAATGTTTGTGAATGCAAAAGGCAAGAAACAAAGAAAGTTAGCTCAACACATAACACATTGTGGAAATTAAATAATAAATATAGAAAGCAAGAATAAGGAAAGAGGGTTGGAATCCCTCCCCTCGTGCCTAGTGTCCCTAATTCAGGATAAGGTCGACTCTACCCTAGGCAATTCTATTATGGATGCATGAGGTTTGGCTCACTAATGCATCTAGACTCAATAAGGCTTCGGCTCCCAAGCCTTCAGACCTAAAGGCGAAGGGTCATCACTCCCAGGGCCTTCGGTCGGTGGCTCGAGTGATCCCTTAGGTAGCGCTATGGGCGCAGAGCACACCATCCGCCTACCCAAGGCAATCGATCCTAATCCTACAAGGAGGTGTGGGAAACGCCCACGAAAAAGAAAAAAATAGGGTAAATAAGACTATGCATGCACGTATGAGGTGTTTTCTTATTGAGGGGAGGGATTAAATACCTTAAATGCGGACGGAAGTTCTAGGGCAACTACCCCCCATCCCAAAACGCAATCGCGAAACAAGTAAAAGTAAACACATAAATGAACCATCCATTCATCACATACGTAGTGTGCGAAGAGCGATTGTGCGCGTGATAGATGCAAAATCCCTAAAAAGAGAAAAAGGGCAAAAAGGGAAAGAGGAATGCAATCCTAAACATCCAAATGTAATAGATAAGAAGGTTAAAAGAAGAAAACAATCGACTAAATCAAATGCTCGGACTCTCTAAGTCCCCAATGGAGTCGCCAACTGTCGCGCCCCATTTTTATAAGAAAAATAAATGGTTTTAAAAAAAGTGAATTTTTGATTTAAAAAATAAATTTTTGATTTAAAAAGAAAAATGGGCCTAAATGGGGGTTTGTAATGCGACGATGTGAGCCCAAATTATAGTTTAAAAAGGGTTTTTGAAAATAAAAAATCGGAGTCGCCACTTGGTAATGAGTTAAGGTGTACCAAGTCACTTAAAAATGAATTTTTAAAGAAAAATAGAAAAAAGTAGTAAGAAACCCCTTTTAAACGACTCCTAGTCCACGTAAACCAACGAAAAAGGTTCGGGAATCACATTTGACGAAGGGGAAGGCGAGGATAAAAATCCAAGGCACCCCTTCGACCTAGCCAAGGCTAGTTGCGCGATTTAGTCAAAGATTTTCTTTTTTTTTAACCTAAAAATTTATCACATTTGGATGTACTATATGAATGCAAAAACCTAGACCTAGGAGGGTGTCGGGGGGTTGAAATGTATCTTCAAAACTTACTTGGTACCAATCACATTAATTGTGACGCCCAATAAAGACTTTTCGAAGAAGTCATGAATAATGCAAGTCATGTGACTCAAAAGAAAGAAAAGGTAAAGAAAATAATAATATACAAATGTGTATGACCTAAAGGAATGCATCATAATGGGTGCGGGGTACTTATAGTTATGACTTTCAATGTTCCCTTTAATAGAGGGAATACGAGCGTGCTAAGGTTAGAAAAGCCCAACTCGTCCATATCCCATATCCAAGGGGTTTCCCTATCTAATCAAGCAAATGATCTAACCTAAATCTAATACTTAGATGAATGCAAGTCTAATGTCATGTTTCATACAAAGGGGGTAAGGAATATACATATCAGGGAAAATACGGAATAGGGGATATAAGTAGAAGGGAATATGGGATAAAGGATGTACATATATAAGAAAGTGTCATGCAACATGGTAAGACCCTAAAAAGTGAAAACATGCATGAGATGAAGTGATTTTATCACACAACCATGATCTAACGCTCGAGGGGCTCCTAAGGGTCTAGCGTTGGACTAGCCCATGTCTACAATTTCCCACTAGCATTGAACTAGTGAGAAAAGTCGGAACAAAGGGCCACAACTAGCGTTGGACTAGTGTGGATTCGAGAAATTGACCACAACTAGCATTGGACTAGTGTGGTGACGTCACACATCGGTTACAATCAAATAAATCATGTCAGACCTAATAAAAGCATGTAAACACATAAATCACATAGAGCACATAACACATAAGCATGATATCTAGATGCAAGACCCTAGGAAAGCGAGTAACACATAACACATAGGCATGCAAAAACACACAAGGCAAATAAAGCAAATAAAGCCCTAACTATTACATTCGGGGAACCCTACTACAATCTAAAGGGGGAATAAAATAAATAATCAAATCCCTAACTATTACAGACTTTGGCATTTAAATGCCTTTCAAATATTAGAATGAACGCGCGCAATAAAGTCAAATAATAAAAAGAGATAAACGAATAAAATGAAATAAAGCATCCAAAATCATGCAATTGCACACATAGACACATAACACACATAAGGTCAAATAAAAAAATAAAAAAAGGATAAAGGATAGGGTGTACCTCCCATTGATTTGGAGCCTTAAGGAAATGAAATTACTCTTTGATTTAGCCTCCAAAAACAAAGAAAGGGTCAAGGCACCACTTTAATTAACAAATAATCATGAAATTGAATCAATTAAATCATGTAAACAACCCACATTCAAGAAGTCAAAAGAAGAAAGGACTTGATTGCAAAAATTAACAAAGCTTTGGGGTCAAATTTAAAGAAAAATAAAGTTTAGGGACTCATTTGCAATTAAAGTAAGGACTCAATTGAAAGAAATGGGAAGTTTTCAGGGCTTTAGTACAATTAAAGAAAAGTATAAGGGCCATTTTGCAAATTCGCTTCTGGTCTTGACAACCCAACAGGCCACTTGGACTATTTTGCATCTTATTTGGGCCAGAAGCCCCCTAAGCCCAACCGAAAACCCTAAGAAAGCAAGCAGGCCAACCTATCACTTTCCAACAAAACAAACCCAACCAAAAGAGTGGGCCCTTTATTTCCTAAACCCAAACTAGAAACCCAATCAAAATAAATCAGACCCACCTTTACAAACACAAACAAATATCATTACCCAAAACCTACACCCATAATACTAAATCTAACAAAATAAACAAAACAACTAAAATTATTAAGGACTAATTATGCTCTTAATCCCAGAAATAATCGGCTTAAAAAAACATGAAAAAACGATTGAAACTTAATAAGGGCAGAAATGATTTGATTGCAGAAGTTTTCGGGCCATAGTGAATAAGGGAAAATGTGAGAGGTTCAAACAAAACAAAATTAAGGACCTGATTGAAAGGCTTATGACAGTTTTGGGGCAAATTATGAAGTCTTAAAAACTTGTCACAAGGAAAAGGACAATAAGCATCAGTTTCCATTTCCGTCGAACTCACACAAGCAAATCATCATTCAAAGGGGAATTTCAGTTGGGCGTTTTCTCAAACAGGTTGGGGGCATAGAATTTCATCAGATTTTTGCTCAAATTGGGGTTAATCAACCCCAAAATTTTTATCAGCGACCCAAGACATTCAATTCAATCAATGTATGCAGTGTGCGTATTCAAAGAAAAATGAAGCCAATTAACGGGAAAATTGCCCCAAATGAAACCGCGGAAAACCCATTTCAAAGGCAGGACAAGAACTGAAAAACTTTTAGAAAAGTGACTTACAGTGCTCTTGTTTGGTAAAGACTCGCGAATGGAGATGGGGAATTCTGGAGCTAATGACCAGCCGCGATACCTTCCCTCCTCCTCTGTTTTTTCTTCAGCCGTAGCACTCACTCCCGCTTCCTCATTTTTGCCCGAAGCTTTCGTCCCGAGCTCCCTCTTTTCCTTCTAGCTCAGCCTTTTTCTAGTTTTTCCGTAGCTCCCCAAAGCCTCTCTCTTGATTCCCAGATTCTTGCTCCCTCTTTTCTTGTTTCCTTTTTCTTTGCCCCTTTTCTTTTCTCTGTTTTCCTTTGGCTCTGAAGGTTTTCACAGTCGAAGCTTTCCCTCTTTTCCTCTCTGTTTTGCTTAGCCCCAAAACCTAGCCGCTATTCCTCCGCCCATGACCGTTTCCTTTCTCTTCTGTTTCTGCTTTTTCTTTTTTCAACCCCCCCAAAATCCCAGACTTTTCTTTGGTTCTCCGCTGCCCCTTTTTTTCCTAGCCGGCCATTCCTTTTCAACTTCCCCTCTCTCGGCCCTCAACTCTGTCCCTTTGATTTTCCCGTCGCTCCTTCCTCTGTTTTTTCGTTCCCAAGCTCCGTCTGTCCGCCGCCCTCCTTACCAAATTTTCCAGGCTTTTCTTTCTCTGTTCCTCCTTTTCCCTTTCTCGTTTGTTTGCCCTATAGTTTTTCCCCATTTCTTTCTTGCCGACCGACCCTTAGCCGCCCTTGCGTTTCTCCTCCTCTGTTTTCTTTCTCGCTCCCCAGACCAAAAAACCCCCTCAATCGTTCAGCTTTTTCTTTCTTATTCTTTTTTTTCTTTCTTTTCTGAGCCCCTCTCGACCTTTTTCTCCCCTTATTTTGCAATCAAATCCTATCTTACAAGTGTCTAGACATCTTGCCACCTAGGTGATGTGTTGTTAAAAAATCAAAGGGACACTTGTCCCCATGCATGCACCCTCCATTTGTCATCATTTTTCTTTTTTTTTTTGTTTTTTTTTTACTTTTCCCTTTTCCTCTTTTTTTTTGTTTTTCTGAAATTTAGTATGAAGACAAAAAATAAATAATAAAATAAAATAAACTAGAACAAAATAAAATAAAAACCCTAGAATTGAAACAAATAAAGCTATTAAACAAATAAAGTTAAAAAATAAAAAATTTGGTGTCTACAGTTTGCCCCTCTTTGTCTGAGTTTTGGAAAAACTTGAGACAAAGAAATAGACACCAAATACTTACCTGCGTTATTCGGCTGCAAACTACTCAAGCGATCGAGGACTGACCCCTTTTAACAAAATTTTAAAATGGAATTGACTCAGATAAGAAATTTAAAGCGGGACTGACCCGAACAGAAATTAAAATCATGGGACTGACCCGAACAAAATTTAAATCATGGGACTGACCCGAACAAGCTTTAATCATGGGACTGACCCGAATAAAATTAAAATCATGGGACTGGCCCGAACAAAATTTAAAAATCATGGGACTGACCCGAATAAGCTTTAATCATGGGACTGACCCGAATAAGCTTTAAATCATGGGACACCCGAATTTAAAATGACCCGAATAAGCTTTAATCATGACTGACCGAATAAGCTTTAAATCATGGGACTGACCCGAATTTAAATTAAAATCATGGGACTGACCCGAATAAGTTTTAAAATCATGGGACTGACCCGAATAAGCTTTAATCATGGGACTGACCCGAATTAAATCATCATGGGACTGACCCGAACAAAATTTAAAATCATGGGACTGACCCGAACGAACTTTAAAAAATCATGCGCACTAGTGGGACTGACCCACGGCTAGTGGCAGTGTAAATGAAATGCTCACTAGTGGGATTGACCCACGGCTAGTGGCGATGTAAAATGAAATGCTCACTAGTGGGACTGACACACGGCTAGTGGCAGAGTAAAATGAGAGGCTCACTAGTGGGACTGACCAAACGGCTAGTGGCGGTGTAAATGAAATGCTCACAAGTGGGACTGACCCAACGGCTAGTGGCAGGGCAAAATTAAATGCTCACTAGTGGGACTGACCCACGGCTAATGGCTATGCAAAAAATGCTCACTAATGGGACTGACCCAACGGCTAGTGGCGATGCAGAATAAAATGCTCACTAATGGGATTGACCCACGGCTAGTGGCAATGAAATGAAAGGCTCACTAGTGGGACTGACCCAACAGCTAGTGGCAGTGTAAAATGAAATGCTGGTATGTGTGAAGAAACTGTATAAGACTTGTTTGGAAAATTATCGAAAGATTTACCCCAGTGTGATGAATTGGTCAGTGGGATTAAAACCGAGCCTGCCGTGAGAATTGGTCAGTGGGATTAAACTCGAGCCTGTCTCGGTTGCACAAATCCAATCCCAACGGGATGTTGGCGGCACAAAGTCCAGGCCCAATGTGATCTTTGTGATGTTGGCGGCACAAAATCCAGGCCCAACGTGATGTTGGCGGCACAAAATCCAGGCCCAACGTGATGTTGGCGGCACAAAATCCAGGCCCAATGTGATGTTTGTGATGTTGACGGCACAAAATCCAGGCCCAACGTGGTGTTTGTGATATTGGCGGCATAAAATCTATGCTGCTCACTAAGATGTACCAGGAGGGCTCATCCTTGGCTATCACGACTTATGTGATTTAGTCCAATCAAACCTCTAAGAGATATTTGTCCCATTCGATTCATCATTAGATCTAGGTTTTGCATTCATACAGTTCATCCAAATGCAATAAATTTTTGGGTTAAAAATAAGAAAATCCTTGACTAAATCGCGCAACTAGCCTTGGCTAGGTTGAGAGGGTGCCTTGGACTTCGTCCTTGCCTTCCCTCTCTTTAAATGTGACTCCCGAACCTTTTTCTTTGATTTACGTAGACTTGGAGTCATTTAAAAAGGGTTTTCTCTTATTTTTCTTTAAAATTCATTTTTAGATGACTTGGTACACCTTAACTCTATACCAAGTGGCGAATCCATTTTTCATTCAATAAACCCTTTTTAAACTGTATTTTGGGTCAAATCATCGCATTTTCATGTCCCATTTAGACCCACTTTCTTTGTAAATCAAAAATAATTTTTCAAATCAAAATTCACTTTTCAAACCATTTATTTAATTATTTATTTTTCTTGTAAAAAATGGGGCGCGACAAAACCCTAATCTGGAAATTTTTGCTTCAAACCAGAAATTTTCCACTAATCATTACAATTATCATACCAAAGCTTCATTCTAACCCATACTAGACCATCATACATGAGCAAACAATATTAATCATATAAAAACAGAAAAATTCCCAATAAATAGAAAACTTAGACAACACAACCATAATTCATGAAATACTTCACAAAATTGCATCTTTAACTACCAACCTCTACTAATTTCACATCAAAACCAACAAAGGGATAATTTCTTAACCACTCACCTTTGTAACCTCAAGAAACAAGATAGCTAGGGCTTGTTCTTCCCAAATGGCTCCACCAATCCCCCTTAAACTAGTTTAGCAACTCACTTTTGTGGAGCATTTTGGAATTTAAACGGTTGATTTGTGAGATTCAAGCAAGAAATTGAAGAAAGAAGTTGGGAGTTTTTCTCTTCTTTTCCACCAAGAAATTCGACCAAAGAGGGAGAAATGGAAGATGATTTTTGGTCAAAATTAGTTTTAAGAAGGAAAGAAAATATCTTGGTCAAAAGTCCACTCTCGAATAGAAACGCGACATGTGGCGCCTTTTATGTGTAAGCTTATCTTCTTGTCTCTCCACTCTCATCCATATAACAACCTTCAATTATCTCTTAACACCTGGTAAAATAAATCCGATATCCAAAACTTAACCTAACTGGCCGAATTTTTCCGAACTTTCCGCACTAGCGGGTCCCACGTCCGGTATACGTTCTTAATTTCTCAAAAACTAACCGATACTATAAAAATAATTTTAAAACCCTATTTGCTCATAAAAATTATCTAGAAAATTTTCCTAACAAAGAAAATGCAGAAAATATGCCATTAAATAGAATAAAACCCAGAAAATGAGAAAATTACGGGGTCTCACACCCTCTCCCCCTTAAAAAAAATTTCGCCCTCGAAATTTTACCTTCATTTGCATCAAACGAGTGCGGAACTGTTTGGGTGCCTAATGCATAAGCTTTTGCTGGCCCACTAGTTCGGTTCCCTCTTTCATTTGCTTGTTTTGTTTTAGCTCCCTCCAGTTGCGGAATACTACCTCCGCGTGACTGTCTCCTCGGACAGTTGCTAACTTGGTGCTCACCACTCTCACAAATCAAGCACTTCCGCCCTTTCCGCCAATAATCGTTCTCGGTATGATTGACCTTTCCGCAATAGCCACAAGTCAAGTAGGAAGCCATTTTTTAGCTTTCTGGAGAAGTCTCCCCATATCCGGTTTGGCTTACTTTGGTACACCTTCATTTCCCGCCCCTACTGTCCATGGCGGGTAGGACAAAAAGTTCACTTTCTACATTTTAGAAGGTGCTATTGATTCACTAAGAGATTCTTCAATCACATTACCAACTGCACCTCTTTTCCGAGTTTGGGAGGCTTTTACTTGTGCCTTTGCATTCTCGATTCGTTGAGCCTTCTCAAGGGCCTCCGTAAAAGTATTCACTTGCGCCGCGGCTAACGCCTCTTGGATGTCCAAATTCAGTCCCTGTATAAACCGTCTTACTCTTCGCCGTTCAGTGGCTACCAGTTCAGAAGCAAACTTGGATAATCTTGTAAATTTTGTTTCATATTCGACCACACTTAACGTTCCCTGGCGTAACCTAATAAACTCATCCTCCCTCCTTTCTTGGACTAAAGGTGGGAGGTATTTCTCGTTAAATTCTCTTATGAAGTTCGCCCATGTCCAGATGGTCTGTTCTCTTTCCCACTTTGCTCTAATTACGTTCCACCATGATCGGGCCGGTCCCTCAAATTGAAATACTGCAAAGTTCACTTGCCTTTGCTCAGTGTAGTTTAGGGCTGTGAAGATATTAACCATGGTTTCTATCCATTGTTCAGCCACGTCCGGATCGGGCCCTCCAAGGAATTTTGGCGGAGCAAACTTCTGGAACCTTTCAAGAGCCTTATCCTCGCCCATCTCAGGGTTCCGATTTTGGGTTACGGGTATTTGGCCTTGTTGATCCACCAGTCTTGCCAAGATATCTGTCATCTGTTGCATTGCCGTTGCCATTTGGTCTCCAGTCGCAGCTCTTGATTCCTGCCCTTGCTCGGCTGACGTTTCCCTTTCTCCTCTTGATTCTGGGGTCCGCTCAGTTCCCCGGCCTCGACCACGTCCACTACTACGTCTCCCGTCCATAGATATGTTTTTCTCTCTCTCTTTTCTTTTCTTTTCCCCAAAAGGTATTTTAGTGAATAAACACAGTAAATTAACTAAGCACCAATTCCCACATACCAAATACACAAGTAAACATATACGCACATAACATGCCAGATCAAGGAGGCACGGAATCAAATATACAAATACATATCACAAATACATATCAAGTTTGACAGATAATCATATACACGAATTCACATGCTAACGTCATGTAGTAGCCATATATGGGTGCATCACAAGAAAAGGGATACGTTGCCCCACACCCTGTTAACCCCGTCCGGTCTCTCACGTCACTTTCTATCCAACTAGAGGTCCATTGACCTCTCGTGCTCATTCTAGCCAGATAAAGCCTGTTCATGTTCCCAAATGCAATTTCCAAGTACTTAACGCCACCTCAACTTTGGAGTACTCGGGCACAAGAATCCGAAATAAGACAATTCACATCTCGAGCTGGCCAGTCCCAAGAGTAAACTATCTTCAATCGAAATTCCTACCCGACGTACCTATCTATGATCCTCAAATACCATAAGAAAATGTAAAGCGTATAACATTCACAATTCATGGCTTATGCTCGAACGAGCACTTAGTCCCTCATACTCATTCACCACTTAGTCCAGGCTCACTCCGCGCAGAGACCACGCGAAGCAGGCTCTAGGTTTTATCCCTCAATTGCTTAACTTTAAAGTCAAATCGAATTCCCACAGTCCGGCATCCTAAACTTTAGCCTAGGATACACTACAGAGATCTGAAGCCTAAGCTCTGATACCAACTGTGACAGCCCCACTTCCCCTTTAGGCGAACCAGAGGGTTCAGCGGACCGCCTGCCCAGCTCTCACCGGGACTCAGTCGTTCACTCACACAAATCAGAAATAGATCCACAAGAAAGAACAAAACGAGGATCCAAACCTTAAAACAAAACTTATATACATTGCTATCTCCAAAAGTAGTACAACCGACGAGAATACAAAAGTTCTCAAGTCACCATACAACCAGCCCGTGCCAAGCACTAGGGCGAGAACCAAAACAAAACCAAAACTAGACCCAGCCAGTCGGTACAGAGCTCTAGCCCTTGCTCGCCTTCCCCTGTTAAGGAAAACAAAACTAAAGGGATGAGCTGAAAGCTCAGTGAGGTTCCGAACATAGAATCAAGCCATAAATCAAACAATAAGTCAAGAAACATTTACAACATTTACAATAGTCACACATGAAAAGGATACGTTCGTTCATTCATTCGTTCATTCGTTCGTTCTCCTGTCATTCCCCTTATTCCTTCATTCGTTTGAAAATGCATTGTTCATTTATCAATAAAACCCTCGTTCATTCGTTCGTTCGTTCATTTCATTCAACCCTTCCTGGGCATTGGCCAGGCTCCACCAACCTTCACCAACCTACAAGGTAATACTCGAGTATACCAAACGTTCACCCAGGTCACCAAATCGCCCGACCGAGTCCGCTTCTGGCTCGAGTCGATCGGTAACAAGGGGCAGGGCCCAGTTCAGCCAAAAGGCTTACATTCATGCACAAGTACGTTCCAATCATTCAATCTTTGAAAATTTCACATTTATTTAGGTCGAGTGCGATAAAGTACACACTCGCCTAGAAAACTCGTTTTGGAAATCATTGAAAGCACTTAACACGTTATCAAACAATAATACAAGTCATGAAGTCAAGGAAATATAACAAACAAGGAACACTCACCGAATTATGCAAAATAACGTCCAAAATGTCCTATCGAATCTTACCCTCGGTCACCGAGAAAACCTATGATTCAACGAGAAAGAATATTACAATTCATCTAGCAAAACAAGTAAGTGGAATCAAGGAACTCGACTAGTTATGAGTAAAACGGATAAAGGTGACTTTAAAGTGAAAATAAAGCCATTTGGATCTGTGGACGGAAACAACTAGGGTGTCATAAACCAAACTCAAAGGGTTATAACAGTTCCAATGGAAAACACTTGAATCAAAGTCAAGTCGGAATCCAACCAGATAGGCTCAGAAATATTAGTTTTCGGAATCGTTTATGTGGTTCAAAATCAATATACATTCAAGTAGGTATTATGGCCTACATGTCTTGACTGAGAAAACCTTAGGTCATACCTCGATCTTTTGGTATGAAGTACTAAATAAACATTTGAAGGTTCAAATGGAAAAGGTATCATGTTTTAAGATGGAAAACGGGCATAGTATTTGCCAAACGAAAATATACAAGTTCAAATAGAAGCTTAGCCCTTGAGCGAAAATTTGGGCAGCACGCCCTTTGTATTTTCCTATTTCCAGCCATTTATGACTTCATTATTTTTCTTATTCAAACCCAAAGGTACACACACAACAATTTAATTTCAATAGCCGTTCAGTAAGCTCCAAGTAGTACCAGTATAAATGTATTCCGTCGAGACTATGATTTTATGGTTCGGTAAACATGTTCTCACCTTAGTAGGTTCCGATTGTTCGTTTTCTTTGGGTCCTATCGCGCGTACTATATTGGATTTGTGTGAATCGACTCCGTAGTCTTGGCGAGAGCTAGGTAGGCGTTCCGCCGAACCCTTTGGTTCGCCTTAGGGTGAGGTGGGGCTGTCACAGAGTCACCTGCCTAGCTCTCGCTAGAACTCACTCACGCGTAACTCGAGAAAGATATCGCGTCCGTAGAGAAGAACCGAAACAACAATCTCAAACTTTACATATACATTGATGTTCAAATCCAGCTCCAAGGTTTATACACGCCCAAAACGTTAAAGTATTACAACCCAAGTACCCTAGTCGGGTGTTAGCGCGAGTACAATAGCAAAATCAAAAAAACTAGACTACGCTAGTCTGTACAAGTCTCACGCCTCGTTCGTACCCCCTGTAAGGAAAACAAATGGAGTAGAATGAGCTAAAAGCCCAGTGAGGTTCCAAATAGCAAGTTGACCATTAATTAAAGGTACACGTATCAACGTAGCAAAAGATAGCGAGCCTAACAAGTTCATAAAAGTGAACAGTAACACTTCAAGTAGCAAACTTCAAAATGAACGAGTGTAAAGTGCTTTTGGTTTTCAAAAGAAACAATAATCCAATAAGCAATAATCATTTCCAAGTATAAGGATACGGATGGCTCTTAGGAGCCAAATTCCCATTGCTTCACCAGAGTTTGATCAAATATTAGTTGGCACTCCGTAAACTTTCAAGTAAAGTAACCAATCCAGTAGTACTTCGCTTAACTCCAATCTGTCCACCATTCAACCCCCTTACCGGGCCCGCACACCAACTAAACACTGGTGGTAATACTCGAGTATACCGATTAGTCGAGGAGATAACACTCCACTCGACAACACTAGATACCCATGGTTCGTTATCTAATCGACCAAGCCCTTGCCGGCTCGATGAGATACATCTCCAATCAACTGAATCAAGATAAAAGTACGGAGACGGGAATGAGAGGTACCTCCCACTCGGATCGAGTGTGGTACATACTGCCGCTCAGTACTTACAAGTCATGCACAGGTATCTCAAATCAATTGCAATAATAAACAAGTACATATCACATTAGGGCAAGTGCGATAAAGTACACCCTTGTCCGATCATACCAATCACATATCATTCGATCATATTGGTCAAGTATTGAAAACTAGTGTCCAGTTCAATCAGGTATTTGGAAGCACTCACCAAACTCAAAAGTCACGTTCAGGTACAACTCCTTGGTTGGAGTCCAATTCTGCAATAAAATATCATTTATGAAGGTAAAACTCTCTAGAGTTCGAAACATAGGAGTTTCGCTTCAAGAAAATCAAGTAAATGCAACTCGTTTAAGTAGTATTCAGATACTTATCAAATCCCGAAAAATTTATGCTCGCTCGTTTAGTTTCGGTAAGGAAGCGGTTAAAACTTTAGAACTCCCATTGGAGTCGAAAGAACGAGGAAAACGTATTTCTAGTAATCGTTATTTCATTTCCCAAGGGAACAAGTTCGGCCAAGTTCTAACTTATATACCTTGATAAAAGAAGATGCGATAGCCTAGATGGTTCAAGTGGTATTCGCTTTCAAGCCTTGCTCAAGTCGCAAGTATATCTACCTAGCCCTCGAGCGTAAATTTGGGCAGCACGCCCTTTGTATTTACCTATTATCCAGCCATTTATGGATTCATTCTTTTCCTCAATCAGTCCCAAAGTCACACACAAAATAATCTCATTCCAATAGCCGTTCAATACGCTCAAAATCATACAAGTACAAAATCAAGCTAGAAATATGTCCGGAAATGAAGTTTAAGTCATAAAACAAAAGACAGATTTGTCGTCGCTTAGCGTAACGGACACAACCAAAGCTACACTTATCATATTGGGGTACAATATATACCGTTTCGAAGCTAAGATAAAGGGCTACAACTTTGATGAAGGCCACTCAGTCCAGTTCGTGGTGTATCCAAGTCAAAATTTTAATTTACAGAACCAAAATCTCACAATCAGTCTAGTTAACCGTACTATACGTAAACGACAATAACTCAGGCTACCGAAGTTCGATTGAGGCATTTCCAGGGCCGTTGGAAATTTACGACATAGCACTATAACTTCTATATTTTGGCCAAATGCTAATTCAGTATGGATCAGGGTGAACAGACGCGGTCAGATTGGTAAACTGTCAAAACTGGCACAGAGCTCTACCTATGCAGTCAGGGGTATTTTTGTCTTTTCATTTGATACAGTGCTCGGATTTAGATGAAATTTTACAGGAAGCTATAAAATATAATTCCATACAACTTTCATGTTTTGTGCTAAGCCTAATTCGGCCTCCATCATGGTCGAACAGAACCGGGCAGAACAGGGTATCTTCAAAACTGAAAACTGGAATTCATGCAGTCCAATGCTAATTTTCTTATTTCGGGCTTGATTTACTACCTCAACTTCCTATACAAACCCACAAAAATGATATATAAACCATCATTAACCCTTATTAGCATCTTACAACATCACAATCTGTGACGGCCCCACCTCCCCCTAGGGCGTACCCCAGGGTTCGGCGGACCGCCTGCCCAGCTCTCGCGGGGACTCAGTCGCTCACTACAGTCCTCAAATAAATTACAAGATAAATCTCAAATATACATCACATGGTCCACAAATATACATCCAAGTCTCCAATAATTACATGTCATAAGCGAAGCGGAAACAATTCCAAATAAGCCATCCAGTCACGTGAATAAGTACTACAAGCCCTTCCTTCGCCTTGAGCCCTGTGGAGGGGAATAAAATCGTTTTGGGGTGAGCTAGAAACTCAGCGAGTAACCAGTAAAATCAGTAATCAAATCGGTTTCACAATAGTTCATTTCAATGATGTCATATATCAAACGATAAGTCAAGAAACAATTACAACATTTACAAGAAACCATACATGAAAAGGATACGTTCGTTCGTTCATTCGTTCATTCGTTCGTTCTCCTGTCATTCCCCTTTCCTTCATTCATTTGAAAATGCATTTTTCATTTATCAATAAAACCCTCGTTCGTTCGTTCGTTCATTCAACCTTTCCTGGACATCGGCCAGGCTCCACCAACCTCCACCAACCTACAAGGTAATACTCGAGTATACCAAACGTTCACCCAGGTCACCATATCGCCCGACCGAGTCCGCTTCTGGCTCGAGTCGATCGGTAACAAGGGGCAGTGGCCAGTTCAGACAAAAAGGCTTACATTCATGCACAAGTAACGTTCCAATCATTCAATCTTTAAAAATTTCACATTTATTTAGGTCGGGTGCGATAAAGTACACACCCGCCCAGAAAACTCGTTTTGGAAATCATTGAAAGCACTTAACACGTTATCAAACAATAATACGAGTCATGAAGTCAAGAAAATATAGCAAACAAGGAACACTCACATACAAGCACGCATGATATGCAATCGAGTAAATAATGCAAGAAAACAGTTCAAAAGTAACTTTGGAAACAATTTAGGGTCACTCACCTCCATGGCTCAGAAACCATCCATCATATATCATTGCCTTGCTCAAATCCAAGTCTTAGATCACAAACTCAGTGCAATCAAGTCCTTTCAAAGCTCGGACAGCATTTCCATTAAATTTGCTAACTTTTCCAGCCATCATGGCTTCATTATTTCCTCATTCAAACCTAAAGGTACACACACAACAATAAGTTCATTCAATATCCATTCAGCAAGCTCCCAGCAGTACAAGTACAATTCAAGCTAGGGAAAAGTCTGGAAATGAAAGTTAAGCTCAAAACCAAAAAAACAGTTTTTGACATCATTTTGCGGTTTTGGCACCAATGGCACTACGATTATCGGATGGAGGTAAAAGATACACCGTTTCGAAGCTAAGAGATAGGGCTACAATATTTCAGAAGGTCACTCAGCCCAGTTTCAAGTGTAACCAGGTCAAAAATGCAATATACTACACCAAAACCGCAAAAACAGATTCACAAATTGCATTCTGGTGCAAACATCATAAATCAGACTACCTAAATCCAAATCCAGTAATTCCAAAGCCAAACGAAAGCTAAGAAAAAGGGATACAATTCATCAGAAGACATTAACAACCAATTCCGAAGCATTCCCAACCAACATAACCCATTACAGAAGCAATTCTCAAATTCGGGTAGAAACAGGGCAGCAAGGGTAATTCCGTCTTTTCACAAGCTACGCTGCTCCGATTGACCTGAAATTTGTAGGAACCTCTAAAATATCATTCCATACAACTTTCATGTTTTAACCCAAGATCAATTCGGCCTCTAACTATGAGCTACAAAACCGGGCAGAATGTAGGAACATAAACCCTAGTTTTCCAATTTTCCTTCCAAAACAGAAATTTCTTGCAATTAACCACCAAATACACCTTCTAGCTTCATTCTATATCATTTCCAATCATCATACATAGCCACACCATAACAATCATATGAAATCAGAAAAATTCATGAACAAAAGAAAAATCCATCAATCTCACCCATAGGTCATGAAATCATCCATAAAATGACATGCTCTACCATTAGAAATCCTTAATTGATCATTATTAGCATGAGAGGGAAGATATTTAACACCTCACCTTTGCAACTCCAAAAAACAAGACAACTAGAGCTTGTTCTTCACAAATGGCTCCACTCAACACCTTAAACTAGCTTAGCAACTCACTTTTGTGGAGAAATTTGGAATTTAATCGGTAGGTTTGCAAGATTCAAGCTAGAAATGAAGGAAAATTGAAGAAACTCTCTCTCTCTTTATCTCCTCCATGGCCGGCCAAGAGCAAGGGAAAATGAAGCTCATTTTGGTCAATTTTTGGTATTTAGTAAAGTTGGTGAATACTGGTCAAAACCAAGGTCCAATGAAAACGCGACACCTAGCATCTCTTTTGGCTTATAATTATCCTTTTGTCTCTCCACTCTCATCCATATAACAACCTCTAATTATCTCTTAGCACCTGGTAAAATAAATCCGGTATCCAAAACTTAACCTAACTGGCCGAATTTTACCGAACTTTCCGCACTAGTGGGTCCCACGTCTGATATATGTTCTTAATTTCTCAAAAACTAACTGATACTAGAAAAATCATCTAAAAACTATATTTACTCAATAAAATTATCTAGGGAATTTTCTAATAAAGAAAATGTCGAAAAGGCGGGCGAACAATAAAATAAACCCTAGAAACTTAGAAAATTTTCGGGCTCTCGCACTCATTCTTTTCGGGGCGTCACACAATCACCATTTCTACTCAATTGCTACAAGCTTTTACAAGAGTTCAAGGCTGCTTTACCTTCCAAGGGTTGGTTCACAAGGTTGCACTTCAAGAACCAAGTTCCTTAGCTTTCTTTTGCTCTAACTCCCAAGCTTGTTGGATGAGTTGCCACAACCAGAATTTTTCTTGTTCTTCCTCTTAGTTTCTCTCGATTTTTTCTTCCTTCTTTTCTCCCAAAAGCTGGCCGAAAGTTTCCTTGTTTGTTTGGCTTTTGTCTTGCTAAGTTAGATTAATACTAAGTCACTTGGTCAAAGTCCAACTACTTTTTTGATTAGTCAATCAAAATTTAGCTTAGGAATCTCATGGAACCTTTAGGAAGTCTAGCAACTTGTGATTAACCAAAAGTCACACTATGGCCCAATTAAATTCACAATCCTACCAATTTACTCCACAATTTACATACTTGATATATTCCAAAAACCTAATTACACCTCAATTACTTCACTAATCACCCAATCACTATAATTACCTATAATAAAATATGCATTATCATACATAAACTCAATTACATAATAACCTTTTAGTCACAAGTAAAACTAGGGTTTTGATTTAAATTTAAAGTGTCCAAAAAAAAACAACTAAAGTGTCCAAAAAAAACAATGTTTTTAAAACAAAACAAAATAAATAAATAAAAATTTTAAAAGAACGAGTGAAAAACATTGTCCTAAAATTCGGAGTATCACAATCTCCCCTCCTTCAAAGAATTTCGTCCTCGAAATTCCAACAGGTACTAATCCAGTCAAAATAGTCCTCCAAAGTCAGTCAAGTACTAAAAATCAGTCCAATCCCTTATATATGATCTTATCACTTAGTAAAGAGCCAATAGATAGCTAAACAAGTAACCAAATAGAACATGCAAAAGGGTTTTGTTCAAACAACTGGCCCTGAGTGAAAATAAAGTCTCAGATATTCGAAAAATTCAGAACATGGCTTAGCCTCAAGTCAAAAATTTCTCAGGTCAGAAATTTTACCCCTGGCGGTGCTGCACAACACAACAAGCTAGCACAACGGCTATACTTCACCAGTGAGTCTCAGTTCAAGAAGTTCATCCCTGGCGGTGCTTGAAAACACAACAGGCAATGCCGCACCAGAGAGGTTCAGTTCAACCGCTACAGAGGAGTAGTAGCCGGTCTACAACCACACGAGTACGAATAAGTTCAAAAGCAAGGTCAAAGCAGGGTTCAAACATATAAGTTCAAAAGCAGAGTCAATTACTTCAAGTTCAAAGAGCACGAGTACGAATAAGAACTCACTCGGCTAGCCTATACCCAGCAATTCACATTCTCAAACAGTCACCGAATTCAAGTCCACATATAGGTCATATTACTCATGCGTAAAGTCAAATCAGGTCCATTACGTGTACGTAAGAGCACACTCGCCAAAACAAGTTCAAGTCTCAAATGAGCGTAGCCTAGTCGGTCTCAGGCAATTCAAGTATTTCCAATCCCTTTGATCAGTCCAATGACTAGGTTAAATGTTAGAATCATCCACGCCTTAACCTTTGCCATCAAAACTCACCTCAAGTGCAATCAAGATACAGACCCTTATTCTAGCGCTCTCCACTATTTGGTACCCAAGTATAAGAATCCACAATAAGACAATTCACAACTCGAGCCGGCCGGTCCTAAGAGTAAATCACCCATATTAAAGATTCCTACCTGACATACCTAACTATTGTCCCCAAAGTACCATGAGAAAGGTTTAAACCTAGAACGTTTCATGATTCGTAACTTATGCTCAAAAGAGTCCTTAATCCTGTACATCCATTCACGAAATTAGGACCATAACACCACTTGGCCCAAGCTCACCCTGCGCAGAGACCACACGAAGTGGCTCTGATACCATCTGTGATGGCCCCACCTCCCCCTAGGATGTACCCCAGGGTTTGGAGGGTCGCCTGCCCAGCTCTCGCCAGGACTCGCTCACGCGTAACTCGAGAAAGATACCGCGTCCATAGAGAAGAAACGAAACAACAATCTCAAACTTTACATATACATTGATGTTCAAGGCCATAACACTCTTGGCCCGCTTACCGCTCTACTTTTGGTACCAAGTAAGTTATAGGACACTCACAACTGAGCCGGCCGGTCCTGCCGCCTAGCTCGCGCACGGAGGTAACTTTGCCCAAAGTCCATAAGAAAGTCTAACCAGAATACTCTAAGAATGCGAGCTCCCTCAGCACCACAATCATGACTTTAGCCAGAGCAAGACTAGTCGGCTCTGTATGAGGTGATACCCCACCTCCACCATAGACCCTCAGGGATCTCCGAACTGACCAGCTCTGCCACCACATTTCGCGTAACAGGACCGACCGCTCACCTCAAAATCAACCTTCAAGCTTGCAATTGCACCAAATAACTAACTTGTTTAGCTCCCTAATTCTAATCCATATGGCACAATCCAAGGCCCAAATTTAACCAAATTACTCCATAAAAATAAGTGATAAACACAAGTGAAACCATAATCAATCACAACTAACAACTATTATCATCATTTCCACCATTTCAAATATCATCAACCACCTTTAATTTTGTATAGAAGCTTTCTTACCTCAAGATGAAGGTTGTATGATGGCTAAGAAACTCAAGCTAGCTCCAAGTTGGACTCTTTATGCCTCAAAATGAAAATCTATGGAAGAAATTTGGTTGAACTTAGCAAAATTCCCCTTGGTTTCTTCTTCTCCCTCTCACGGCTCCAACTCTCTCTCTCTCTTCCTCTTGTTTGTTTGTTTTGTTTTGTCATACAATGACTTAGTTGTGTTTCCTATGCCTTAATATGTGGTGCAAACCCACTTAGGAGAGATATTTATTAGCCAACCAATCACACAAAAGGACTTTATTTGCTTCTTAGCCCTTGTACTTCAATTTAACTTTTGTTCCACTCTTGCCCTTAAACCTTTACTTTTCTATCAATTTACTCCATAAGTTGTAAACTTAATCTAATCCAAACTTATTAATCTTCTTAGTTTCTCTACTAATCACCCTACCAACTTAATCACCTATACTTAAACATACTTTATCCCACATAAAAGCAATTAAACAATAACCTTTTTGTCAAGGGCAAAATTAGGGTTTAAACCCAACTTAAAACTTCTAATCAATCTTAACACTGGAGGTTTTACTCATTTTGGGTTTCTAACCTTCTTAAACTTATTTAACCTATATAAAATGGATCAAATCCTATACTTACCCACACTAAAACACACACTAGCATAACTAACTTTAACCACCACTTTATGATTAATACAAAAACTAGGGTTTCAATCCTAACCCCAACTTAGGGTTTTCGAATTAGTCCCAAAACCTAATGTTACCGCACAAATAATAAATATACCTAATATCAAACTTAAGAACTGACCGGAAACCACAAATTGGATGAGGAATTGAGCTAAAAGCCCCAGTACGTAGGTCAAATTAAGTTGACCATTATTTTAACAGGTATTCACGTATCAACGTAAGCAAAAGACTATCGCGAGCCTAACAAGTTCATAAAAGTGAACAATCAGTACAACAATTCAAAAGTAGCAAACTTCAAAATGAACGAGATAGTGCTTTTGGTTTTCAAAAGGAATCTATTCCATAACATATATGCCATGGTTCCTTACTTCGACAGGTACAAATTGCTAAATTTGATATTTTTGATACTTTTTCAACTATTCCGTAAAGTAGCATTTGGTATCCACACATTTATGCATATCGGGTATACCAATAAATTCTGGTGGTGATACTCGAGTATATCGATTAGTCAATTATCTTAGCTTCGAAACAGTATAAATTGCACCTCAATCCGATAAGCGTAGCTCTGGTTGTGACCGATACGCTAGGAGACGTCAAACCTGCTATTTAGCTTTTGTCCTTAAAAATTGATTTCAAGTTGCATTCCTAGACTTGCTTTGTATTTGGATGAACTTGAGCCTAGTTGACAGGGTATTTTATTGAGATTTCTTATGTGTTGAATTGGACTGAGTTGAGGAAAAACAATGAAGCCATAAATGGCTGCAAATTAGGTAAATACAGAGGGCATGCTGCCCAAAATTTGAGGGCTACGCGATTCCTTCAAGTTGAGTTGATCTTGGTAAAAATGAAGGGGTTTTGGGAGTTGTTTGTAACCCTAGGACCAACTGTTATCTTTTTGCTCAAAAGTCATATTTTATTCTTTTGTACTAGTACTCAACCTGGGAAGGCATACGACTTGTAGTCGAGCCTCATTGATGCATTCCATTTACTGGGTTCGTGGATGTGCGAACTATAATTGTTTTATCTTGGTTATTTTAGGGTTTCTGGGCGATTAAAGCCACTTTGGGTAAAAACTTTTGAAGTATCTGTACTGGAACCGGTGAGTGTACCACTCCCCTGAATTATTGCTAAAATGGTTATCTGTACTTGCAAATTGCTATTTGAATGTCTTTATCGACTGTTTATTCTGTACGAGGCGAGTGTGTACTTTATCACACTCGTTCTCTGTCCTGTGTGACTTGTTTCCTATATATACTTGAATCTGTTACCTGCGCCTGTTATAATGTCGTTTGGAAGTGCATCCAACGACCTTCCTGTTAAATCTGAGCTCAACCTTATGGGGAGTCAATTGGATCAAGCCAGCAAGGGCTTGGTCGAGAAAATTTGGCAATCCATTGGTGCCTGTTCCTGGGAAATCTTTGGGTATTGGAGACTCTAGATTTCCGGTATACTCGAGTATTACCATTCCTGTTCCTGTCTGGCGTTCGGGCCCGGTAAGGGGTATGTTTGGTGGACGGGATTTGCCGTTAAAGTGGTGTTCTACTGGACTGGTTCCTTTAGTTGAATGTTGACGGAGGGTCAACTAGGTTGGATCAAGTATTGCAACGGGGATTTGGCTCTTGAGAGCCACCTGTATCCTTTAAATTGTGGTGTTCATTCATTTCTCGTATTTGATGTATATATGTGCCCTAAAAGTGTTTTCTCATGATTTCTACTGTTTATACTTTTGGTACCTCATTGAGCTTTTAACTCACCCCGTCCCATTATCCTTGTTTTCCTTTCAGGGAACCATCTTTTGGAACTTTGATGTTTTGAGAAATGAGTTGAGCTAGTTAGAAACTCTTTTGTTTTTGGTATAGCTCCTCGACAATTTGGAAACCCTCAATGTATCTTAATACAATGTTTCCTTTTGATTTGTAAACTTAATAATATGTATATTTTAAAGTGTTTCCTCTGGTTTATGTGGCATATGTACTTGGGAATGTACACTCTTTCATGCTAAACAAAGTTTACTTGTATTGAGTTGGACTATGATGTGGCAGAGGCACTCCCATTTCGTTTTGTTTTTCGTGGGAACGATGTGCCAAAGAGTGATTGTATCTTATAGTTCGGCTCAATTGGGTTCTGAACGTTATCTTCTCGAAGTTCTTCTGAGCATTTGGTAGGATTTCCGTTCGTTCCAGATCCGTAGTCCCAGCGAGAGCTAGGCAGGCGGTCCGCCGAACCCTTTGGTTCACCTTAGGGGAAGGTGGGGCTGTCACAGGTGGTATCAGAGCTAGGTTCTCGTGGTCTCTGCGTGGAGTGAGTTTGGGCCAAGTGGTGTTATGATCCTGATTTCATGAATGTGTCTAAGTGCTCGTTTGAGTATAAACTATGAACCGTGCATGTTATAAATGTAAAAATCTTTATCATGAAACTTGAGGAAGATAGATATGTATGTCGGGTAGGAATCTATAATATGGATGATTTACTCTTGGGACCGTCCGGTTCGAGTTGTGAATTATCTTATTGTGGATTTTTGGACTTGAGTACCAAATAGTGGAGAGCGCGAGAATAAAGGTCTGTATCTTGATTGAACTTGAGGTAAGTCTGGATGGCAAAGGCCAAGGCACGGAAGATTTTACATTGGATCTCGTAATAAGATTGATCGAGGGGGTTTGATATGGAAGTGTTATCATGGACTACTCTTGTACTAGTCTAGCTCGAGTTTTCTCGAGGGTGGCTAGATTGTAAGGGAATTCGCACCTAAGACATGTTCTCTTTTGCTATGACCGTGAGGACTTGATAAGTGTTTACTTGACTTTGAGTTAGTCTAACTACAACTATAGAGGTACTTTCTACCCCCTCTTGTGAGATTCGATAACCGTAGTTTGGCTCTCGATAAACTACCTTTGCCCTTGATGTCAAAGTGTGGACCTGACTTGATTATTATTGTGTCGAGATCGAGAGTTTGAAATTAGGTATGGAATTTGAGAGAAAGGATATACTTGTATGCTTCTAAGTTTGATTTTTCGTGGTTGGATTGGGAATGAGGGAACTTGACAGTTATATGGTTAAAGTCCCAAGTGTACTTGGTTACTTGTTTTGATTTTTTCAATTTGCTTGGCAGGCTATCCCTTGAGTTCGAACGACTCGGTAAAATGACACATTTGGCTGATATGTATAAGGAGATAGAGATTCTTCGAAAGGAAGTAGAGTTCCAAAAGAGATTAGCTGAGCACTGGGAAGGGCGATGGAAACAGGAGTATTTGGAGAAAATTGAGCTACTGCACAAGAACATAGAGCTGAAAAAGAAATACGAAGGGATTCCGAAAGAGGTACGAAGTAAGTTTGAATTAGTGCCTTCGTCTAGTCAAATGGCCTCTTAGGAAATTCCTAGTAATAAAGATGAAAGAGATGAAGGAAGTGCTCGTGACAACAAAGGGAAACGTAAAGAGATGGATGGAAATGGAGTTGCTATGAGGGATAAGGGGAGGAAGAAGGAAAAGAATGGACATTTCAAGAAGAAATGGGTGGCTGCTAAGTGTGAAACATGTAACAAAACTCATACGAGAATATGTTATGTGAAAATTGGTGCATGCTTTAGATACGGCCAACTGGGACACCAAGTGAGGAACTGCCCAGAACAAATGAATTTTGGGATAGTGAAGCTGCTGTAATAGTTAAAGTCGGCAAGTAGTGATGTGTTAGCTGAAATAATTGTATTTATGGAACTATGTGTATACAACGCCTATGTAATGAGTGTATTCTCGATAAAAGTAGTGGATCTATACCTGATATTGTGAGTGTATTCTCCCTATGTCTTCACTGATTTTCTTAGCATAGCGTTTTAGTCATAGCATTGTTACGATTTCTTTCTAGATAGATTGTGGTATGAGAAGAATTTCGAGGATGAAATTCTTTTAAGGGGGAGAGAGTGTGAGAACCCGAAAATTTTTATATTTTCTAGATATTATTTTATTTCCTTGTCTACAATTTTATACTTTCCTTCAATATATTAACTTTATATACATTTTTATAAGTGAATATCATTTTTCAAATCATTTTCCTGGTATGAGTTGGTTCATAGTAAGTTTGAAGCGTAGCATGGCTGTGGGGCCGGCTAGTGCGCTAAGTGCGATAAAATTTTGACGATTAATTGAAGTTTTGTATTAAGAGATATTATTTTACAAGGTGTTAGGAGATAATTAGAGGATAGTTATCTAGGTTAAGCTTGGTAGACAAAGGGATAAGAATAAACTTAAGAAGGGCCAAGTGTCGCGATTCGATTGGAAGTTGGACTTGCCTAACTTTTTTTACCTTTACTAAAATCAAATTTTGACCAAATTTTTCTTCATTTTAACCTTGTTTGGCCGAAATTCTTGAGGGAGAAAAGAGAGGAAAATACTTCATCTTGCACTCCAATTTCTTGGTTCAATCTTGAGTTTTAACCGATAGTTTTGGAAACTACACCATCAAAGTTGCTTATTAAGGAGGATTAAAGCTTTTAGTGGAGAGATTTGTGAAAGGAAAACTCTAAGTTATCATCTTTCTTAAGGTGTCAAGGTACTTTGCTTACAACTTCCTCTTTGTTCATGTTAATGTCAAATTAGTGGCTTTTGTGGCTAAATATGTTGATTTGTAGTAGGTTTGATGGTTGGAAGTGGAGTTTTGATGGATTTTTCATTTCTTATTGATTTTTCTGTTTTTATATAGTAATTATTGTTTAGTCATGGGTTGATGGTTTGTTATAGTGTAAAATGAAGTTGGTATATGTTGGATATGATTGGTTGCGAAAAATTTTTGGTTTGGTGCGGAAATTCCAGTTTAGGGTTTCAATTAACCCTATTCTGTCCGGTTCTGTTTGGCCATGTTAGAGGCCGAATCAGGCTTAGGTTAAAACATGAAAGTTGTAGAAAATGACGTTAACTAGCTTCCTACAAAAGTTCAACTCAATTGGACCACTGTATCCCATGAAATGACCGAAATACCCTTCACTGCCCATAAGCCCTGTTTCGCGGACAGTTTTCTGTCTTCGTGTAGATTTCAATTTTTTACTCTGAAAATGCATGATTTAGCTTTGGAGGCCTTTATAAGAAATGTAGGTATATGTCTTGGTTTCAAAACACCATAAGATACACCTCAATCGGACTTCGGTAGCCTGAGTTATTGTCGTTTAATCATAGTGCAGTTAACTGGTCTGATTGTGAGATGCTGATTCTGTAATTTGTAATTTTGACCTAGATACACTATGAACTAGATTGCGTGGTCTTCATCAAAGTTGTAGGCCTTTATCTTAGCTTCTAAACGATATAAATTGCACCCCAATCCGATAAGCATAGCTTCGGTTGTGTCTGTTCCGCTAAGAGATGTCAAACCTGCTATTTAGCTTTTGTCCTTAAAACTTAATTTCAAGTTGCATTCCTAGACTTGCTTTGTATTGGGATGAACTTGAGCCTAGTTGACGGGGTATTTTATTGAGATTTCTTATGTGTTGAATTGGACTGAGTTGAGGAAAAATAATGAAGCCATAAATGGCTGGAAAATAGGTAAATACAGAGGGCATGCTGCCCAAAATTTTAGGGCTACGCGATTCCTTCAAGTTGAGTTGATCTTGGTAAAAATGAAGGGATTTTGGGAGTTGTTTGTAACCCTAGGACCAACTGTTATCTTTTTGCTCAAAAGGCATATTTTATTCTTTTATACTAGTACTTAACCTGGGAAGGCATACGACTTGTAGTCGAGCCTCATTGATGCATTCCATTTACTAGGTTCATGGATGTGCGAACTATAATTATTTTATCTTGGTTATTTTAGGATTTCTGGGCGATTAAAGCCACTTTGGGTAAAAACTTTTGAAGTATCTGTATTGGAACCGGTGAGTGTACCACTCCCCTGAATTACTGCTAAAATGGTTATCTGTACTTGCAAATTACTATTTGAATGTCTTTATCGACTGTTTATTCTGTACGAGGCGAGTGTGTACTTTATCACACTCGTTCTCTGGCCTGTGTGCCTTGTTTCCTGTATATACTTGAATCTGTTACCTGTGCCTATTATAATGTTGTTTGGAAGTGCATCCAATGACCTTCCTGTTAAATCTAAGCTCAACCTCACGGGGAGTCAATTGGATCGAGCCAGCAAGGGCTTGGTCGAAAAAATTTGGCAATCCATGGGTGCCTGTTCCTGGGAAATCTTTGGGTATTGGAGACTCTAGATTTTCGGTATACTCGAGTATTACCATTCTTGTTCCTGTTTGGCGTTCGGGCCCGGTAAGGGGTATGTTTGGTGGACGGGATTTGGTATTAAAGTGGTGTTCTACTGGACTGGTTTCTTTAGTTGAATGTTGACGGAGGGTCAACTAGGTTGGATCAAGTATTGCAACGGGGATTTGGCTCTTAAGAGCCACCTGTATCCTTTAAATTGTGGTGTTCATTCATTTCTCGTATTTGATATGTATATGTGCCCTAAAAGTGTTTTATCATGATTTTTACTGTTTATACTTTTGGTACCTCATTGAGCTTTTAGCTCACCCCGTTCCGTTATCCTTATTTTCCTTACAGGAAACCATCTTTTGGAACTTTGATGTTTTGAGGAATGAGTTGAGCTAGTTAGAAACTCTTTTGTTTTTGGTATAGCTCCTCGACAATTTGGAAACCCTCAATGTATCTTAATACGATGTTTCCTTTTGATTTGTAAACTTAATAATATGTATATTTTAAAGTGTTTCCTCATGTTTATGTGGCATATGTACTTGGGAATGTACACTCTTTCATGCTAAACAAAGTTTACTTGTATTGGGTTGGACTATGATGTGGCAGCGGCACTCCCATTTCGTTTTGTTTTTCGTGGGAACGTTGTGCCAAAGAGTGATTGTATCTTATAGTTCGGCTCAATTGGGTTCTGAATGTTATCTTCTCGAAGTTCTTCTGAGCGTTTGGTAGGGTTTCCGTTCATTCCAGATCCGTAGTCCCGGCGAGAGTTGGGCAGGTAGTCCGCCGAACCCTTTGGTTCACCTTAGGGAAAGGTGGGGCGTCACAAATACCATTGAACCATCTAGGCTATCACGTCTTCTTTTATCGAGGTATATAAGTTAGAACTTGGCCGAACTTGTACCCTTGGAAAATGAAATAACGACTACTAGAAATACATTTTCCTCGTTCTTTCGACTCCAATGGGAGTTCTAAAGTTTTAACCGCTTCCTTACCGAAACTAAACGAGCGAGGTGTGAGACTTGTACAGATTAGCATAGTCTAGTTTTTTTTATTTTGCTATTGTACTCGCGCTAACACCCGACTAGGGTTGATTTTACTTGGGTTGTAATACTTTAACGTTTTGGGTGTGTATAAACCTTGGAGCTGGATTTGAACATCAATGTATATGTAAAGTTTGAGATTGTTGTTTCGTTTCTTCTCTATGGACGCGGTATCTTTCTCGAGTTACGCGTGAGCGAGTCCTGGCGAGAGTTGGGCAGGCGATCCTCCAAACCCTGGGGTACATCCTAGGGGGAGGTGGGGCCGTCATAGATGGTATCAGAGCCACTTCGCGTGGTCTCTGCGCGGGGTGAGCTTGGGCCAAGTGGTGTTATGGTCCTAATTTCGTGAATGGATGTAAAGGATTAAGGACTCTTTTGAGCATAAGTTATGAATCATGAAACGTTCTAGGTTTAAACCTTTCTCATGGTACTTTGGGGACAATAGTTAGGTATGTCAGGTAGGAATCTCTAATATGGGTGATTTGCTCTTGGGACCGGCCGACACGAGTTGTGAATTGTCTTATTGTGGATTCTTATACTTGGGTACCAAATAGTGGAGAGCACTAGAATAAGGGTCTGTATCTTGATTGCACTTGAGGTGAGTTTTGATGGCAAAGGTTAAGGCGTGGATGATTCTAACATTTAACCTAGTCATTGGACTGATCAAAGGGATTGGAAATACTTGAATTGCCTGAGACCGACTAGGCTGCGCTCATTTGAGACTTGAACTAGTTTTGGCGAGTGTGCTCTTACGTACACGTAATGGACCTGATTTGACTTTACGCATGAGTAATATGACCTATATGTGGACTTGAATTCGGTGAATGTTTGAGAATGTGAATTGCTGGGTATAGGCTAGCCGAGTGAGTTCTTATTCGTACTCGTGCTCTTTGAACTTAAAGTAATTGACTCTGATTTTGAACTTATATGTTTGAACCCTGCTTTGACCTTGCTTTTGAACTTATTCGTACTCGTGTGGTTGCAGACCGGCTACTACTCCTCTGTAGCGGTTGAACTGAACCTCTCTGGTGAGGCATTGCCTGTTGTGTTTTCAAGCACCCCCAGGGATGAACTTCTTGAACTGAGACTCACTGGTGAAGTATAGCCGTTGTGCTAGCTTGTTGTGTTGTCCAGCACCGCCAGGGGTAAAATTTCTGACCTGAGAAATTTTTGACTTGAGGCTAAGCCATGTTCTGAATTTTTCGAATATCTAAGACTTTATTTTCACTCAGGGCCAGTTGTTTGAACCAAACCCTTTTGCATGTTCTATTTGGTTACTTGTTTAGCTATCTATTGGCTATTTACTAAGTGATAAGATCATATATAAGGGATTGGAGTGATTTTTAGTACTTGACTGACTTTGGAGGACTATTTTGACTGGATTAGTACCCGTTGGAATTTCAAGGACGAAATTCTTTGAAGGAGGGGAGATTGTGATACCCCGAATTTTAGGACAATATTTTTCCCTCGTTCTTTTAAAATTTTGGTTTATTTCTTTTGTTTTGTTTTAAAAAACCCTAGTATACGTGATTTAAGAAAAAACGGGTTGAACCGACGGGTACCGTTTGTTACCGAGTGAGTGCACCAGTTGAACACTATTTTATTACCTTAATCTCCTTGCTATTAATTGATTAATATCAGCCCCAAAATATCCTCAAGGCAGCCGAAATATTGGACCAAAAATAAGAGAGAAAAGAACAAAATTTGACTACCAATCAAAGTGTGACATTTGTCACCTTTGACCCAAATTCATGTCTATCATTTTAACCTTCTTGAAGCTTCATTTGAGCCTTCATTTTCAGTCTAGCAGCCGTGAGAGAGAGAGGGAAAAACAAGAGAAAGAGAGCTTCAATCCATCTTGGGTTTTGCTTGATTAAGTGAGAAAACATGAAAACTAAACCGATTAAACTTACCTTGTGGTGTTTGGCAAGCTTTGTGTGGAAAAATATTTGGAAGAAAGTGGTGTATTTCTTACCTACAAGGGACCTTTGGAAGGTACCATGGCTGCCTATCCCTTTTCTCTTCTTTAATCTTGTTAAAGTTTAGTTAGCAGCTCTTAATCTTGCCATATGACGGTTAATCGGTTAGTTTTGATTGATTTGTTGGATATGCAGCTAGGGTTTACATTTTCAGCTTTGATTATAGTTATCTACCTCTTAATTGATGTTATTGAGCTGGTAGTTGATGGTTTTGATGATAGAGTACTTGTTGGATATGAATTTCTAGTGGAAAAGTTCAAGTTCCAGAAATGAAACTCTTCACTGCCCTTGAACCATCTAGGCTATCACGTCTTCTTTTATCGAGGTATATAAGTTAGAACTTGGCCGAACTTGTACCCTTAGGAAATGAAATAACGACTACTAGAAATACGTTTTACTCATTCTTTCGACTCCAATGGGAGTTCTAAAGTTTTAACCGTTTCCTTACCGAAACTAAACGAGCGAGGCGTGAGACTTGTACAGACTAGCGTAGTCTAGTTTTTTTGATTTTACTATTGTACTCGCGCTAACACCCGACTAGGGTTGATTTTACTTGGATTGTAATACTTTAACGTTTTAGGCGTGTATAAACCTTGGAGCTGGATTTAAACATCAATGTGTATGTAAAGTTTGAGATTGTTGTTTCGTTTCTTCTCTATGGACGCGGTATCTTTCTCGAGTTACGCGTGAGTGAGTCCTAGCGAGAGCTGAGCAGGCGACCCTGCAAACCCTGGGGTACGCCCTAGTTGGAAGTGGGGCCGTCACAGTACTGACCAATCGAGAAAGGGAGGCATACCTGCTTGTAGACATGGACTTCGCCGTCTTCACTTAACCCTTGAAGTCGATAGGGATGCGGATGTTTGGTTGTGGGCAGCCCTAAGCTCTCCACCATGATCAAACTTGCAACATTAGTGCAACTTCCGCCATCGATGATGAGACTGCAAACCTTGTCATTTATTTTACACCTAGTGTAAAACAAATTTTCACGCTGTAATTGCTCATCCTCCTTAACACGGGTGGTTAGCGCTCTCCTCGTGACCAGGCAACCAATTTCAGCCTGGATCGGCGAACATTCTTCCTCGGCTGAGTCACATTCGCCTTCCTCCTTGGTCAATCTGGGCATCTCCTCACAATCGTCATCATCAGATACGACTTCTCCATTGTGAGTGATGAGCATGACCCTTTGATTCGGACATTGAGATTGCATATGTCCGAATCCTTGGCATTTGAAGCACTTAATGTCCCTACTCCTAGGCTTAGGAGTCTCTTGAGCAGGCTTTGAAGTGGACCTAGATGCATCCACAAACTGGTTAGGGGTAGAATCAGAATTTTGTTTAGGGAAATTACCTGTTGTTCGGTTGGAAGGGCTTGATGTCGCCACATTCCCAGCTTCATTTGCGGCTCCCCTTGGTGGATTCCCCTTCCACGCACTCGGATGGGTGGTTTGGAAGGTTTGACCTCCCCTCCTCAATTTCTTCCCCCTCTCGGTCTTGATGGCTAGTTCAAGAAGATCATGTATGTCCAGGTAATGTTGAAGCTCCAAGGCTTCTTGAAGGTCAGGGTTTAAACCTCTAAGGAACCTTGCCATAGTAGCTTCACTATCTTCTTGAATATTTGCCCTCATCATGGCCATCTCGATCTCCTTGTAGTAGTCCTCCACACTCATGTTGCCTTGAGTGAGGGTTTGTAGCTTAGAGTGGAGATCGTAGTTGTAGTAGCTAGGAACAAATCTCTTGCGCATTAATGCCTTGAGTTCTCGTCAAGTTCGGACTCGTGGTTCACCATTTCTTCTCCTATTAGTCCTTACTTAATCCCACCAAACTAGTGCATAGTCGGTGAACTCAACAGTGGCGACCTTCACCTTTTGTTCCTCGCTATACTCGTAGCAATCGAAGACCATTTCAATGCGGCCTTCCCATTCCAAGTAAGCCTCAGGGTCACTTTTACCTTGGAACGTAGGAACTTGGATTTTAAGTCCCTTAAGCTCGTTCCTAGAAGTGTCCCTCTTAGGCCTCTTGGCTCTTTCCTCATCTTCACTAGCCGAGTAATCTTCACTATTTGCCCCTCTGGTGCCATGGTTACTTCGGTTGTGAGATTTAGAACGAGAGCCTCTTGTGAAGCTCTTGGAGAGTTCATCAAAGCGATTGTGCATCTCCTCCATTTGTTGCTCACTAATCCGCTTAAGCTCGTTTTTCATGGCGGTGAACATCAATGAGTAATCGGTGGTTGGATGAGTTTGCTCCATGTCCCTTGACTTATCGTGCAAACGTTAGTGAACAAGGAAATAGAACAAATATAACCTTATTTCACTCCCTTAGTGTTTCTCTCACCCTCATATTTTCACTCAAACACTTTAATGATCTTGCCAAATTCCTTTACCTGTCGGATTGGGTAGTTGAGAAATGTCGTACAAAGTCCAACAAATGTTACCAACTTTTTCCACAAGAGTAATCAAGAAAGCAAGGCACAAATGGAATGCGAAATGGCACAAGGATGGACGATTTTGGAGGCTTTCTAGTGGCGGACAGAAGAGGAAGCTAGCGCTAGTGTGAAAAGGAAACCAAGAAACCCTAGTTCCTAAAATGGACTGTGTCCAAGTGGAGATAAAAGAGTTACCCAAGCTATTCACTTAGATTCCTAATTGCTTTTGGGAAACAAGTGAGTTTTTGGAAACCTTTAGAAAACCTTTTCTTGAACAACTTTTAGTAGCTTCCAAATTTCTTTCCAAGAAGAATTGTAAATCAGATTTGGTTCCAATTTCTTCTCACGAAAATTCAGATTTCCTTCAAGTACACACACAAGTCGATTGGAGAGGACTTTATTTAAGTTCCACCACACAACCCTCCTCTTGCAAACACAATACCAAATCAGAATTTCTAGTCAAGAACAAATCAGTTTCGGATCTTTCTCAAAACAATGGAGAATCAACAAGACGATGCAAACAACCTTACTCGAGCTCCCCCCCAATGGGTTACTCAAGATGCCCCCAAGAAAGAGACAAGAACTCCAAGAAAACCCTTCACCACCGCTAGAGAATACAAGAAGATGTACTCTCGAAGGGTGAAACAAGTCCCCAAGAAGCAAGATATTCAAGAATTTCAAGAAGTGGTGGATCAAAACTTTTGAATACTTTCCTTGGATTTAATTTTCTGTTTTGGATTGGAAACAAGATGTAAGCAAACTGATTTGGCAATAATAAAAGGATTCGACTTTTCTTTCTTGTTTGCTCTCTTGCCACCGGACTCCTCTTTCTTTCTTTTCTTTTCGATTCTGTGTTTTTTTTTAACTCAAACGAATAACACACAACCTGGCCGAATGGAATAAATTTCCAAATTTTGGTCGGCCTCTTATCTTCCCACAATCAACGGTCAAAACTCCAAGATCTTGCAAAAACTTACCAAGAAATTATCAAGAACTTCAAGAGCTTCAAGATTGATTTCAAGAAACTCAAGAAACCCTAGATTCTTGTAGGTTTCTTTCAAGATTCACAAACACCAATAAGTTTTACCAAAAATCAGATTTGAAACACAAGTAAAACAACTTGGATAGCACACGGTTAAACTTGGACAGATTTGCACTATGAAACCCTAGCGACACAAAGAAACCCTAGCCGTCACTAAGCGAATTGCTTGCTGCCCAAACAACTCTTAACCGACACAGCAACTTTGTAGGCTCGAACAGAATTTTTTTATTCACCCCAAGTGCGCACAAACCACAGCCGAATTGACACAAAACAACGGACAAGACCGCGAATTGATGAACAACTAGCGACTCAATAACAGGAACAAGTTGCAGCCACATGTGGAGATTACACGGACAGCATGCAAGACTCAAACACACGAACAGAAATTGACGCGACAAGGAACAACAAAGGTGCGGACAGATTTTTTTTTTTTTTTTTAAAACAAGGCAGCGGAAACACAAAGAATTTCTAGACGACAACAAAGACAAGACAACGGATATAACGGAAGATATCTCAACCTATGCTCTGAAGCCAACTGATACGCCCTCGATCAACGCGTTTTGAGACACGTAGCACGTTTGTCCAAGGATCTAGCGAGATTGTCCCACATTTGGTTTGCAGAACCCAAAACCAAGACAGACGACACGACTTGATTGAAGATGGTAGAACGACGACTCCAAACGAGGTGAATACTCAAGTGGATAGGTCGGATGAACAATCAAGGATAATCACGAGATTGCTCAAGAACCGTTGCCAAAGCAAGTAATGGATTCGAATCTCTCAATAATTGAAGAGAAACACAATAGAATTTTATTATCAAAAGTGTCTAACCTTCAACCGTGCAAAGGGAGCCTTTTTATAGGCTAGAAACCTAGGAGCCTAATGCGGCCCATCTACTTAAACTAGAAAAGAGATTCGGTCCACTCTTGAACATGGGTGGGCCAATTATTTGACTCCAATGACTAATAAACTATTAATTAAAACACGACTAACAAACCAACCAGCACCTAAGGACTCAATAACAATCAAACCAACTAACAAACTAACAACTAACAATCAATCAACTCATTACGGACACGTGTGGCTATCATTCGATGCCTCCTTGGCTTGGATCAACGTGTAGGCAAGTCGGCTTGAATCAAAGTGTAGACAACTTGATTAACATCCTTTAAGCCTTCAATGTCTCTATGAAAGCCTTGAGTCAAGGCTGCCATCCGTGCACACATCAGGCAGCCAAATTGATCTCCCTGTAGCAGTGTTCCAAAGTGAACTCAACAATGGTCAATACGTGTTGTATTCGCCTTAAGACGACGTCCATTCTCCATGGTGAAGACGATGAATGTTGAATAGAGTTGAGCAACGACATAGAATCTACTTGCACAATTACTTTTGTCAACCCCAGAGTTGTGCATAGGTGAAGACCTTCCAAGAGAGCCATTGCTTCCGTTTCCATGTTTGTATGAACCCTATAGAAGGAGGAGAAAGCCCTCATTGTTTGGCCATGATGATCTCTTATTATGCCCCCTCCTCCAGAATATCCTGGGTTCCCAATTGAAGAGCCGTCAACATTTAGTTTAACGTAAAGGAAAAGTGGCAAGGACTAAGTTAAAATAAGGCACTTTCTTGGCCGAGGTTGTCTGACAGAAGCGAGTAGTCCCGAATGCAGCAGGGCCATATCCACGAGTCCAGACAAAATGTGTGACGACCCCACCTCTCCCTAGGACGAACCCAAGGGTTTGGCGGACCGCCTGCCCAACTCTCGCCAGGACTCACTTACTAGCATTCTTGAAAATGATAAGGTTCTAAAATCAACCATAATTCAACTTCATTTACAAACCAAAAGTGAAACGTAGCTTTACATTGCCAAATATCCCAAATACATTCAATCCATAAAAGTACAAGTACAAGAAACTTATATACACTAGTTCACGCTTACTTGCTCCAGCTTCCACTCCTGTAAGGAAAACAAACTAATGGAATGATCTAAAAATCCAGTGAGATTCCCAAACAAGCATTTAAGCAAGCAAAACACGGAAACATTTACATTTAACACTTTGCACACTTGGCACAGTAATAAGCAGTCATTCAAGAATCAATCATTCATTCATTGAAAGGATATGTGCTCACTTGGAGCCATTCATTCAAATCATTCATTCATTCATTCACCAACCATTTTCCTTATCCCTCTAACATTAGAAAATATTTGCAAGTGAAAACTCCTTTAGTATTCTTGTCATTCATTCATTGATTTCATTGCATTGAATTCACTGGCCAGTTCTCCACCAGACATCGTGGTAATACTCGAGTATACCAAACATTGTCCCAAGGTCACCAGCTGCCCGACCAAGTCCGCTTCTGGCTCGAGTCGACTGGCAACGAAGGGCAAGGGCCCAGTTCAGCCAAAAGGCTTACATTCATGCACAAGTAGCATTCAATCCTTGAAAATTCACTTTTGCTTGGGTCGAGTGCGATAAAGTACATACTCGCCCATCGAAAATTCATTTAGCAATCATTGGAAAGCATTTAACATTCCGGCAACAAGCACAACATTTCATATAGTCATTTAAAGCATACACATGCAAGGAACATTCACCGATATCAGTAGAGTAAATGTTAAAAGTGCGTCCCAGAGTTATGCTCGTGCTCACCAACAAACCCTAAGAACAACCAAGATAAAGATATTGTTGATCTTAGTCCCTAGTTTTTGATTTTACAAAACAAATGGATGATACTAATATCTCTTCAAGATATACTTTCAGTTATGAAGCAAATCAGATTCAAAGATCAAGTGCAATTGAAAGAAACAAAGGTTGCCGAAAGCTGTCGGATGCTTGTGAAGACAGGATCGGACGTCCGATAATCATTGCGCAACTTCGGAAGCATGAAGAACTCCATCACCAGACTTCCGAAGGAAATAAGACATTCCCCCTAACTCACTGATCTCAATCGGACGAAAGCATCGGACGTCCGATAGAATCTTTCAAACTCTTTGTCTGCTATCGGACGGAAGTACCGGACATCTGATAGGATCCTTCAAACTCGATGAAAGCTGTCGAATGCTCACAAAGACAATACCGGACGTCCGATAGAATTGAAGAAGATTTTTCAAAGTCATTGCCTGCTGTTGGATGCATGCTTCGGATGTACCGGACGTCCGATACTCCCAACGGTTAGTTAACTCTTCAGCTACTTTCTATCCGTTGGAAGCATTAATGAAGCACTTTTTTGGACTCCTATAAATATAGCATGGTCAAAAACTTCAAATAACTTTTGCACACTGAAGATACAAAAGATCTAAAGTGATTTTAGTGAGAAAATACTCTTTAAGGAAGATTTGTAGTCTTGGTGGTGTGAAGTTCGTTGTAAGCTTTTCATTTGTGAGTGAATACTTCAAAGTGTAGTTCCGTGAGGGTTGTCCTAAGGGATAGTAAAACTTCCTAATTTGACCAAGTGGAGCTTAGTGCAAGGAGGAAGTGAGCCTTTCTTTGTACACAAGATTGGTTGTATTTCATCAATTTGAATAAGCTTGTTTGAATTGATCTACAAGCTCAAGAGGAGCTTGGTAGTCAATTGGTTTGCAATTCTTCCCTTCTTATTTACTTATTGTTATTTTGTGATCTTTAAATTGCTTATATCTTCTACTTCTCTCAAGTGATTTTGTTCATTGATTGATTGATTCATTGTGTGATCACTTAGAATAGAGGGTAAATTTCATATTGAGCAAAAAGTGCCCATAACTTGATTAGTTTTCTAATCAACCTAATTCACCTTCCTCTTAGGTTGTCTTCGGGCCTTACAATTGGTATCAAAACTTGGTCTCCTAGAAATTAAGCTCAAGCAGCTTAGGAGTGAAGATGGCAATCAACAATGTCATATTTTTTAAAGGACAATCTGTTATTAGACCTCCTATGTTTAATGGGTCAAATTGTGTGAGTTGGAAAGAAATAATGATTATCTTTTTGCAATCGATTGATATTGAATTGTGGTTTATTGTTAGTGAAGGTCCATATGATGCCTCTATTATAGATGAAAATACTCATAGATCTAAACCAAAAGCAAGAAATGAACTGACTGCAGGGGATAGAAAGCATCTCACCTTAAATGCAAAAACTATGAATGTGTTATATTGTGCTTTAAACTCAATGAATCTATTAGAGTCAAGGGATGTAAGTTAGCTAAAGAAATTTGGGACAAACTGCGAGAAATTCATGAAGGTAGTGAGAATATTAGAGAACAAAAGAAATCTATCTTAGTTACTAAATATGAGTCTTTTAAGATGGAACCTCATGAAGATATTGATAAAATGTTTTGTAAATTTAATGATCTTATTAAGGATTTAGAAGTTCTGGATAAGGAATACTCTTTAGGAAAGAAAAACAGAAAAATCTTGAATGTCTTGTCCAAGGATTGGGAGAGTAAAGTGACTGCTATTGAAGAGGCAAAAGATTTGAATTCAATGACTATTGAATCTCTTATAAACTCTCTAACATCTTATGAGTTGAAACTTAAGACCAAGGTACAGGAAGAAAAAGATGCAAAGGTAAAAAGGAGCATTGGTCTAAAAGCATCTCAAGATGAAGATGATTCTGTTTCATTGGATGGAGAAGATTTTGATGTTGATGACAATAATCTTACTCTCATCACACAAAGTTTCAAGAGAATCCTCAACAAAAGGAGATTTAGAAGAGGAGGATCTAGCAATTCAGATTCTAATCAATTCAACAATGTAAGAAGCAGAGGAAAGCATGAGGCCAACAAAAAATAAGGTGACAAATGCTATGAATGCAGCCAACTTGGACACTACATGAGTGAGTGTCTAATGAAAAAGAGGAAAGCTGAAAGAAAACCAAGATTCAACAACTTTCAATTCACATGGAATGAGTGCAACTCCGATGGTGAAATTGAAAAGGAAAAAGAATATGCTCAATTGGCTTTTATGGCAATTGAACATAATGAGGTAACAACTTCTAAAGCTCAATTTCAAAATGATAATGAAACTGATGATGATCTTGAATCTTTCATTAAAAAGTTGCATGATAACATGAAAGAATCTTATGTTAGAAACAAGGAATTAAAACACAAAATTAGTTTTCTTCTTCAGCATAATACACACCTTTTTCAAGAAAACAAGGAGCTGAAAACTGAAAATAATTTCTTAAAAAAGAATGAGATTGATTTATAAAATAATCTTGATAGAAAAACAAGACTTTGTGAAATGTTCAAAAAGGAACAAAGTGATTTGAAAAGAAGAATGAATAATTTAAATGAGTTGCTCCAACATAAAAAACAAGACTGTTTTCAAAGGAATGAATCAAAGACTCATTTTAGCACTCATGAGAAGAAGTTAAATTCTAGTGCAAATGAATTTACTATTTATAAGAGAAGACAAGTAAGATTTATTAAACCTGTTTATGTAAATAATTCTTTGATTATGTGTAATTTTTGTTGTCAAAAAAGTCACATGAAAAGTGATTGCTATGTGAGGAAAAACATAAGAAAAGGCATGAAATGTATGTGGATAGTTAGACATGATGCTAACTTTCAAGGACCCAAAAATTAATGGATAACATATATTAGTTCTTGATTTCTTGAGTAGTGAACCTGGTGAACTTTATTAAGGAATTAAAGTGGTTCATAGACTGTGAATGTTCAAGATACATGACCGGTGATCCATCACAATTCATCAAGTTCAAACCAAAGTCTAGTAGCAAAGTGACATTTGGAGGTGACATGAAAATTAAAATAATTGGAGTAGGAGATATTGGTAAGATCAGTGAGATTCTTGTTTAGAATGTTCTTTTGTAACTTTCTTTTGATGTTTCTGATGTTTTGAACTGAGTTTCCCTTGATATTTTTGAATATTACTGAATTTTTATGATGACAAAATGGGAGAGAAATGAATAATGCTGATCTAATGATACTGAGTTTCTCTGTTTGATACTTCTTTTATTTATCTGTTTGATACTTCTTTTGGTATCAATTCTCTGTGATATGTTGGTAAATGTTGGTATGTTGGTGATTGATGCTGCATTCTGGTATCATTTCTCTGTTTTTGTTTGGAATATTGGATTCTCTATTATTATATGGTTGCTGGTTTATACTCTCATCTTATGATGACAAAAAGGGGGAGAAATGGATGTTATGTGAAAGGAAAAATTTTTCTGAGATTATAAGTTTGGCTCTTAAAAATCTTTGATGCAATAAGTGAGGGGGAGCCTATGCTCATATGCTCAATCTTTTTCTTTCTTCCATCCATTGTTTTGTCATCATCAAAAAGGAGGAGAATGTTGATCTTAGTCCCTAACTTTTGATGTTTACAAAACAAATGGATGATACTAATATCTCTTCAAGATATACTTTCAGTTATGAAGCAAATCAGATTCAAAGATCAAGTGCAATTGAAAGAAACAAAGGTTGCTGAAAGCTGTCGAACGCTTGTGAAGACAGGATCGGACGTCGATTAATCATTGCGCAACTTCGAACGCATGAAAAACTCCATCACCGGACGTCCGAAGGAAATAAGATATTCCCCCTAACTCACTGATCTCGATCAGACGCAAGCATCGGACGTCCGATAGAATCTTTCAAACTCTTTGTCTGCTATCGGACGGAAGTACCGGACGTCCGATAGGATCCTTCAAACTCGACGAAAGCTGTCGGACGCTCACAAAGACAATACTGGACGTCCGATAGAATTGAAGAAGATTTTTCAAAGTCATTGCCTGCTGTTGGACGCATGCTTCGGATGTACCGGACGTCCGATACTCCCAACGGTTAGTTGACTCTTCAGCTACTTTCTATCCGTTGGAAGCATTAATGAAGCACTTTTTTGGACTCCTATAAATATAGCATGGTCAAAAACTTCAAATAACTTTTGCACACTAAAGATACAAAAGATCTAAAGTGATTTTAGTGAGAAAATACTCTTTAAGGAAGATTTGTAGTCTTGATGGTGTGAAGTTCGTTGTAAGCTTTTCATTTGTGAGTGAATACTTCAATAGTGTAGTTCCGTGAGGGTTGTCCTAAGGGATAGTAAAACTTCCTAATTTGACCAAGTGGAGCTTAGGGCAAGGAGGAAGTGAGCCTTTCTTTGTACACAAGATTGGTTGTATTTCATCAATTTGAAGAAGTTTATTTGAATTGATCTACAAGCTCAAGAGGAGTTTGGTAGTCAATTGGTTTGCAATTCTTCCCTTCTTATTTACTTATTGTTATTTTGTGATCTTTAAATTGTTTATATCTTCTACTTCTCTCAAGTGATTTTGTTCATTGATTGAGTAAATTTTATATTGAGCAAAAAGTGCCCATAACTTGATTAGTTTTCTAATCAACCTAATTCACCCCCCTCTTAGGTTGTCTTCGGGCCTTACAGATATTATAGTCCTACCATCCAAAGTTTAAGTGAACAAAGTTCGCATATTAGGCTCAACCATGAGCTACAAGCCTACACAAGATGGCCTCTCAAACACGCAGGGTTCAAGGGCAAATTTGAAGGTGCAAATCAAGAAAAATCTAAATGTATTCTAAAAGTGAGAAGAGAAATTTAAGCATCCAAAATCTCACCAAAATAAGGTTTAAACTCCAGAAAATGTTTTCCAAAGTTTTTCAAGTCCCACTCAATCCATTTGATAAAATTTTCAACTTTGGTGACATTTTTTGAAAAAGTATAACTTGAGTTCCGTAAGGCGAAAAAACATAAATCTTATACCGTTAGAAAATAGACTCGAAGCACTAATAGGCTTTAGAAGACATCTTTATGAAATTCAGCTCATAGGCTAGTCAAATTTGCAGTTCAAAATCACTGCTGTCTCATGTGCAAAATTAGAACAGTCATGGTTTTTGAGAAACTTTGTAGATTTGCTAGTATTTATAGGAGTTAAACTAAACCCTAAATTTTATATTGTTGAAAGCCCTATAAGTCTATTTTCAAACGCAACAAACGGAACTCAATCCCAACTTTCCTATACGAAGTTATAGCCAATTTCCCAAATCTGCACAGAGCTTCCTACGAAAATTTCCAGCAAAAGTAGAGTTTGAGGAAACAAAGTTTTCCCCCCTTAAAACTTTTTATTTTTCACTCAATTCCAACATACATCTTTAGATTAATGTATTATAAAGTGTATTGAGTAACAAAGTGAGATTTACCAGTCACAAATCATGGTGAAAAGCTGGACAATTTCCTCTCTCCTAATCGGCCAACTCTAGTAGAAATTTCAGTAAATTTTCCCCAAGTCTTTCCAACCTTATTTCCATGGCAATTACACAATATATCATATCCAACATGCCATGAGTTATATAGCATGTATTCTTACCAAAGAAATCCATTAAAGTTCCAATTACAAGGCTGCAAATAAAAACTATCCATCACATGCCCCTAAATCGAAATTTCAGCAACCTATAACTTAGAAAAGTGATTTTTCTTCCACAAAACTCCTACCTTTTGGCTTAAATTTAACATAAAACTAGAATACCCAAAAATAATGGAGAAATGAAAAGTTTTATAGCAATTTTACCTCTATTTTCCTCACAAAACAGAAGCTGGACATTTCTCAACATAACCTGAAAATCATGAAATCCACCATACAAGTCTTTCCTTTAGCTTCTGTAACATCATATATCAATTAAACTCAATAATAAGGGAAGATTTATAGCAAAGTTCACCTTTTTTACTTCCAAACCCAAGGATAGCAAACAAATCAAGAAGGTTGCAAGGCTTTCTTTCTCCAAAACTTCTCCAATAGCTTCCTTCCAAGATTGATTCAAGGTTTTATGGCGATTAGGGTTTTTCTTTGGTTTCTTCATGATTCAAGCAAGAGATCAAGGCTGGATTTTTTTGTGTTTTCTCTCCCTTTCCTCTCTCAAAATTTCGTCCATCATATGTGCAAGAAGAAGAAAGTGATGAAGACAAGAAGGTTTGGTCAAGATAAGTAAGAAAAAGGCTTGGTCTTGGTCAAACTTGGTTGGTTAGTTGACAAATGTCAAGGAAAGATGTATTGTCTATCTTTTTGTCTCTCTATTTGTCTCTAATCACTAACATATCTAATGCCCCTCTAATTAACTCTTAACACCTCTTGGCATATAATTTCTTTTGCGCAAAACTCCCTCTAATCCTCCACATTTATCGCACACACCTCACTAGTCGATCACACTAGTATCACGCACTATGAGACTTAACATGCATCAAGTAAAATAAGAAAATTGGTCAAAATCATGATTCAACTAATAAAACAACCAAGAATTCGAGGCAAGTAAATGAAAATCAAAGAAAATATGTAACTAACTGTCGGGTCACAATACAACTTGCAAACATCTAAAAATGAACAAAACTTTTTTTTTCTTTTCTTGGTCAAAGCTAGGGTTTGAAATTTGTTGTATTAAAATCTCTTTCTTTCCATAAATATGTCATGCCATAAAATGTTAGACAATCAATTAAAAGAAATAACAAGGTACAACAGTCCGTTATCATTCACTATATATACAAGCAAGTAAGCCAAAATGAAAGGTATGAAAATTTTGGATCCTCACAAAATGAATGGCCAGGCATCACCAAGAGCATTAAGCGACAAAGAAACTTGACGTCAGATTTGGCTAGGAGATGCTCTACTGTTCTCATAGATGGCTTTATTTCTCACCTTCCACATCTCCCAACTTATTAGTTAAGGTAATACGTGTGCTAAAGTGGCCGTCAACTATCCCTCCAATGGAGTGCAGCCACCAGCCTTGGAGATTCTGTATGAGCGAGTCTGCAGCAGCCATTCAAAGGTCGAGCATTTGCTAAAACCACTCCCAAACCTGGATCGCTACCAAGCAGTCAACAAAGCAATGCTGTAGAGTCTCTTCATTGTCACAAAAGGAGCATTTAGAAGGTAGATGAAACCCATAGCGCTGTGTAGAGGCCCCGTCCTGGGCCCACACACGTGGCAACCCAGGGGTGCCTGAGCTGGGCTTAGACCCTCAGGCCCACGGGAACCATCCCGTGACCCCCCGTCGCTAGGGCTCCAAGGGGCTCCAGAGAACAATCCCGCCTAGGTCGGGATTGCTCCCCCTCAGTGCGGGATTGAGGCAATTCTGGGCAGGTCCCGAAACGTACGAAGGTCGGACTCCCAAGCAAGTATAAATGGTAACACACATCAACTGCAGAAGGTACGCTCACTACTAGACAATTACTCCCGACCGTTTTTCCTTCCCGTGGATCTCCCTCACCGGAAAACTAACTTGACCGTCGGAGTGCCCTCGGGGACGACCTCGGAACCCCCATGTCAGATCACATCCTTGTTCGTTTTTCAGGCTGAGGACGCGCCCTTCTCGCCAGCACGCCGAGCTCATCAGGTTAGCTCGGTCCGGGGAAGTACCGTGCTTCTTCAGTTGGCGCCGTCTGTGGGAACGAAGGTACGAGTAGTTGTGTTGATGGCGAGAACGCGTTCAAAGCGAACCATAGAGAACACCGATCCCGGAGCCGGCGAGGGGTCCCGGCGGGTGGAGACCGAGGCGGCTCCCAGCTTTCAGGGGAACGGAGACAGCAGATTTTTCAGTTCGTGACGGAGAACCTTCCCATGCTAGAAGACATAATTCGGCAAGCAAAGGAGGGGGGTGAAGCCGGGGGCGCCCAAATCTCCAAGGCGAAGAGGAAGGAGAGGGAATCACCTCCCGTTCCCTCGGAGGACGAGTCACGGGACCAGCCCCCCAGGAGGAAACGACAACGAACTCCCTCTCGGCCGCGGGCCTCGGTGGTCGGGGACAGCGAGGGGTACTCTCACGATCGGTCCGCTGGGGGCCGACCAAGGAATCCCTCCTCGTGGAAGCTTGCGCGGAAGGAGCCTGAGCGCTCCCCCGCCCGATCTATCAAGAGCCGGCCGCGGGACCACCCCCAGTGGAAGCCTGTCCGGGCCGAGCTTGAGCAGAATTTGCGGCCGCAGTTGTACGAGGACAACTCCACCACCTCGCCCTTTACCCGGGAGATAAAGGACTACCCACTACCCCGGAGGTTCAAGATCCCGAACATCGAACTGTACGACGGCTCGACCGATGCGGAGGATCACCTTTCGGTCTTCCTGACGCATATGCGCCTACAAACCGCCGCGAATGGGCTCCGCTGCAAAACCTTCCCCATGTTCCTGAAGGGAAAGGCCCGGCTCTGGTTCCAAGGTCTGGCGCCGGGGTCCATTCGGAGTTTCCCCGAGCTGGCCAGACAGTTCTCCGCCCAGTTTGTCTCCTCGAAGACTTACTCAAAAAACGCGACTCATCTGATGGCAATCAGGCAGAAGCCGGACGAGTCCCTGAGGAACTTCATGACCCGCTTCAACACGGAGAGCTTGCAGATCAGGGATAAGGATGAGAAGGTGGTCATGGCCGCCTTCATGAACGGGCTCAGGGTGGAAGAGCTCTTTTTCAAGCTCGCCGAAAAGCCTCCCGGAGACCTGGAGGAGCTCTTGACTAGGGCGCACGCAGCCGCTAATGCGGAGGAGGCTGCACGCCTGAAGAGAGAGTCAGATCGGGAGCTCGGAGATCGGAGAGAACGGGTAAACCCGTCCGAGAATAAGGACGGCCCGGTCAAGAAAAATGTGTTCGACCGGCTCGCGAAGGATAAAGCCCCCGCTCGGCCGCCGCTTCCAGAAAAGGACTACACCCCAATAACTCGGCCCAGAGCCCAAGTTCTGGCCGTTATGGAGGCGGAGGGCCTAGTGGGGCGGCCCCCTAAGATGGGGACACCCCGGAACAAGAGGAACCAGGACCGGTACTGTGCCTTCCACCGTGATGTTGGGCATGATACGAAGGGGTGCTGGGCCCTACGAAAGGAGATAGAGGATCTGATCCAGCGCGGCTTCCTGGGGCGATTCGTGCAGCAAGGTCGACCAGGCCAGGAGCCGGGGCGCACTTACCGCGGAGACAGGGGCGAGGGCCAGCGTCGCGACCGCCCCGAGCGGCGTGACGTCCCTCGGGCCCACTCCCCCGACCAAGACACCAGAACTTGGCAGGGGTAATAAACATCATCGCTGGGGGCCCCACGGGAGAGGACAGCCATACAGCTCGGAAGAACAGGCGACCTCCTCCGGAGGGGGATGACTCCTTGAAGCGCCTGCGTATAGACGAAAAAATCACCTTCGGACCAAGGGACGCGTTTCCCCTGGCGTCTGGAAACCACGAGGCCATCGTGATAGATGTCGTGACTAACAACTACCGGGTGAAAAAAGTGTACGTTGACCAGGGGAGCGCGGTGGACATCATGTTTTACCGGGTGTTCAAGGAGCTCGGCTTGGAGGACGGACAGCTAACCCCAGTTCGGACACCCCTGGTGGGCTTCACCGGACCGCCCATCACTCCGGAGGGATGTTCACACTGATGGTCACGGTAGGGCAGGCGCCCAAATGCCGGACCGCATCCCCCGTCAACTTCTGGTAGTCAAACAACAATTCCCCGTCGACGTGTTCTTGGGACGACCCGCCTTGAATGCCCTCCCGAGCTATCCCCTCGTCTCTGCAACCTCAGCGTCAAATTCCCCACCCCGGGAGGAATAGTTGAGGTGCATGGGGATCCAGAGGTGGCCAGAGCTTGCTACCTGGCCGTGCTCCGGGGACAGGAGAAGGTGGTCGCCCAAACAACCAGTTTGGAGCCTTACATCCCGGGGGAGGAGGCCCGGCAGCTGGCACCCAGGACCAGATCGAGGAGTTTCCATTGAGAGAGGACAGGCCTGACCAGGTCCTCCGCGTCGGTGCGTCGCTACCCCTCGAAGAGAAGGAGGGCTTGAAGCCCCTGCTAAAGGAGTACGCCCAGGTCTTCGTGTGGACGGTAGAGGACATGCCTGGGATTCCTACCGACCTGGCTGTCCACCACCTCAACGTAGACCCCAACTTCAAGCCAGTGAAGCAGAAGAAGAGGAGTTTCGCCCCAGAGAGGAATGAGGTGATCCGGAAGGAGGTGGGCAAGTTGTTGGAATCCAAAATCATCCTGGAGGTGTACTACCCGACCTGGTTAGCCAACCCCGTTCTGGTGAAGAAGGAGAACCAGTCCTGGAGGATGTGCGTGGACTTCACGGATCTCAATAAAGCCTGCCCGAATGACTGTTTCCCCCTGCCGAGGATCGACAGGTTAGTAGACTCTACTGTTGGTTTTGACGTTTTGTGTTTCCTGGATGCTTTCAAGGGATACCACCAGATAGAAATGGCCGAAAAAGACCGGGAGAAGATCTCCTTCGTCCCCGAGGAAGGAACTTACTGCTACCGGACCATGCCGTTTGGGTTAAAAAACGCTGGAGCTACCTACCAACGTCTGGTCAACAAACTGTTCCAGGATCAGATCGGCAAGAGTATGGTGGTCTACGTGGACGATATGATCGTCAAGAGCCGGACTGGTCGGCAGCTCGTCCCCGACCTTAGGGGAATCTTGAACATTCTGCGGGGAAGTCGGATGCGACTGAACCCAAAGAAATGTACTTTTGGGGTCAGGTCGGAAAAGTTCCTGGGCTTCCTGGTCTCCCGAGAGGGGATCCGGGCCAACCTGGATAAGCTCCAGGCCATCATGGACATGGCCCCCACGAGGAGCGTCAAGGAGGTCCAACGGCTCGCGGGGAGAATGGCCGTCCTGAACAGGTTCCTCTCACGCTCGGCGGTGAGGGGGCTGCCCTTCTTTCGAATCCTGAAAGCACCAAAGGACTTCCAATGGACGGAGGAGTGCCAAACAGCCTTCACCGACCTAAAAGCATACTTGGCCGGGCTGCCAGCTCTGACCGCCCCGGAGCAGGGAAAGACCCTGTTCCTATACTTGTCTGCTTGCAACGAGGCCTTTAGCGCGGTTTTTGTGCGGGAGGACAGGGGGGCTCAACGGCCAATATACTATGTTAGCCGAGCTTTACAAGGGCCGGAGACGCGGTACACGCCGGCGGAAAAATTGGTCCTCGCCTTGGTGCACGCCGCCCGGAAGCTCCGACCTTACTTCCAAACCCACAGCATTACCGTCCTGACAGATCAACCCTTGCGGCAGATACTCACAAAATCGGAGGTCTCGGGCAGAATGACCAAATGGGCCGTCGAAATAACTGAGCACGACATCGGCTATCAGCCTCGCACCGCTATCAAAGCTCAGGCCCTGGCAGACTTCCTCCCCGAGGGAGCCAGTTTGTCAGTGACTGAACCGAGCTCTTTGGCTAAGGTGCAGGAGGCTATAAAGCTGTTCGACCTCTTCGAGATCGAACAGGTACCAAGGTCACAAAACAAGCGAGCGGACGCTCTGTCGAAACTGGCGTCCTCCTCGTTTGCCCACCTGAGCAAGGAAGTCTTAGTGGAGGTAGTTAAGCAGAAGAGCATTGGCCAGGTCTAGGTTCTGGCTATAGACAGCCCGGCCACTTGGATGACTCCCCTCGTGGACTTCCTCAGCTCGGGTGCCCTCCCAGTGAACAATACCTAGGCTCGCCGACTCCAGCTCAGGGCTGCAAGGTACGCCTACGCTGGGGGGATCCTCTACAGGAGGTCGTACTTATCCCCCTGACTAAAGTGCGTAACTCCCGAAGAGGGTGACTATGTCCTCCGAGAGGTTCACGAAGGACTGTGCGCGGCACATGGGGGGTCCCGGGTGTTGGCCAAAAAATGTCTGCTCCTAGACTTCTACTGGCCCTCGGTGTTTCGGGATGCCGCAGCTCTTATTCAGAAATGCGGGCCTGCCAGGTGCACGCCCCGTTACGCCGCCAACCTACTCGGGAGATGATCCCCATCCACAGTCCTTGGCCTTTTGCCCAGTGGGGGATTGACCTCCTGGGTCCCTTCCCCCGAGCTCCTGGAAGGTACGAACACCTCGTAGTAGCCATCGACTATTTCACAAAGTGGATGGAGGCCGAACCCCTGGCCACTATTTCCGGAAGGGCGATTCAAAAGTTCTTCTGGAAGAACATAGTCTGCCGCTTCGGGATCCCACATGTCTTGATATCCGACAACGGGCGACAGTTTGCTGAAAATCCCTTCAGGAGCTGGTGCGCCGAGCTCGGGATTAGCCAACACTTCACCTCGGTCGGACATCCTCAGGCTAACGGTCAGGCAGAGAATGCTAATCGAACCATTCTGCAAGGACTTAAGACTAGATTGGAACTAGCCCAGTCTAACTGGCTAGATGAACTCCCTAGCGTCCTCTGGGCTTACCGCACTACGCCAAGGACAGCCACTCAGGAGATTCCGTTCTCCCTGACTTACGGGGCGGAGGCGGTGGTGCTCGCGGAGGCGGTGGTGCTCGCGGAGGTCGGTCTCCCCTCACCTCGGACACAGAACTTCGTGGCGTCAACCAACGAAGAAGAACTGAGGTGCAACTTAGACATGCTGGAAGCTACGCGTGAGGAAGCGGTGATACGGATGGCTAAGTATAAAAGCCAACTCGCCCGTTATCATAACGCGAGGGTGAGGAATACGCAGTACCAGCCGGGAGACCTCGTCCTAAGAAAGAACTCAGTCAACCGAGCTCAGAGCTCCAACAAGCTCGGTCCGAACTGGGAGGGGCCGTACAGGGTCCTCGAGGCGAGCCGGGCTAGGTACTGTAAGATTGCCAAATTAGATGGTGAAGAGGTACCCCGCACTTGGCACTTCTCGAATTTGCGGTTGTTTGTAGAATAGATTGGTCCAGGGTATCTTCCTGTATTCTTTGGAACCTTCGTACCAGTTCATCATTAAATAAATGTTCGACTTTCCAGTTTAAGTCCATTCTCATTATCAATGCCGTTTAACTTTTCACTTCTACACTAACACACTCAGATAATGCTAAGTGTCCTAGTGGGGGGCCCTAAGAGATCGACGCTTGATCCAGGAGGTCGGCACGATTATCTTTAAAATTTTTACGAAATCGACGCTCGACCCAAGAGGTTGGCATGATTACCTTCAAATTTGACGCTCGACCCAGGAGGTCGGCATGAATGCTAACGGATGGAATGCCCTTCAAATCTGAGAAATTGACGCTCGACCCAAGAGGTTGGCATGATTACCTTCAAATTTGACGCTCGACCCAGGAGGTCGGCATGAATGCTAACGGATGGAATGCCTTTCAAATCTGAGAAATCGGCGCTCGACCCAGGAGGTCGACACGATTGTCTTTCCAATTTTGGTGCTCGACCCAGGAGGTCGTTGGCTAAGGGACGAATTTAGATGATGAATCAGTGAAAGGCCTTTGGAGTGTGAGAATTGATGCTCGACCCAGGAGGTCTGCAGGGCTGGCTTTAGAATTTTGCCGCTCGACCCAGGAGGTCGGCGCAGCTTAAAAAGAGCCTTGGGTCCGGTACTCGGCCCAGGAGGTCGGCACGCCGCCCAGGCTGTTGGAATTTGGTTGTTAGTTTAGCTTGGTCGTCTGATGGGACCCCAGTTTGCTGCCCTTTGGCAAACTGTTTGTTGGCTTATGGTTAGGCGGATGCTCGACCCAAGAGGCCGGCACGCTGCTCCAGTGACTCAGGATCGACGTTCGATCCAGGAGGTCGGCGTAACTTAAAGCCTAGAGGTGTGGTGTTCGGCCCAGGAGGTCGGCGCGTCACTCCGGTTATTAGAATTCGATTACTAAATCAGCCTGATGGTTTAATGGTTTGGTGTCCCTGACACTTAGTCGTTAGCTTAAAGGGCGATAGATGCTCGACCCAAGAGGTCGGCACGCCGCCTTGGTGGATCAATTTGGAGCTCGACCCGGGAGGTCGGTGTCCCTTTTCGGTTACTAGAGTTCGCTGCGAACAAGGAATTGAAAGGCATATCAGATAGCCCCATTCAAAATTCATCTCATATATTCATTCAGACCCTATCTATTACAAAGCCTACCGAGCTACACAAGGAAGGGGAACCTAGCTATGCTTTCATCTTGCTGGCGACCTGCTTGAGGCAGGAGCTGAAGGTACACCTTAAGCATGTTGAGAGGCGTATGGTGAAGGGTATGCTTTCATCTTGCTGGCGACCTGCTTGAGGCAGGAGTTGAAGGTACACCTTAAGCATGTTGGGAGGTGGAGAAGGCTGTTAAAAAGGATCTGTGGGGATCATGAACTGCAGGGCATGGCCACATTCTTATAAGAGGATGGAAAGGGTTTCTGGAGTGGCCGCTGCCCTAAGCCACTGGCTCCTTCCCGGAAGCCCTGCCAGGAGTCTCCTCCTCCTCCAGGGGAAGCTCCGCCAGCTCGGTCCCCACATCGCTCCTGCCCACCAGGTCCTTCAGGGCATGCCCTTTGCAGTACCCGTCGAAGAGCCAGTCCAGCTTCCCCTCGACTGCGGGGTTGTAGTCCTTGAAGTCAGCCAAGTTGAAGCCAGGCAGGTTGAGGCCCTTCACCTGGTCCAGAGCCCGCGTGACGCCGACCTAGAGGATGGGCTGGTTGAGGAAGGCCACGTCCTCGGCGAACTGGTCAGAGGAGATGAACTCCCGAACAGCCTTCTTGCGCTCCCGGCTGATGGTGCCGGAGAGCTCAATGGCGTGGTCCTCCCTCAACTTCGCCACGCCCTTCTTCTCCTGGTCCAGCTCGGACCGGGTGGCGGCAAGCTGGACCTGGGCCTCCTCCAGCCCTTTCTCGGTCTTGCCCAGTTTGGCCTTAAGGGAGTCCGCCCCTTAAGGGCCTGGGCAAGCTTCTGCTCGGTCTCCCGATGCTTCTTCTGCAACTTCTCCAAATCAGGAGACAGTTCGGAGAAGCGGGTCCCCAGGGCAACACCGGCGGCGTTGGTCTAAGGAAAAGAAAGTAAACATGAGCACTTCATCAAGGGAAAGAACAGGGACCCAAGGGGCCTAAGCGGAAAAGGGGCTTACTTGGGCTTGGGCGATACAGTACACGTCCTGGAGCTCGGACGGGCTGGCCAGTTCCATCCACTTTCTGTCGCGTGGAAGGACTAAACCCGTGACCCAGCTCGCGAGCCACCTCGGGGAACTGGCTCGGTCATTGATGGAGAGCTCCCAGGACGGGCAGAAGTGGCAGGGGTCGTGCATGATGGGGGCTTGCCCCGGCTTCGTGGGGGCCACGTGGCGGAAGTGCCACAAGCTCGGGGGAGCGCTCTCCCAAGCGTGCTCCTCCGCGGAGCCAACCCCCAAGTGGATAGGGCCCCCCGACGTCAACAGGAGAGGGCGCTGTGCTGGGGCTGGCGTTGGCTTCTTCCCAGGCTGGCGCCTTCTTTTTGGCGGCGGCCTGCTTGGAGGGGGACTGAGACTGGGAGGCCTCTTTCTGGGGGGCCGAACTGCTCCCAGGGGTCGGAGAGGCCTCGGAGGCCTTCGTCGCTGCCTCAAGCTGCTTGGTGGGAGCTGCCTCCTCGATTGGCGCGCCCAGTAGCCTGGAGAGCTTCCTCACTGCGACAAACATAGCCAGGTCAACCAAAGCAAGTCAGTAGGAAAGAAATGCAGTATATATGCAAATACAACGAGCTACAGGGACAGAGTCGACGTTACAAGCTTCAGGGTCAGTAGGGGAGGCCACCACCTCTCCAGGGGACCCGGACAACGTCTCCATCAGCCCGGCCGCAGAGATCTGCTCGGTGGAGAACTTGGCGGCGAAGAGTTTCACCTTGGAGCTCATCAGCTGGCCAAGGGCCTCGGGGTCCAGGTCCTCCGGATAGGGGTCGGAGTCGACCTCCCCGACCTTCCACACGTTCGGGGGAAAGCTCGTGGATTTTACAAAGAGGAAGTCCCCCTTCCTATTTTTTATGGAAGAGGGGACCCCATAGAATAGATCCTGGGTGCCCTTTCCCCCCCGGACTTTGCTAGTCCCTCGGCGGGAGAAGTAGTACCACCCAGGGAGGGATAGCTTGAGGATGTAAGAGGCCCGGAAGAGGGAAAGTGAGTAGGGGATGGAGCAGATTTGGCAGTAGATCAGGAATCCAATGATGATCCTGATCGAGTTGGGATGGACTTGGGTGATTCGGAGTCCCCAGTAGCTCAGGATCTCCGCCAAGGCTGGAGGAATGGGGAGCCGAAGCCCAGCGAGCAGCTGCTCCCTGTAAATGGCTACAAAGCCAGGGGGAGGTCGGCAGGCTCGATCGGTGGATCCGGCGGCTCGCGGCTCGAAGGCCGGAGGGATGGAAAAAGACCCAGCCAGCTCGGCCACCGCCCCGAGTGAGAGGGTGACCTCCTCCCGATCGGGGTGACCGTAGTTGAACTCAGAATCATCCCCCTGCTCGGAAGCGGGGGTCCCCTCGGAGGAGTCCCTGTCCTCCCTAGCTCCCCCCTAGACTCCGTCAGGGGAGTCATGTGGAGACTTGGGGGAGGGGATAGAAGTGGCTTGCTGCTCGATGAAGGCATCAAGCTCGGCCACCTCCTCCTGGAGTCGGGCAGAAGGAGAATGGGCAGATGGAGAGCTCATGATGTCAATGGGTTCGAACAAGTCAAGGATGAAGAAGTTGGGATTGGAAGCAGAGGAAGAAGAGAGAGGGGGAGGAGAAGGTGAAGATGAAGATGAGGACGGAGATGAAGAAGAAATGAGGATTCTGGGGGCTCTACGACGGGCCGGAATTTAGGAGGCGGTGGAAGCAACGCCGGAGCGATCTGACATAAAATGCAGAAAATGGCAAAGGAGGAAAAGAAAATGCGAAGGAGGAGAAAAAGAAGACTTACTGGTAAGTGGGGTGGAAAAAAGAATGAAGGAGTCGCCGGAATCTGGGTACTGGAAGCCGGAAGTCTTGTTGCTGGGAATTGAAAATGCACGAAGGGAGGAAAAATGGCAAATAGAGTCTGAGAAAGTTGGGGAATCCCTATTTATAGGGAGTGGAATGGGGGGAAAACGGTTGCTTGAATTTGAACCGCCCCATGTGAACGCATTTAAGAGCGGTACGAAGACCAAGGGGACGCGACAACTGAAAGGACGCGGGCGCAGCTTTCCAATGACAGCACTGTGCCGGAGGTGACCGCGGCAGTGCAGTGCGAAACTGGGCTCCCACGTGGCAAGGATGTAGATCAGGTCGGCCTGGAAGCCCTACCTAATCTAGGGGGCTAGTGCAAAGGCCCCGTCCTGGGCCCACACACGTGGCAGCCCAGGGGTGCCTGAGCTGGGCTTAGACCCTCAGGCCCACGGTGTGACGCCCCGAAAAAAAAAATGAGTTTGAGAACCCGGAAATTTTCTACTTTTCTAGGGTTTATTTTTTGAACGCCCGCCTTTTCTACATTTTCTTGATTAGAAAAATTCCCCAGATAAAGTTTATGAGCAAAATAGTTTTAAAATGATTTTTCTAGTATCGGTTAGATTTTGAGAAAATAAGAACGTATATCGGACGTGGGACCCACTAGTGCGAAAAGTTCGGAAACATTCGGCCAATAAGGTTAAGTTTCGGATACTGTGTAAAATTTATCGGGTGTTAAGAGATAATAGAGTGTGTGAAATGATTGATGTGAGAGAGAAAAGAAAGGATAGGAATGCATTAATGAGGTGCCAAGTGTCATGGTATCATTGGATAGGATTTAAGAGTTACTATTTCAATTTTTGACTTTTTTGACCAAAAGGTTAAATATCTTAAAAATTGCTCAAAATTCACTCATTTTTACTTCTCCATGGCCGGCTCTCTTAAGCTCAAGAAGGAAGAGAATTGCTTCAAATTTCAAGCTTCCATTTAGCTCAATCTTCCAAACCAATTGTATCAACTAGTTTCTACTCCATAAAAGCTTTCCATTAGGTGCTAGTGAGTTGCTTAGTGAAGTTTTTTGGAGGAGCTAAGGTGGTCTACCACTTCCTCTCTCTTGTTTACTTGGTAAGTAGTGATTGACTATCCTCTTACACCTAATGATGTTGAATTTATGCCTAATGGTGGCTATTGTGAATTTATTTCTTGGTTTGAAGTGATTTGGTTAAGTTTTTATTTTTTTGAGGAATTTTCTGATTTAATGTGATCATGGTCTTGTGGATGTTTATGATGGTTGGTAATAAGGGGCTATGACTCTAGTGAATGTAAATGATAGGAAATTGCAACCAATTTTGGGTTTGGATTGAATTGTGAAAAGTTAGGGTTCTTCAACCCCTTTTCTGTCCGGTTTTGGATCATATGATTAGAGGCCGAATTGGCCTTTGCTTCAAACATGAAAGTTGTAGGTATTGATGAGTTTGAAGTGCCTGCAAAATTTCAGGGCATTTTGAGTAGTGTAGAGTGAGTTATGTCGTTTTTACTGTTGCTGTTCTGGGTGATCAGAATGTGCGAACTGCGATTGTAATTGGCCATTTTGACTGGAATTTATTTGGATTTTGCTGATGGTGTCTTCTGATGAAATGTAGCTTGATGCCTTAGCTATCATATGCCTTTGGAATAAATGCATTTGGACCTGTGTAGACTGAGTTGGACGAATTACAGTTTTGTGTGATTTGGGAACCTGCAATTACGATTCTGGTTTGGTATTCTGCATATTTGACCTAGTTGTGCTAGGATTTGGACTGAGTGACCTTCTACATTGTTGTATCCCTGGTTCTTAGCTTCGAAACGGTGGGTCTTGGACCTCCATCCGATACTCGTAGTACCTTTGGTGCCATTACCGCAAAAGGACGTCAAAACTGTTTTCTAGTTTTGAGCAATTGTGGTTAATTGCTATGTGATTGGGTTTGATTGTAGGATGGAAAGGATGAATTTATGGGGAAATGCTGTCCGATTTTTAATAGCGTTGGTTACCTTAAGTTTCATGTGAAAGGCTTGGACTTGAATGATGGAATTGGCTATATTGGATGGATGGTTTATGAGCCGTGGAGGTGAGTGACCCTAAACTATTTCCAAAGTACTTGTGAAATGTTTCTTGCATTAATTATTCGATTGCATATCATGCGTGCTTGCATGTGAATTCATGACATGATTTGGCTTCAATGAGTTCTGGGAAAGTCTTGTGCTGGACACCAACGTCTCCACCTTGTTTATGGTTCATGTTCATGGTTATCTGGAGCACCGATGTTGCTCCCACTTTCGTGAGTTCGTGAGTTAATGTTAAATGAAATATTTGAGCGTTGGGTGTTCAAGTGCTATGATTTCACCGGCTCACGAGAGCACTAAACGGACATTTGATCTCTGAATCATGACATCATCGAAATGTAACATTGTGAAATATATTTGCTTAATGATTTTGCTGGTTACTCGCTGAGCTTCTAGCTCACCCCAAAAATATTTTATTCCCCTCCACAGGGCTCAAGGCGAAGGCAGGACTTGTTGTGCTTATTCACGTGAATGGATGGCCTTTATTTTGTACAATTTGGATTTGGAATCATTTTATTTATAGTTGGAAATTGTTTCCGCTGCAATTGTGACATGTAATTATTGGAGACTTGGATGTATATTTGTGGACCATGTGATGTATATTTGAGGTTTATTCTTGTAATTCATTTGAGGACTTTAGTGAACGACTGAGTCCCGGCGAGAGCCGGGCAGGCGGCCCGCCGAACCCTCTGGTTCGCCTTAGGGGGTGGTGGGGCCGTCACACACGGGAACCGTCCAAGCGACCCCCCGCCGCTAGGGCTCCAAGGGGCTCCAGAGAACCATCCCGCCTAGGTCGGGATTGCTCCCCCTCAGTGCGGGATGGAGGCTATTCTGGGCAGGTCCCGAAACGTACGGAGGTCGGACTCCCAGCAGGTATAAATGGTAACACACATCAACTGCACAAGGTACGCTCACCATACGCCAATTACTCCCGACTGCTTTACTTCCCGTGAATCTCACCCACCGGAAAACTAACTTGATCGTCGGAGTGCCCTCGGGGCTCCCCTATCAGATCACCCTCTCGATTGTTTTGCAGGCTTGGGACACGCGCTCCTCATCAGCGCGCCGAGCTCATCAGGTCATCTTGGTCCGGGGAAGTTCAGTGCTTCTTCAGCTGGAAAATTTTCTTGACAACAGAACGAGAGAAAAGCTGCCATTTTTGGCTCTTTTCTCTAAAATTTTGCTCGATTTAGAAGTTAAATGTTCTCATTTCAGTGGTTATGAGATTGCATGTCGATTTGGGATGGATTTGATAAAATTTGTTGGGAAAATCCCTCACTTGGACCGAATGTTTGCTGGATTTCCTTCCAGCTTTGCTTATGTTGAAACTTGGATAGTTAGATAGCTTTTAAATGTTGATTTTGGTGAATTTCTTGATGGAAATCCTACTAGGGATTATATATTATGTTCAATGATGAATGCATGTCAAATTTGGTTAATGTTTGATGCATTAAATGAAATTTTGGTAAAGATATATGGCTGGAAATCCCAGATTTGAACCAAGAATGCTCTTGTGTTTTCTCAAACTTAAATTTCATCTTGTAACCTGGAATATATGCATATATTGATAAAAACATCCCTACTCCTCTGTTTTACTCTGAATATTGTGATTGTCCTGATTTGAGAGGAAATAATTGAATCTTAGAGAAAGAAAAGGGGAGCTAATCAAGCATGCAGAACTGTTTTGGTAGATTGGGTTGATTGGATGATTTCGATTGTATTGTTGAGTTTTTCTGAAAATTTTAGCTAAGCCTTAACCAAAAACGACCTATAACAGAATGATAGTAAAATGTACCTTGAATTGAGGAAGTTTAAGCAAGAAAATAGCAAACTAAAGGAAGAAACTTGACTACCTATTGCTGAAAAGCTGTTTTGAACCATTCTTAAACAAATGCTTAAATTTTGAATTTTACTTGAATTCTAAAAGTCGAACTTGAACCAAAACTGATCAAAACCCCTTCAAACCACCTTATAATAATTTTACTTGTGAAAATTCATTCAAAATACAGGATATAATCAAGGAAGTTCATAGGAATACTAAGTTGCCAACTTCTAAAAAATTTATCAACTTTGAACTTTGATTTCTAAAATGGCTTATAATCACTTAAGCTTGTCTTTACAAGTATTTTAAAGACTATACAACTTAGAGGCTAGTGTAGTGAAATAAAATTTAAAGTACACACAATTTAGACTTTGGCTAGATAAAAGGAGAACCGATGGAGTGTTTCTAAGCTTGCATCTTAAGATTTTAGGTGGAAAATAGGTTACAGCTAATTTAAATACCTATAAAAACTATAACCTTAGAACATATGTATAATTCTTGGTTTAAATGATAAAATTAATAGGTTTCGAAATACAATGTAGGATAAATGGTAAACAAAGAATATAATTGTATTTTAAGGTCAAACTTGATTTTAATAGTTTAGATAATAAAGTAAGAATGATAAGTGATCACCTACAAATTATATATTTACTTTGAACTTATTAAATTGCCCCAGGAAGTAGCTGTGAGCCAGGAAACAAACGCGAGGCTATTTGATGAGTGCTTCCGAATTTACCTGTTTAACTGTTTAAGTGTACTTGAGTGAAATCATGTGATAAATGTACTTATTATGAAATATTGCTAAGTGATTCATTGCAAAGTGTATCTCAATTGTCCCTCGCCTTTTAAGTCGAGAGTGTACTTTATCGTACTCACCTTAGTTGAGCTTGAAGGTTGATACTGATCAAGTGATATTGTAAGTGTGCATGACTGTAAGCTGTGTGTGTACTTTATCACACTGGCTGAACTAGGCCCCAAAACCCTCTGTTCAATGAACTATTCGAGCCAGCAAAGGGCTTGGTTGAGTAGGAGGGTAGCTTTGAGTAAGTGTTTCAGTATACTCGAGTATTACCACAAAGTAGCATATTATTAATATTAATATGGCCATCTAAGTGAGGGAAGTGTTTATTGTTTTGGAGGTTATAAGGAGGAGTTCGGTGGAGTGTGTAGTGCATTGAAATGGCTCTAATGCGAGCACCGTATCCTTTTAAAAATGATTGTTCAGTGAAGCGTTTCCTCAATTGCTTAATGAAAGTGATTGTACAGTGAAATGTGCACTACTTGCTTAATTGTACTGATTTAAGCGTTTATTAAATGTTACTTGCTCGGCAAATCTCACTGAGCATTAGCTCAGCCCTTTTAGCTTTGTTTTCCTTATAGGAGTTGGAAGTCGGGGATCGAACGAGCGAACTTAGGGATTTATCATGAAGACTTTAGCATTGTGATTAGTATCATAATAAGGCAGGAATTTTGTATCAATCAAGGTATTGTAAAAGGATGTGAACGATTGGTTTTGGTTTATCAAAATGTTATCTCTAGAGTTAATGTATGGTTAACGGAATTATCAAACAGTTATCTCTGAAGTTAATGTGAAATCAATGAGTCCTGGCGAGAACCAGGCAGACGATCCGCTAACTTTTAGGGTACACTCTATAAGGAAGTGGGGTCTTCACATAAGAACCCTCTACCCGAGATAATAGGTATAGAAATATCTTCCTTCATATCAAGAATAATAAAATCAGTAGGAAAATAAAATTTACCAACTTTAACCAATAGATTCTCTACAATACCCATTGGATAACTCGAACGATTAGTTAATTGTAGAATCACTTGAGTAGACCTCAAATTGGGAAACTTTAATTTCTTAAAAAATGATAGAGGCATCAAATTAACACTAGATCCAAGGTCACACAAACATTTATGAAAAAAAATATGTTCAAATTGACAAGACACAGTAAAACTCCCTGAATTTTTCATCTTGATAGGAAGATGATTTTGGAGCACTGCACTACATTACTCAGTAAGAGACACCTCTGCAAAGTCTTTTAACTTCTTTTTATTAGACACTATTCCCTTCAAGAATTTTGCATAGGCAGGTATATTAGCAAGAACTTCAGAAAAAGGCATGTTCACTTAAAGTTTCTTGAGCATCTCCACAAATTTTTGATATTGCTCGTTAGTTGCCTTTTTCTTAAACCTTTGGGCAAAAGGGTTGGGCAGCACATAAGCTTTCACCTTAGAGACCTTCATACATTGATTATCTTCACCTTGAGTCTTTTGACCTGAACCATTCTCCGAATCTCTAGTTCCTTCACTTTCAATTGCAAGTCCACTCCTATCTTGCTCTTCACTTGGTTTGGTCTTGAAGTTAATGACAGTATGATCCAATACTTTGCCCGAACGAAGAGTCACAACCATAATAGTTTCTTTTGGGTTCGCCTCAATGCTGTTAGGCAATTTTCCTGGTACCCTTTCAGTTATTGCCTTTGCCAGCTGACCAACTTGCCTTTCAGGATTTTGAATGGAGACTTGTTGAAATTGGACAAGTCTGTTGAATTGATCCATCCTTTGGTCCACTTTTTTCATGTACTGCAACATCATTTCTTCAAGGTTAGTCTTTTTCTGCTGAGTAAGTTGGGAAGGAAATTAAGAAGTCAGCTACAAAATTTGAAACCCAGGTGGTCCCATAGATCTAACCACTTGATCCTTCCATAAAAAGTTAGGGTGATTCCTCCACCCCTTATTGTACGTGTTAGAGAATGGATAATTCTTTGGCTGCAACTTCTACCCATCATACACTGTAGTGAAATTAACATCTTTTACCATGGTAGAAGGGTCTCTATTATAGCAACTAGCAGCAAAATGCCCATACATATGACAATAAGCACATGGTTCCTGAGATTGAGTTACCCGATTCAAGAGCTGTTGCATCTGATGACTCAATTCAGCAACTTGTGAACCCAAATCCCGTGCTACATTCACTTCATGCACGCTTGCTCTTTTACTCTAAATTGCTTTTTGTTGAGAATTGCTGATACGGGATCTAGCTGGTTTTGAAGCTTATCAACTCCGTTTGCATCAAGCTAGGGTCATCACGTTGTGTATTGGCCGAATGGTCTAGTTTATTAGCTGTTTGTCGTTTATTTCTATTGTTTCATGTCACTTGGTTAATTAAAACTTTGAGTTTAGCTATTTAAGTCAATTAATTAATAAAAGGCTTAAGATCATGTTGATCATAGTTGGCCGTGGGTTGAGTTAATTCTTAGTAGTTAAGATTTAATTAAATGAGTTCTAGTAGGGTTAGGAGTATTGAGTCTTGTAAAGGTTATAAAAAGCCTTAGTTTGATCATTTGAGACATATTGAATAAATTTGAGAAGAAAATTCTAGAATTTTTCTTGAGAGAGAGAGCTTCTTTTGGCTTATGAAAGTCATCCTTAAACATCTTAAAGGAAGTCTAAGGTGATTCATCAACTTATCAATCAAGTATTCACCTTGATTGTGGCGTTGTTCTACTTATTCTAATCAATTTCGAGCGGTCCTTGATTGATTACGAATTTTATCCCCAAACGTTGATTCTAATCAAGGTTCAGGGCTTGTGGTTTGCATTCTTGATTCGTCGTGGCATGTCGAGAATCGTATCAATTGCTAGCTAACAATTCATAGAGACTAACTAATTCCTTTGGAATTTTGTCATCAATATACCCTTCTGCTGCAATATCCACCATATTCTGGGTTGTTAAGATCAACCCATCATAGAAAAATTGAACTTGCAACACCAATGAATATTGGTGGTGAGGACATTGAGAAACTAGTAGCTTAAAGCGCTCCCATGTTTCATGTATTGGCTCTCCTTCCATTTAAGAAAATGTGCAAATCTTGTTCATTAAATTGATGGTCTTTTGAGGCGAATAATACTTGGTCATAAAGATGGTATAAACATCTTCCCATGTCCTTAAAGATCCTTCAAGTAGATGAAGAAACCAAGACTTTGCATGATCATTGAGACAATAAGGGAAACACCTCATTTGTAAGTCATCCGCTAAGACTCCACTCAAAGGGAAAGTTTGGACCACTGAAAAAAATTTCCTTATGAAGGAGCGGATCTTCATTGGTTAAACCATGAAAAGTGGCAACATGCTAAAGTGTACCATTTTGAACTCATAGTTTCTTGCTCCATCACTTAGCCTAAAGTAGTTGGGAGAAGCCGTGATCACAAGACATTGGATGTCCCGAAGACGAAGTCCTGTGGGTGGTTGCACTACCTGCTGTTGACTATTGCCATTATTCCTATTCTCTTCTGCCATCTTTGATTCGTCTGAACTACTCAATTTAGCTATCTCTAAGGCAATATAGATTCCTGGTGAAAATGGTTGCAAAGATTGTTTTTGTAAGCGAGTCTGCTTCCTCAAATACTTTGCAGTTTTTTTTAATTTTTGGATCAAAATCCAAATCACCTTTTTGAAATCATGTTATACACCAAGCACTTAAGCAAGAAAAATCAAAAGCTAAAAGTGAAGAACTAGAAAACAACAAATAAATAAAGGAAATAAAAATAACTAAAGTAGAAAAATTAAGCATCATTTTCCGGTAACGGGGCCAAAAACTTGATCGATGAATTGCTGTAAGCGCACAGGGTCAATCGTAGTAATAAATTATTTGGAGTATTCCAAAGTTGAACCCACAGGGACGAGTTAATTTTCTATTTTAATTACTCTAAAATAACAAAATTTAAATTCATGAAGTTGTATTTTCTAACTAAGCAATCAGAGAATAATCAATTCAATTACAGCAGTCGTGAGAAAACAATAAATGCGAGTTTAGGGTTTCAGATTTTAATTGAGTCAATTATCTAGTTAATTTCTTAACAAACTAGTTAATTTCTTAACAAATTATCTAGTTAATTGTATTTTAGAATATCTTTCAATACATCTAAAGTGTGCCTAATTGAATCCTCGTCTCTCTCGAGATTGCAAGTATTCAATTAAACCCTTTAAGAACTTTGGTGATATAAATACGTCATATAAATGCTAATCTACTCTCATGATTAGGCTAAATAAGTTTATCTATCTAGTGCATGGCTGTATATCCCTTTTCACTTCAATACAAACCCTAAGAGGATGTCTATGGTGGCCAAGCATAAACACGTAATTAAATCAAGATAGATAAATCATAGCAAAAGGCTAAATCAAACCAAAAAAATTAATCAAATTCCTTCACAAAACCCTAACCCTAGCAACAATTTAGTTCAACATGATTTAAAAATTAAAACCATGAATTCAAAGAGTTTCTACAAAGATAAGAAAAAGAGTAAGAAAACTTTCTCAATTGCTTGCTCCAATCTTCTTCTTGTGCACTTCTTGATTCGCCTCCATTTGATTTTGATCTCTCAAGAATAAACTACGAAAAAATATTAAAACTAGGCTAGACTAATCTCCCCTCCCCCTCCCCCCCAAAAAATGACCTAAAGAAACTCCTATTTATAGTTTCTTGAAGATATATCCTAAACAGAGTAGGAATAGGCTTTATTGGACTCAAAAAATCACATTTTCGCACATTTTTCCGATGAAAACTGGCCCAATGGCCAGCGCCAGTCATCGGGCCAAACTCAGAATGCAAAAGAATCTGGAGATGTTTGGCGTGAAGTCGTCTATGATGTCCAGCGCCAGTCATAGATCCATCCGCGGATCAGTATGGATATGCGTGTGAATCAACTTTGAAGCCCAAAACGTCCATCAAATAGGCTGAATCAATTCTTTGTCAAAACACAAAAGTTGTATATCTTTGAATAAGCTTTCCATCTCTACAAGAATCAAATCATTTGGATGTCTGGACATTGAGATATGCCTAAAATACTATGACCTGATCATAAGAGCATTGCAACGCAACTATACTTCAATAATTTGATTTGTGTAGCTCACATTATTGCCAAAATATTGAAATATGTCGTTCCTGTGAAACCTCTTTCTCTTGATTTTATCCTCTTTCATTGCTTCTTTACACCATGTTTTTAGTCCATTTTCTCTCCAATCAATCTCTTGACCTATTAAAACAATATACGAGCAAAATTAAGTAATTTTTACTTAAGATAAAGCTCAAATAACATGGTTAACTAGTAACTTATATCTATAAATGCACTACAATTTACACCCTATCACCCAACTAATTAAATACTTTACAAGTGAGGGTCACCTTCACAAAGGTTTTACTTCTCCTATTTGAGAAACTTCACATATCCACTTTTCCCCACACCTATAAAATAATCAAAATATATTTCTATCCAAATATTACTCTTGAAAGCTTGTATTTTGTATAGGCAAAAGTCTCTCTTCTTCTTATACTTGGGAGTATTTATAAGTGGTGAAATTTGGTGTAGAAATAAACTCCAATGGTCAAGCATTAAATTCTGAAAAAACTAGCCGTTAGATTTATTGAATGTCTAATACTTGATTCATTGTTCTATACTTTTAAAGAATTTTTCATTAATTTCTTCAGATGACTGATCCTTTAAAGTAGTGTGTGATAGCCTTGCATCCGACAAAACTAGTATGTTCAAATTCCATTTTCTTTTGTGTTGAACGGCCGATAAGAGAGATGAGTGTGTGATGTTCTACTCCGTCTTTCAGACGTCCTACAATTATGTTTTTCATTCAAAAGACTGCGTTCAGTATTTACTCGCAAATTGTCGGATATCCAATGCTGCGCTTGTGTGCACGATTCTACTGTTCGATAGACAACATTGCTTTTTAATCCTTCATGATTTGCTTTCCTCCTTTTTCTATTTTGCAAGATACATGTCCCTAATCATTTCTCATATAAAAATATTAGTCCAAATCATCATTTTGTTATATTATCATCAAAATCAAAGATTGATCAACCTAAGGGTACGTTTGGTTCTCCATAGAATTGGAGTATAGAATTGGAATTGAAACCTCAATTTCAATTCTTGTGTTTGGGTATTATTTTTCCTATAGAATTAGAATTGAATTGCAATTCTAAATCCATCGAATTCCGTAGTTCCAATTCTTTGGCTGGACCAAAGAATTCCAATTCCAATTCCACGCTTGAACTCTTAAATCGGGTCAATACGCGGGTCTTTTACGGGTAAAATCTAAAAATGGGTCAACTATAAAATTGAGGGAAAAAACTCAAGCGTCTCTCTTCTCTTCCCATTATCGATCGCCATATCTAATGCTCTGTTGGAGCATTCCTGCCGCCGCCTCCTCCACTTGGGCTGGCCACTGCATAACACAGGTTGAAATTATGGGGTTTTAATTAGTATCTGTCAGCCTTCCCCTTCCCTTCCAGTGAATGAGTTGAGAATTGATTCGATGAGTGAAGAATGAAATTTCATTACCAATTTGGCAAAATTCATTGATCAATTCCATCTTAGCGTCCAAGGACAAACAAAAGTGCCCAACTTCTTCGTTATTTCCTTGAAGCTGATACTTGTTCAGGAGAGAACGAGGAATAGTCTCTATTATTAGCAGTCTCTCCCTAGCATCAGGCGAGAACGACATGGCTTTGTAATTTACTCCCTACTATTCCAGATTTTTCAGATAGAATTAGAGTATATAAAGGTAACTTCATAATTTTATTTTTTTCTATTAAACATTATTTTTTTAAGGTATTTTTTTGATAATTTGTGGTATTGATTGATTCTATGCGATTATTATTATTATTTTAAGCTTGTAATTTACGATGTTATGAGAACAAAAGAACAAGTTGGTATTTGGTTTCCATTTTCTTGTTTGTTTGAGTTTTAGTTAATTAGTCAAAATTTGTCTTGGAACCCATTCGGGATAATGCCTGACTCATAGGATTTGAGAGTACTTATTAGGAACTTGGACATTTTTTTATTGATTCTGAGGCTTTTGGAAAAATCAACTTTGATTAGAAGTAAACAACTTTCATGAAACTTGAGAAGAAAAAAGTTGATGGAAATTGTCCTGCCCCTGATCGTGGTGAATTCTGAGCTCTCTGTATTTTGGTTTCTTCTTGTCGATAGTACATTGAGGAGGATAGGAGTTGAAGATAGGCATAGACTAACTTTTGTATTCCATTGTTGCTCTGATTGTCCACTGTCACTTGATTGATTATTTTCCCTTGAACTTTGATGAAAATTGGAGAGCTCATACTGTAAAAGTTGAAAGGATTAATCATGATATGAAAAGGGAACCTTTTTGTTAGTGTTTTCTTGTTGAATTTTTGGTGTTGTTTTGTCTTTAGACAAGTAAATTGTTGAATGAAATTCTGGTTGATCTGTATTTGAATGGAATTTTGTGATCCCTTTTGTTTCTTCTGGTGGATGGTGTGTAATATGAAGAACATACCTAGATATTGATGAATAAAAGGTTGATCCTGGCAAAATTTTAAGTGAACAGCCTCTGCAACAACTAATTTTCTCATCAGAGAATTCATCGTCTTTGAGTTTGCTCAATATCAAGGGATGCTCATAACTGAAATGTTGGATCTGCTCCATTAATTCTCTCTTGTGTGTGTGTTGTGTGAGATAGAGGAGAGAAAATGAGGGAGTGTTGAATTTAGTTCTCTGAGCCTTAGAGCTTAATTATCAACTTTCCTGGCCAATGGCTGCTGAAATGTATATTAAGAAAAAAAGGTGAACAATGCTTTACTTAAAGATCAACATAGCTTAAACCTTTTAGACTGCATATTCTTTGCTCTTAGTAGTAGCTAACAAATTGGAACTCACTTTCTTACCGAGGAAGTAGTCTTCATATTCACAAAAGTTTTAACACATCCTAATAAAGCATAAACAGTTTGCGTGAAAAAAAATGAAGGTTCGTTTCAGTAACACTATCTTCCTGCAGTCATAAGAAAATGAAAAATCAATTTTGCTTTTATCGTATATGATAGAATTCATCTCTTTAAAACTTGTATTATATTAACAAAATCTATTTCACCAATACGCATAAATTTGTTGGCTGTTGGCTGTTATGATCAAGTATATAACGTCTCCAGTTCACACTCCAAGGCTGTTGGCTGTTATGACCAAGTGTCAGATTAAAAAATCTTCTTAAAACCAGTTCTATTCTTCTTAACTTAGTATCTAGAATCATAGAAGGAATCACAAATTTACTTTGACAGAGCGAATTTTTAGTTCTATACTGCAGTGGCTGTTGAAAAACTTGTTGTCAGGGCCTGAAAAATATTTTATGTATCAGCTCAAGGCTGCTAAATTCTCGTCAATGGACATGGAATGTGATGAATGTTTGTTTTGGACTATTTAATGTTGTCATAAATTCTCTCACACACTCTCTCTTAGCGTATATTTAAATGTGTTTGATTGTTCCTAATATGTTACAGGAAGGCTTGTTTAACCTTGCCCTGCATTTAAGTGAAGTCGGTGCATTCTTCTTGATATCAAAGTTGTGGGCTGACATGAAGTTGGGCATGCTTAAAGGCTGAAGATCGTCACTTCAGTCTTCATTGTATCTGTGGTTTTATAAAGGTATTTATTTTCAAGCACTTAGAATGCTGTGAATAGGTTTTTGATGTGAAAATTATAGCTCTATCTCTGGCTTTCATGTTTCAACTATTGAGCCTGGTAATAACGGTTCAATTTTGACACTAACTAGAACAGTTGTCCTGCAGTTCTTTGTGTATGTTTCTGTATATAATCAATTGTTACGCATATTTTAAAGCTTATGTGGTGTAACAGTTGGGCCTTTCCTGCAATTCATTGCTAGTTAGGAAATTGTAAATAGCTATCTTTATCTCACACACACACACACATATATAGAGGAGTTTCAAGGGGAAGATAATTAATCTTTTGTTCTGTAACTCACAGAATTGAGTGTAATAGTTTCCCAAGCTTGTTTTTCAAGGCAAAATGGGCAGTACCAAATCGAAACACTAACCTGATCATAGCAATGAATCACAGAAGCTAATAATTATGTTTACCAACAACTTGCACAAACTAATGAATTACAAAATTGTAGCTAATTCCTAAGCGATCTCTAAAGTATTAAAGGTGTATAAGCCAATATATTTGTTTCTGTCAATAGTTGTATTCACAAGCTGTAAATGTAATATTTCGGGAAAGGCAAAAATATTATTGCAGATTATTATGTCAGAGGTTTCATTAGCTATCATTTTAGCTTCAATTGACTATGTAGAATTTAACACACTCACTTTTTAAAATTTGGTCTTTTGACTTACCTTTTCTTATTGTTGTCATGATTTTGAATTGCAGAATTTGGATATTGACATGGATAAGGAAGGAGACGAGCAAAAAACAAAAAAGAGAAAAGTGGTAGTTGCAAATTATATGGTAACAGTAGCCACATTAGTAGTTTGGTGGCATGAGAAACATATAGTAAAGGAGCCTTACTTGGATTTTAAAGTAGCACGTGAAATATATCTAAGGCATCTTTACTATGGAAACAATAGAGTTTGTGTAGAGCAACTTAGACTCAATAAACATTGTTTTACTGTTTTATGTACAAATTTAAGAGAGCATTGTGGGTTGAGGGATACTAGAAATATTACTGTTGAAGAAGCAGTTGCAATGTTTCTCTATGTTCTTGCTCATAACTTTAAGAATCGCACTGTCAATTTTAATTTCATAAGATCAGGTGAGACAGTTAGTCGATACTTTAATATAGTTCTATGTGCTATCATAAAATTGGGGAGGCACTATCTTATCCAGCCTTAAATGGAAATGGAAGGTTACGAGCATGAAAAGTGGGAATGGTTTCAGGTAATCAATATTTTTTGATATTTGTTAATGAAGATAATATCTACAAGATTCATCAACTTATGATATTTTGTTTATAATACAGGATTGTCTTGGAGCATTAGACGGTACTTATGTTAAAGTACATGTTCTTCTTAGAGATCAAGGAAGATATAGGAATAGGAAGAATGAGATAGCAACAAATGTTTTAGGTGTATGCTCCCGTGACATGAGATTTACATATGTATTGCCTGGATGGGAAGGTTCTGCAGCAGATAGTAGAGTTCTACGGGATGCGTTAGTTAGATCAGATCCATTAATTGTTCCCAAGGGTATGTGACAATTAGATATCAAGTGTTTTTTTTTCTTTTAACTATAAATGAGTAATAATTTGTTGTCTAACATTACAGGCAAGTACTTTCTTGTTGATGCGGGTTATGCAAATAGCTCCAGTTTCTTAGCTCCATATAGGGGAATTAGATATCATCTTAGCGAGTGGTCTGCTAGTGGGAGCAAGCCTCAAAATTTTAAAGAGTTATTCAACCTTTGACATTCAATTGCTCGAAATGTGATTGAAAGGACATTTGGTTTGTTCAAGAAGCGGTGGGCCATTTTGAGAGATGCATCTTTTTTTTATGTTAAGACTCATGTCATGATAATTAATGCATGTGCCATCTTTCATAATCTTATTCGAGTAGAACAACCAAATGACCCTTACTTGGATGAAGTTGATGCTGAGATGCGAAGAGTACAACATGAGATTGATGATGAAGATGAAATGGAAGATGGAGATGAGGAAAATGGAATGGAAGATGATGGTCCAAATAATGATGGTGGTGTAAATGTTGTTAACGAGAATCGAATTCGAACAGTACAACCAACTAGCGAGTGGACACAATTTAGGAATGCTTTAGCACGAGCAATGTTTATTGACTATCAAATTAGACAAGGCCATCATGGAAGTTGAAATTTGATAGGAATTTATTCGAACTTAATTTAATATTAGAATGGCCATTTATTGAAAAATAGTAGCAATGTATAACTGTGCTTTTCTTTCTCTTTTTTTTTTTTGGCTAAAAACACGTTGTTTGTGTATTCATTTATTGAAATTTCTTGTAAGATACAAAACTCAAATATTTATAATAGGTACAAGTTATGACTTTCCTCCCAATTCATATCATAGAGTAGGCTTTTGATTTTCTAAAATTTAAAGTTCTTAACTTTAAATTTGTATCAAGGTTTTAACTCGATAAATATTAACTACTTTTTAAGTTAGAATATACAATTATTTTTTATTTAATTTAATTTAATTTAAAAAAAAGAATTTTTTTATTTTTGCAAAAAAGGAACTAATTTTTTTCTTTTAAAGCTTTATTAACAATTAGTTAAATGCAAGAAAAAATAAATTATTAAAGGTACTAATTGGTTTTTTCCTTAAAGCTTTAGTAACAATTAGCTAAATGTTAAAAAATTATTATATAGTAAAAAAAGAAATTTTTTATGTAAGGAAATATTAGTTGGAAACAATTCTAATTCCTAATGAATTCTTCTCTCATCCAAACAAAGAATTTGGAATTCCAAATAAATTCCGTATCAATTCTATGTATTTTCCAAACGAAAGAATTCAAATGTTTTGGAATTCCAATTCATAGAATTCTAATTCTATAGAATTCCAATTCCAATGCAATTCCAATTCTGTCGAACCAAACGAACCCTAAGTCTTCACTTTCCATAGTATTCATTTTTAGTGCATTTTGTGGAACAATGGACGAATCAGGAGGCATAAGAATTCTTGAATATTACTAAGAATGAGACTAGGTTTAGTGTCAACAATTCTAAAATTTTTTTTGGAGGTATAGGAAAATGAGAAGTGTTATCCTCGTTAGACCAATATAGAATGTAGGTGAGATTGATATGTAAAAATTAAATCTTTTCTACACTTAAGCAAATAGTTAGATTCAAAAAAGAATTGAACGCCTCAAAGTATTCAAGCTTTCTCAAATAACAAAATGGCACATTACCACCACCGTTAAATGAACTTAGCGTGGAGAAAAATTTTGGACAAAATAAATTCCTCTCTTATGTAATTAAAACATAAAAAATGTGGAATGATTCTTCTCCTTTTTCTTGCACTCTTATCAATGCCAAGAAAAGAATGAAAGAGGAAAAATAAAGAGCCATTGGTCAATTTTAGAAAAAAGGAAAATAAAAATAATTCAATATTCTCGTTAATTTGAAATCATTTCTTACCCTTCCATTTACCATGGACTCCAACTCCAATAACCTTCGTAGTGCCATTTCTCAATTTTTATAGGTGGTGATAAAGGAATTAAAAGTTGAAAGGTTGGTTAGAAATGGAGTTGGGTGATATGTAGAAGGGTAAAATACAAGGAACCCCCTTGTCGTTTCGCGAAAAGACATCTTACCCCCCTATCGTTTAGAAACCCCCACATAAACACTTAAACTTCATAACTAAAGCGGAAACTGACCTGTAACCGGCTGTGCAACCTAGTGACGATGGGTATGCGAAATTCCTTTGAAAAGATCTTGAGTTTCATTCTTAGGGAAAGAAAAAGCCGCTTCTCCCATAAATTATAACTTTTTTGCCATTAGTTTTCTTTCATTTTATCTGATACACTGGATATCGTCCATCAAAAACTAATACTGTAAAATTTGATATAGTTTGGAACAGGAGCTCAGCAATTCGTGGGAAATCAAAGCCACTCCTACGATTCTCTTCCTCAGAGATGGCAAAATGGTAGACAAACTCATAGGTGACAACAAACAAGATCTCCAAAAGAAAACAATGGCCATTGCTGAATCTTGTTCAGATCTGACAACCCCATGATTGAGTTGCCTGTCTTCTGAATGTCTAAGGCGTATATCAATTTTCTTCAGCAATTTTGATACTCTAAAATCGGATCTCAGAGAATAAGGTGATCAATTTTCTTCAGCAATTTTCTTCAGCAATTTGCTGAATCGGATCTCAGAGAACAAGGGATCAATTTTCTTCAGCAATTTTCTTCAGTAGTAGTAGTAGTAGTAAACACAGAATTGAGTGCCCACTCAATTATTGATTGGGGATTTTTGGAAAAAATTTAGGAATCCACTCATAAGGGGAGTGGTCATGCCGCTACAGATGAGGAGAAGAATATGGCCTTCTGCCTCGAGATTGAAGCTATAGCTGAGGAGATTGCCCAGAAACTTATTCGTTTCCATGAAGAAATGATGGTAAGAATTCCTAAACGAATTAGCCCTTGATTGTGCAACAAAAACCAAGCGCTTGATTGCTGAAGTTGAAGAAGCGCTTGATTGCTGAAGTTGAAGAAGCTCTTGACCATGTCTACTTGATGCAGTCCGAAGGGATCAGCAGCAGCAGCAGTTCATTCCGATTCCAACTCCTCTCTCTCCCATTTCTTGATGTCTCCTTTTGCAATGATTTATTTGCATATGTACTATCAACTATGTCCGCAATCGAGACTATGGTTAATCATTATCATGTATGGGACCATTTCCGTTCCTTGATGATAGTGTATCTGACACCCGATGATACCTTGTTTGATTGCCGCAATATATTCATCATCATTATCATGCCAGTGGACTGCAGAGTTTTGATGCTTGCATTGGCATTTGATTCAAAGTTCCAAGGCAAAGCTTTCAAGCTTACGTTTCTGGATATGCATTGGATTGTCAATTCCCACTAATTTAGCAGGCCACGGGTTAGATGAGGGTATTTGACCTGCTGCCGGTAACTCAGCCGGTTCAAAAGGTAATTTCCACTTTAGTTATGAAAGTTAGGGTGTTTATGTGGAGGTTTTTAAACAATAGGGGGGTAAGGTGTCTTTTCGGAAAACCACAAGGGGGTTCCTTGTATTTTACCCTATGTAGAAGGGTAAGAAGCAATTTAATAGTTCTCTCTATTTTCCTTCTTTTGAAACTATGTTTTCTCTCTCTATATTTACCAAATCTTCATTTTTCTTGATATCAATAAGAGTGTGATAAGAATAAGAGGCAAAGAATCCTTTTAGATTTTATTTTCTTGAAACCATTAGAGTGAAAAACGAAGGAGAAAAACCATTGCAGCTTTTGATGCTTTAATTATATAAGATAGGGTATTTTCATCCACAAATTTTGAACAAGTTCAGTTAGTTTATAGTGGGGGTCAAGTGTGGAAAAAGTAACATTAGAGGGTAAATTTGGTAGTTGTCCTATAATTTAGAGAGTAAAGTGATAATAATCCTATTTGCATTGCACAAAACTTTTGACATGCTAAGTTGTCTTAACAGTTGGTATAAAGTGATTACACTAAACTGAGAGCATAATTATAAGATAGTAAAGTTATAATAATTGATGTAACAAGGGCATAAAATATAGCTTATCAAGAATTGTCAATTTTTTTCAAAGTTAATAATATAATAAAAATTATGATAAGCACCTTGGAGCAATGTACATTCAATTACAAATACCAAAGCATCAAAATTACAAGACAACAAACAAAATACGAGATTGACTAACATTTTCAAAACAGTTTATGTAATAGCCCTACCTTTCCCTAGGGCGAACCAAAGGGTTCGGCGGGTTGCCTACCCAACTCGCGCCAGGACTCATTGATACGATCGAATAAAATACTTCCGAAGTACTTAAATAACAATTCCACAACTTATAACATAACTAAGTTCAACTTACAACCCGACTAATAAAAATACGATCCATCGTACTTAAGATACAATCAAAGTTCGTCTTATAAGCTTCCAAAATATCAAATTTAAAGTTTAACAACCCAAAACAAGCTACAAAAGAAACAGGACCACACCCTAACTGACAGTAGCTTCACTCGGGTTTTCAATTTTTGTTAAGGAAAAAAAATTGGAAAGAATGAGCTAACGCCCAACGAGTTCCCAAAAAGGCATATAGTCACATTGAACAGTTCAAATTACACTTCAAGTTCACAATTTAAAGCAAGTAAATAAAGCGATTAACAACATCAAGGGGTAGGATATGGGTGGCTCTCAGGAGCCAATATCCACGAATCTTGATCTTATTTCACGTAGTCGACACTCCGTCGACTTTCAAGTATTATCACTATGTAGAACACCACTTACTTCATTCTCCTTCCAACGACTCTCCCTACCGAACCCGCACTCCAAAACACTTAAAATGGGTATTGCTTGAGCATACCATAGTTTTCACTTCACAAGGGACAAATCCATACGCCAAGTCCAGTGAATATATAACACTCTCCTATGACTCATCAAATCTCCTCGATCAAGTCCCATGACTGGCTCGAATCGACAGACTTACCTATAGGACTCAGAAATTTCCAAGAATTAACATGCATACTCAATCACTGATCGTCGATGGGATAACAACCTAAGTGACATCACAACACTTCAACAATTCAAAACACTATACATCTCAATCACAATATCAAGTTTACATCTATGTCACATTTGCAAATTCAAGTCAAATAACATGCATGAAAACTCACCAATTTATCAAAGCTCCGAATCCAAGTTAGGATCGGTAACACAGTTTTCAATCACTCCTATAAACACGTAAAGAAAGATAATAAGTTTCGCCTCAACAATTCGCGAAACTAAACCAAATTCACTTGAACTCGACACGTAAGCTCGAGTTATGAAATAATATATATCTAGAATACTTTTCAAGCTCAATTCAAAGGGAAAATCCATGTACATGTTAAGTCAATGGTTCAAGTATAATATGGAGTGGAAAATGTTAAATTGAACCAAAAAAAGTGATGGAAAGAGTGCAAAGGAGAAGAATCAAAGTGACAGCTTTGACACCTCTCCGCATTTTGATCATAGCTGGAGGTACACTTATCGGATTGAGATGAATTTCATAGAGTTTCGAAGCTAAGACATAGATCTACATTTCTTATGAAGACATCGAAATTTAGTTCATGCATTTTGTGGTAAAAAAAAGCAATCACAGAGGCACAAGAAAGATATCAGGGCATTTGAGCAGTCTCGGGAAAACGGCTATAACTCAATATAGAATAATCAAAATTGAATGCCGTTGGTTGCGTTTGAAACTAGACTCAAAGGGCTTTCCAATAGTATAAAATTTAAACTCTAATTCGTTTTCAATTAATACCAGAAAATCTGACAAGTTGACTAAAAATGCTCTATGAGTTTCAGCCCATTTTGCAAACTTTCCAACAAGAAAACAAGGGAGAAATTCATAGTTTTGGTTCAAATTCAACATACAAGTAAAGAGTGATATTTTAACAAGTTTCATGAACAAGAACTTGCCCAAAATTATTAAGAAAAAGTGGAAATCAAAGTTGGAATATCTTCCTCTATTTTGGACAGTAAAGGCAGAATTTTTCCCACAAGAATTTTTCAAATATTTCTCTATCAAATCTTTCCAATTTTCCCATAACAAATCTATGAACATATCAAACAATATATAGCCGAGATTCTTAGCAAGAAAAACCATGAAAATTTGCACATAAACAACCCTCAACAAAAGATCAAACACTTGGTAGATATAGAGATTTCTTCCATTTTCACCAACAAATCACTAGAAATATAACTCAAATTCTCAAGAGTTTCATCAGTTGTTAACCCTTGGTTGTCAATGGAAAATTTTCAAGTAAATCCAACCAATCAAATCAAGAGTTATGCTAGTATTTTAACCATTAGAACATCTAGTGGTATAACTTCAAAAAATTTACTAGATCTACTATAGATCTTATTTAAATCAAGTGAATCTAACATTTTCATGACTAGAAATTAAAGATTAAAGGTGCTTTTTGGCCCTTACCTCAAGATCTAGCTAGATCTAGTGTGATTCAACCTCAAAACTTCCTTCCAAGATTCACCCCTTCAAGTTTTCTCAAGAAAAGTCAAATCTTCTAGGTTGCCTGGTGATTTCTTCCACAAATCCACAAGGAGCAAGATGGATGGTGTCCCTTCTTTCTTGGTTGCTCTCTCTCTCTCTCTCTCTCTCTCGGCCCTCAACAAAAAAAGAAGAAAGAGAAGAAGAAAATTTTGTGGTGGTTGATGGAGGAGAAAATGGAGAGCTCTCAAGTCTCCCTCTCTCTCTCAAAATTTCGGTTGGCTCAAAGGGAAAGAGAGAGAATGAACTCTCAAGTCTAGTTCCTTCCTTTAAAGTGTGGTAGAGGGACCACCACACTTACTCGCTTATGTGTCGCATTCTCATGCAGCATCTTATCCATAACTAGATTTCCCCCAACCAACATTATCCTATCATTTTTCTATTTCTTTAAAGTCCCCACATGCTCTAGATTTCATCTTAAGACTAAATTCCTTGTCACCACTCCAAAGCTTCACACTTAATGCTAGCCAAACGATAATCGGGCAATTAATAATAAAAATTTCACTAAGTTGTAAAATGACATTTTAATAGATGAGAATACCAAAATTTGGTAAAATCACATAATATAAATATTTTCAAGAAATTAATCACTCGAAGTTTAAAATAAACAAGTAAAAGAAACTCATTTAACAATTAACAAGCAAATCACTAAATAAATGCAAACTTTATAAAAATATAGTTTACATAAAAAAATTGCAAATAGTTGGAGGTGAGAAAAATAATTTTCTAGGTCATCACATCCTCTACCTCTTAAAAGAATTTCGTCCTCAAAATTCAAACCTTATGTCGAAAACTTCAGATATCTCTTCTGCATCCCGCTCTTAAGAATTGTAAAACCTATTCCACACTAGATATCACGTAAGTCGTGTATCCTTAATCTTTTCACGAGGAGTAAGATGATAATCTTTTCACGCATTTTTCCAAATTCAATCACCTCATTAATAAGCCAATCATAAGTTATTAAAATAAACTCAAAAAATTTATCAATCTATGTATTCCAATCCGAAAACAAATCATGTAATCCTTACCTCAATATTTCAATGGTCCCCAAGTACTCTCAATGAACTTTAATTTCTCGTATATCAAATTCTATAATATCTTAACAACGCAGTAATTTTGTCCTACTGGACCTTAACCCTATTAATCTTTCAAAACGATTAGAAAGAAATCTCAAACAATCAATAATTTTAAAAAAAATCACATCTAGTTCCATACAAATGTATACAAATATCAAAACACTAAAGGATAAACCTTAACATCAATAATATCTTATCACAGTCCCCTAGTCACTTATTCTGATAAATTCAAACCTTACATCAGATATAATAAGGCTCTTGGGTTCATTTCTCTCTATAAAGAGAAAATATAGCTTTATAACAAAAATCAAAATGTTTGAAGTTTTTAAGAAAATGATATAAAATTTTCAGAATAATGCTCGTAAGAATAAATTCGTAATTCCTGATTGTTTGCAAAGAGACTCTTTTAGTTAATTCTAAAGCGGAAAGGTAAGATGGGGAGGACATAAAATACTTGATTAAAACATTTTCTTTTATAAAAGATACGATCTTAATAACTCAAATTTCGTGAAAATATCGTACAAGAGAATTATCCAAATAACTTAAACAAGAAAAACAAGATCAAAAATTTTAAATAACTTTTTCAAGTATATTTATAACAAATTTAAATATCAGTATCTAAAAGGCATAGAAAAACAAAGAAATATATTATCGAATTGAAAATTTTTGAATTCATCATCATTTTTTTGTCAAATTTTACGCGTAGCAGATAAAACTAGAATAGGAGATTTTAAACATGATGTACTGAGTTTTTTTTTTCTAAAGTCACGTATAACAGGTTTCATTGTCAAAAGATAGATTAAATTTCATTCCATAAACTATCTAGCTTCTATCTAAGACTCGAAGTGTGAGGACCCGAAAATTTCTTTATTTTCTAGTTATTATTTATTTTCTTGCATACCATTTCTATACCTTTCTTTGTTATATTAATTTTTAAGAGACTTTTATAAGGGAATTAAGTTGTTAAGACATTTTTCCGGTACAAGTTAGTCTATATGACGTTAGTAGTGTATATTGGACGTGGGACCTGCTAGTGTGATTAATTGTGGAGGTGTGTGTACTAATTTTGGTGGTTAAGAGTGATTTTTAGATAAGAAAAAATGTGTGATTAGAAGTAATAATAATAAATTAGTGAATTGTAAGTGAAAACCCTAGTACACGCGATTTAAGAAAAATCGGTTTGAACTGACGTGTACCGTTCGCTACCGATTGAATACACCACTTGACCACCACTTTATTACCTTAATCCTCTTGTTATTATTTCATAAATATCAGCCCTTAATTATCCTAGAGAGAGAGCTGAAATTATTGACCAAAAAAAAGAAAAAAGAAGAAAAAATTTGGCTTCCAATCAAAGTGTGACAATTGTTAAATTTTGATCCAAATCAATTCCTACCTTCTTATCTTTCTTGGAGCTTCATTTCAGCCATCATTTCTGTACATTTGGCCTTGAGTTGAAGAGAGAAAAGAAAGGAAGGAAAGTTAGCAACTTGATCTTGAATCCATCTTGTTTGAGTTGGAATCCAAAATCCAAACCGATTAAACTTTCATTTTAGTACTTAGGAGGCTTTGTGTGGTAAAAGTTGTGGAGGAAAGTGGTGTGGTTCTCACCTACAAGCACTCTTTGGAAGGTATCTTGGCTGTCTCCCCTTTTTCTCTTCTTAATCTTGCTAAAGTTTGGATAGAAACTCTTAATCTTGGGTTATGATGGTTAATTAGTTGGTTTTGAATGATATGTTGAAAAGTTAGGACAGGGTTTGATATTTTCAGTTGTAGTTATTGTTTTTATCTAGTATATGTGTGAGAACCCGTATTTTTCCCATTTTCTAGATTTATTTATTTTCCGTGGCTTGTTTTCTGCATTTTCGTGATTTGAAAAATTTCTAGATGAATTTAAGGAGCAGATATCATTTTTATATGATTTTTCCAGTATCGAATAGGTTTTGAGAAATTAAGAGCGTATACTGGACGTGGGACCCATTAGTGCGAAAAGTTCGGAAAAAATTCGGCCAACTAGGTTAAGTTTTGGATACTGGAATTAATTTACCGGGTGTTAAGAGATAAGTAGAGGTTGCAATTTGGATTGATATGAGAGAGACAAGTTAGGTAGATATTTAATTAAAGGTGACAAGTGTCACCATTGGATTGGTCTTGAAGTAAGACCACTATTCCTATTCTTACCATTTGACTTAAATAAACCAAAAATGACCCAAAAATCATCAAAATATCCTCCATGGTGGCCGAGCTTCTTGAGCAACAAAAGAAAGAAAGCTCTTCAAGATTTTAGCTTCAATCTTGCTTCAATCATCAAAACCAACCATCCAACCTTGATTTTCCTCCATAAAACACCTTCAAGTAGTGTTTGTGAGTTGTTGTGTGAAGTTGTTTGGAAAGTTAAGGTGGTCAATAGCTCTCTCTCTGTCTTGTTCTTAAGGTAAGTTGTGAAGAACCACCCTCCTCCTTTAATTGATGCTTAAATCATGCTTAGTGGTAGTATAAGATGCAAGTTTATGGATTAATTTTTGATTTGTTGTTGAAATGATGAAGTTTTATTATTTTTGGGGATTTTTCTGTTTTAATATAAGCATGATTGTGTGGCTATCTATGATGATTAGAAATGGTATATAAGGCATCTAGAAGGTGGAAAAAGTGATTAATTGCAACCAATTTCTGTTTTGGAAGAAAATTGAAAAACCTAGGGTTCTTAAGGGAGCATTCTGTCCGAATTTTTAGGTCCTAGATAGAGGCCGAATTGGCCTTAGCTCAAAACATGAAAGTTGTATGTAATGACATTTTAGAGGTTTCTACAAAATTTCAGGTCAATCGGAGTACTGTAGAATGAGATAAGTCGAAATTACTATTGCTGTTCTGGTTTCACCCGAAATTGAGAAGTGCGTCTGTAATGGGTTGTTTTGGCTGGAATTGCTTCCGAATTGGTTGTTGAGGCCTTCTGATGAAATTTAACCCTTTTTCTTAGCTTTCATATGGTTTTGGAATTTCTGGATTTGGACTTGGAGACCTGAGTTATGATGTTTCCGCTAGAATGCATTTTGGTGAATCTGTTTTACATTTTTGATGTAGTATCTTGCATTTTTGACCTGTTTTCACTCAAAACTGGGTTGAGTGACCTTCTGCGATGTTGTAGCCCTGTCTTTTAGCTTCGAAACAGTGGGTCTTGCACCTTCATCCGATCATCGTAGTGCCTTTGGCACCATTTGAGGACAAAAACCGAGCTAAAGTAATGTAATGTTTAGGGTACCCGAAAAACGTAAAGTGCGTTTTCCGTAGCTTCATGGATTGATCGTCAGAACTGCCTTTGATCTGGACAGTTCTGAACTTTTCAATTTTCGTTCTGTTCTGAGTGGATCAGTTCTTGCCATGGTTTTCTAATGCCTTTGGAATTTCCTGATTTGATCTGGGAGTTATGGTCCAGAAAACATACCCTGTCGTCACTCTAAAGTGCGAATTTCTGGAACGATTTTCCATACTTTCGACCTATTTCTGTTCAGATCCGGATTTAGGTGTCTTCATGAAAATTGTAGTAGTACCTCATGTACCTTGATCCGACATTCCTAGTGTAACTTTTGATCAAATCGGTTTGAGAAGGCAGATTTAACTTTTGCCATTTGAGAAGGCTGCCATTTTATTTTGCCGTTTCCGCACTTGCATGTGCCAATTTTGCCATTTTGCTTGTTTTAAGTATGTTAGTAGCCATTTGTGATATATTGTGACACAATCTTCAATTTCAGACGTTGGTGAGCTAGGTGGAGCCGGTGGGGCCTACTAGCTACTCCTCGCGGCACGAATTTTGTACTTTTGCTCTTTTGTTCGTTGTGTAAGTATTCAGGCCGCTCTTATGTGTTAGTTGCTTATGTGTTTCGATATGTATGAAAAGGGTACCTAGGCGAGTGTGTATTTTATCGCACTCGACCTAAACCCTAATTTACGCACACATTTGTATATGGCATATGTATACGAATCATTTTGGAACTAAAACCCTTGAGCTTGTGGCTCGGGGTGACTTTTGAATAATTTTGTGAAGTTTGTGAGTTTGAGGTTGATCTTCCGACCTAGATGGACTATTCGAGCCGGTCAGGGCTTGGTCGAAGTCAGTCCAACCTGGTTTGAGGTCACCAAGTTTGTGAATCCGGTTCACCGATTATGTGGACCAAGTTTGTGACCCGAGCTTGTGAACCAAGCTCAATTTCGTTCGCTCGAGCAAGTTTGTGAGGTGCCTGGCCAGAGAGGGTGATAAGGTGTACGGTGGGAGTACAAGTGAAGTTCTACGGACCATTAGTTGAGGTCGACGGAGTGTCGGCAGGAGGTCACACATGGCAAACGATCTGGCTTTGGAGCCACCTGTATCCTTATTATGTGATGTTACTTTTCTGCTTTTGCTTTACTCTTACTATGTAACTGTTGTTACGTGGAATTTACGCTTTTTGCCCCTGTTTACTTACTAAGCATATAGCTTACCCCTTTCCTTTTGTTTTCCTTAGCAGGGGCCGACGCGGGGACTTTTGACACATACACTAGTATAGTTAGGTTTGATAGTAACAGTCGGACAGTTGGGATGTTTGTTTTGTGTTGGTGGTTTGTATAAGAACCCTCCATAGGGTCTACATTCTGCTGGTTGTTATTTTAATGTATTAGAGTGGTTTGACTCGATACTTTTGAAGATGTAAATAGAACTCTTTTGGCGTTAGATATATTGTGAATAGTATGCTTGTGGGTTTAGCTAATTTTATTATTTTGAAATTTTGAATCCCGGCGAGAACTGGGCAGGCGGCCTGCCGAACCCTCTGGTTCGCCTTAGGGGGAGGTGGGGCTGTCACAATATGATGTTGATAAGTTTGGATAGGGATTTAGGGTAGTGATTTAAGACATAAATGTGAATATCAAGCATTGAATCATCAAATTTCAGAAATTTGAGACCAATCTGTCCTGTTACTAACCTGTATGTTCGTCCATGTTAGAGGCTAAATCAAGTTTAGATCAAAACATGAAAGTTGTAGGGAATGAAGTTATATAGCTGGCTGTAAACTTTCAGCTCAATCGGAGTACTATGGCATGTGAATTGATAAAATTACCCCTAACTGTCAAATGCCCTATTATGCAGGCAGTGGTCTATTTTCTCTGAGATTGCACATTTTGACCTTGAAAATGAACGAATTGGCTATCAATATCTTCATAGGACTTGTAGTTCTCTGTCTTGGCTTCGAAAAAGTATAAAGTGTACCCCAATCCGATTAGCGTAGCTTCGGTTGTGATCGAAATGCCAAGAGATGTCAAACCTATTATTTTGTTATTTGTCTTGAACAATAGTTCCGATCGCATTGCTAGCATTGTTTTGTAATTGAATGACATGGAGCCTAGTAAAAGGCTATTGTGGTAAGATTATTTGTGTGTGATTTTGGGGCTGAATTGAGAAAAATAATGAAGCCATAAATGGCTGAAAAATAGGTAAATATAAAGGGCATGCTGCCCAAATTTTCACCCGATGGCTAGTTGGATGTACTCGCGACTTGAGCGAAAGGTATTAGGGTTGTTCATGTTTTTAAGATCAACTGCTACCTTTTTACTCCAACGCCATATTGTTATTTTTTTACCCTAGTAGTTAACTTGACTAGGCACACGACTTGTAGTCGAGTCTCATTTGTGCATTCCGTTCCTGAGTTTGTCGATAGGGGAACCATAATTGTTTTACCTTAGTTGTTGTTAGGACGTGACGGTGATCAAATCTATCCTTTGGGAGAAAACTTTTGAAGTTATTTTTGCTTGAACTGGTGAATGTACCAATCCCCTAATTTGTTGCTTAACTGGTTGCTTTATACTTGAAATCTGTGACTTGAATGACTATGAACTCTGTTTATTCTGAATGAGACGAGTGCGTACTTTATCACACTCATTCTCTTGCCTGTGTGATCGTTTACTGTGTGAATTTAAATCTGTTATCTGTGTCTGTTTTGACGTCGTTTGAAGACTTGTATCCAACGACCCTTGTGTGACCTCTGAGATCAAATCCTGTGGCTAGTTACTCGAGTCGAGCCGGCAAGGCCCTGATCGATTAGATAACGAGCCACGGTAGTCTGTTTCTGAGAAATCTTTGGGTATTGGAGATTCTGGATTTTTGGTATACTTGAGTATTACCACCTCTGTTCTGTATACGGTGTTCGGACCTGGCAAGAAGTATGTTCGGTGGACGGAATTTGATGTCAAGTGGGCTCTACAGTCATGTTTGTGTCTTCGAACATTGACGGAGTGTCAACGAGTTGGGGATCAAGTACTGCAATGGAAATATTGGCTCCTGAGAGCCACCTGTATCCTTTCTATTGAGGTGTTTGTTCATTTCCTTATATGTTGTGTATATGTGCCTTGAGAGTGAAATGCCATGATTTTTGACTACTTGTACTTGTAGTAACTCATTGAGCGTAAGCTCACCCCGTTCCCGTTATCTTTGTTTTCCCTACTGGGTTCAATATTTTTAGAGTTATGATTTTTGAAGAAAGATTCGAGCTAGTGTAGACATTCTTTTGATCATGCTTCTCTGTAACCGAAACCCTAATTGTAATTTTGTATACGTATGGTTACTATAGCTTGTATTTCAAGTTAACTTGTTGAAGACTCTGATGTATATATGTATATAAGTGTTTAATCAAGGGTTTCAAGCGTATTCGTATGAGATTGTACGTTTCTATGGTTATGTAAACTTTCTTGTATCCATTGGGGGAATCGAGCGAGTGCGAGTCTTGAACGATGAAGAAAAAAATTCGGTCGGATTTTGACGTGGTTACGATCCTTTGCGCTTTCCGATGATTCGTTTTCCCGAAGTTCCTTCGACTGTTTGATAAGATTTATGAATGATTTGATCTGTAATCCTGGCGAGAGTTGGGCAGGCGGTCCGCCGACCCTTTGGTTCACCTTAGGAAGAGGTGGAGCCGTCACAGGTGGTATCAGAGCTCTTATCGAGCTCATGCCGGGAGAGGGTTCGCGGACTGTGGGGATTGGCTTGTTAAGTGCGGAACAAATGTCCATTGTTTGAGATATTAGATATGTATGTTGAGTATGAATCTCAAAAGTGGTTGATTTTCTCTTGAGCCGGGCCAGCTCGAGTTGTGAATTATTTTATTTTGGATTCTTGTGCCCGAATACTAAATAGATGAGAGCCTAGGTTATAAATGACTTGGGCGAACTAGAAATTTAATTCTACGGAACTTCGTGTGATATGTTCAGGTATCATTGAGTATGATTAACCCTGTCTATGATATAAACTGCGTTATTCTTGTTGGTTACGGACGGAGCTCCTAGAGAGGGAGACACACCTAGTTCTACCCATGCGGAAGAGTTCGTTAGCTCGATTGGGAACTAGGTTAGACCTCCTATAAGCCATGTTTGATTCCATGTGAGGGGCAGTTAGGAAAGCTCATATGCTTTTGTACTTCTAGCCTAGTTTGTATATTGTACTTTTGAATGACCCCCTACTTTCATGAGATTACTTTTATTTGTATCTGACTGTTACTGTGTGATATATATGCTAAAGTTGTGTTAACTATTTGATTTTTGACTTGTGTGTATTGTTGTAACTTGTCCATGCATTTATCTCTCTTTCATATTATCTTCGCGCTTCGACCTTAGATTGGTTAAATCGAATGGAGGGTACTCGTAGTGGACGAGGCCGTAGGCGCGGATTGAGGCAACCCATGAATGAAGAGGGTAACCGTGAACCGGTACCTGAACAGAATCCTGGACCGGGGATTGACCCTATTGTTCAGGTAGCCGCCGCTATTCAGCGTATGACCGATCTGTTGGGCCATGTAGTGAAGCGTCTGGACCAAAACCCTATTTCTCAATCTGGAAACCTTGGAAACCATGCAAAGGGTGAGGATAGGGCCATCGAACAATTTCAAAAGTTCTCTCCACCACAATTTATTGGAGAACCAGACCCAGATGTGGCCGAGAAGTGGTTGGAGAAGATGATTGACATTTTTGCCGCTCTGCATTATACTAAAGAGAGACAGGTAACATTTGTTGTCTTCCAGTTGGAGGGAGCAGCCCGTTCTTGGTGGAATGTGATCAGAATAAAGTGGGAGAGAGAGCAAACACCAAGGACTTGGATCAATTTCATGAGAGAGTTCAATGCCAAGTATTTTCCTCCTCTAGCTCAAGAGCAAAAGGAGGATGAGTTCATTAGGCTTCGTCAGGGAGCTCAAACTATGGCAGAATATGAGAGCCATTTTACTAGGTTGTCTAAGTTCGCTCTCGAACTTATTGTGACTGAGTAGAGGAGGATACGGTGATTTATTCAAGGGTTAAACGTTGCGATTCAAAAGGATTTAGCTGTAACCCAGATCAATACATTTAGTGATGCTGTAGAGAAAGCCCTACAAGTTAAAAATGCGAGATTTCAAGTTAGAACCTTTCAAGCGAAGAAACGGAGATACCCTGGAAGTAGTTCGGGATAAGAGGATGAAAGTACCCCTCCCAAATCTGGAAGGGGAACTGGAGGAGTAAGACTTCCCAGAGAGTCAAGGGGAGCCCAGGCCAGAGGTGGTCAGGTCGGGCGAGAATAGAGTGATGCCTCACGGGGAGGATCGTCTTTTACATCCCGTGGTCCCTGCAAATTTTGCGGGGGGCTAAATCACACGGAGAATAATTGCTAGAAGAAAGAGGAAAAATGCCTGCGTTGTGGAAGTGCCGATCATCGGATTGCTGACTGCCCAGTTCGATTGCGAGAAGGGAAAGAGACCCAGCAACCAACCAAGACTAACCTTGGACAGTTAAAAAAGGAAAGGACTGGATCGAAAGTACCGGCTTGGGTATATTCTATAGAGTAACATCGGGTCTCTGACTTGTTTGAGGATGTAGAAGGTATGATTCCCGTATTTCACCGTTTAATTAAGATTTGGATAGATCCTGGTCGTAAGAAAATTTCGAGGACGAAATTTCTTTAAGGGGAGAGAGTGTGAGGACCCAAAAATTTCTTTATTTTCTAGTCATGATTTTATTTTCTTGCATACCATTTCTATACCTTTCTTTGTTATATTAATTTTTAAGAGATTTTTATAAGGGAATTAAGTTGTTAATACATTTTTCCTGTACAAGTTAGTCTATGTGACGTTAGTAGTGTATATTGGACGAGGGACCCACTAGTGTGATTAATTGCGGAGGTGTGTGTACTAATTTTGGTGGTTAAGAGTGAGTTTTAGATAAGAAAAAGTGTGTGATTAGAAGTAATAATAATAAGTTAGTGAATTGTAAGTGAAAATTCTAGTACACGCGATTTAAGGAAAATCGGTTTGAACCGACGTGTACCGTTCGCTGCCGATTGAATACACCATTTGACCACCACTATATTACCTTAATCCTCTTGTTATTATTTCATAAATATCAGCCCTTAATTATCCTAGAGAGAGAGTCGAAATTATTGATCAAAAAGAAAGAAAAAATTTGACTTCCAATCGAAGTATGACACTTGTTAAACTTTGACCCAAATCAATTCCTACCTTCTTATCTTTCTTAGAGCTTCATTTCCGCCTTTATTTCTGTACATTTGGCCGTGAGTTGAAAAGAGAAAAAAGAGGAAGGAAAGTTAGCAACTTGATCTTGAATCCATCTTGTTTGAGTTGGAATCCAAAATCCAAACCGATTAAACTTTCATTTTAGTACTTAGGAGGCTTTGTGTGGTAAAAGTTGTGGAGGAAAGTGGTGTGGTTCTCACCTACAAGCACTCTTTGGAAGGTATCTTGGTTGTCTTCCCTTTTTCTCTTCTTAATCTTGCTAAAGTTTGGATAGAAACTCTTAATCTTGGGTTATGATGGTTAATTAGTTGGTTTTGAATGATATGTTGAATGTTTGGATAGGGTTTAATATTTTCAGTTGTGATTATTGTTTTTATCTAGTATATGATGTTGATAAGTTTGGATAGGGATTTAGGGTAGTGATTTAAGACATAAATGTGAATATCAAGTATTGAATCATCAAATTTCAGAAATTTGAGACCAATCTGTCCTGTTACTAACCTGTATGTTCGTCCATGTTAGAGGCCGCATCAGACTTAGGTTAAAACATGAAAGTTGTAGGAAATGGAGTTATATAGTTTTCTGTAAAATTTCAGCTCAATCGGAGTACTGTATCTTGTGAAATGACATAATTACCCCTGACTGCCAAATGCCTTATTATGCAGGCAGTGGTCTGTTTTCTTTGAGATTGCACATTTTGTCCTTGAACATGAATGAATTGGCTGTCTATGTCTTCATAAGACTTGTAGTTCTCTGTCTTGGCTTCGGAACGGTATAAAATATACCCCAATCCAATAAGCGTATCTTCGGTTGTGACCGAAACGCCAAGAGATGTCAAACCTGTTATTTTGTTATTTGTCTTGAACATTAGTTCCGGTCGCATTGCTAGCATTATTTTGTAATTGAATGACATGGAGCCTAGTGAAAAGCTATTGTGGTAAGATTATTTGTGTGTGATTTTGGGGCTGAATTGAAGAAAATAATGAAGCCATAAATGGCTGAAAAATAGGTAAATACAAAGGGCGTGCTGCCCAAATTTTCACTCGAGAGTTAGTTGGATGTACTCGCGACTTGAGCGAAAGGTTTTAGGGTTGTTCATGTTTTTATGACCAACTGCTACCTTATTACTTCAACGCCACATTGTCATTTATTTACCCTAGTAGTTAACTTGACTAGGCACACGACTTGTAGTCGAGCCTCATTTGTGCATTCCGTTCCTGGGTTTGTGGATAGGGGAACCATAATTGTTTTACCTTGGTTGTTATTAGGACGTGACGGTGATCAAAGCCATTCTTTGGGAGAAAACTTTTGAAGTTATCTTTACTTGAACTGGTGAATGTACCACTCCCCTGATTTGTTGCTTAACTGGTTGCTTTGTACTTGAAATCTGTGACTTGAATGACTATGAACTCTATTTATTCTGAATGAGATGAGGGCGTACTTTATCACACTCGTTCTCTTGCTTGGTGATTGTTTACTGTATGAATTTGAATCTGTTATCTATGTCTGTTCTGACATCGTTTGGAGGCTTGTATCCAACGACCCTTCTGTGACCTTTGAACTCAAATCCTGTGGCTAGTTACTCGAGTCGAGTCGACAAGGGTTTGGTCGATTAAATAACGAGCCACGGTAGTCTGTTTCTGGGAAATCTTTAGGTATTGGAGACTCTAGATTTTTGATATACTCGAGTATTACCACCTCTGTTCTGTATGTGGTATCCGGACCCTGCAAGGGGTATGTTCGGTGGACGAAATTTGATGTCAAGTGGGGTCTACGGTCATATTTGTGTCTTCGAACGTTGACGGAGCGTCAACGAGCAGGGGATCAAGTACTGCAATGAAAATTTTGGCTCCTGAGAGCCACCTGTATCCTTTCTATTAAGGTGTTTGTTCATTTCCTTATATGTTGTGTATATGTGCCTTGAGAGTGAAATGCCATGATTCTTGACTACTTGTACTTGTGGTAATTTTTAGAGTCGAGCTTGCCCCGTTCCCGTTATCTTTGTTTTCCCTACAGGGTTCAATATTTTTAGAGTTATGATTTTTGAAGAAAGAGTCGAGCTAGTGTAGACATTCTTTTGATCATGCTCCTCTATAATCGAAACCCTAATTGTAATTTTGTATACGTATGGTTACTATGGCTTGTATTTCAAGTTTACTTGTTGAAGACTCTGATGTATATATGTATATAAGTGTTTAATCAAGAGTTTCAAGCGTATTCGTATGAGATTGTACATTTCTATGGTTATGTGAACTTTCTTGTATCCATTGGGAAAATTGAACGAGTGCGAACCTTGAACGAGGAAGAAAAAAATTTGGTCGGATTTTGACGTGGCCGCGATCCTTTGCGCTTTCCGATGATTCGTTTTTCCGAAGTTCCTTGGGCCGTTTGGTAAGGTTTATGAATGATTTGATCCGTAGTCCTGGCGAGAGTTTGGCAGGCGGTCCGCTGACCCTTTGGTTCGCCTTAGGAGAAGGTGGGGCCGTCACACGAAGAACCCGTTTACATTCCCTTTACTCATGGATCATTGAACTTTAACTACTAATCATGGGACAAAAGTCTTTCACCAACACATAAGTGAAAGTTTACAACTCTTCAACCCTGATTATTTTCATACACATACCATTATATTCAAGCGTAAATAGAGTGCTGAGTCATCATTGTTAACATTCATTCGTCCCATGGACTAAAGTGAATCATCAAGTTACTTCGCACCCTAAACAATGACTAATTCTCATCATTATCAGACGCCAATATATTCATCATATATCTTTAAACCGTATTCCTATACTATTTATATTCTCAACGCCATTCTCCGGTTTCCATTTCTCACACAAGTCTAAAACAATATAAGTATAAAAGGGCAAGGATCACGTATTCATAGATGAAATACTAGTCAATCATAATCCAAAGTACAATTATCAGATTTCATAAGTTTGATGCATATGATCACAACAGGTACAAGTAAACATATAACAAGTCCAAATATATCAAAAATTAAGCAAGTCTGCAGTGCTAGCACAATACACGTTCAAGACAAGCATCAAATTTCAAATCGAACGACCATCGATGGAAACCCTAACCAAGGATTTACTTGCCTAGGCCATGACAATCTTCATAATTCCAATCTCTTCAATTTATTCAGCTTTAGATCTAGCACTTAGATTCTTCATGTCCTAACCTTCGCCATTACACTTTATTAAACTTTAGCCTCTCTATTTTATCTTTTAGCTATCTTTCCTTTTAGTCAATGCAGTTATGAAACTTCTAGAACTATGCACGAAATCATTAGTACACTCTTGCTCCTCGATCACCCTAACTTTAGGCTCTCGGATGCGATCACTCTATATCTTCAAAACTTCCTCGGTTCTTACACCTGAAGATAGGCTCTATCCTTGAAAACCAAGAATTTCATATTCAAATCTTGGATAAAATTTTTGAAAATGTAAGAAGAGCAATCAAAGTAATAAAATCTCATCAAATCTAGGATTTACAGTACCAGAGCCCAAGTTCGCAATTTTTCAAAAAACTCAAGGATTTCTTGTTCAAAGCATAGGCAAATTCAGATGCAAGAATATATCAGTGTACAACAAAAAATTGGAAGACTTGGTTAGAAAACTTCAACCTTTTTCTCAGATCCAGCATATATAAAAATCCAATAAAACTCATCAATTGCTCACCAATTTCTACAAGTGGAATTCACATACTTGCCAAGATTGGTATGTTATAAAATATTTGGAGCACATAGGTGTTATTTCCAACAATCGTTTGAAAATAAAACTAGTACATCTTTTTTTTTTTTTAGATTCCAAAACGAAAATTGTCCAATGGGTAAATAGGTGGAAAATGCATTTTATTCCTTTGAAAACTCTTTTGTTTTGGTTCAAAACCATCATATGTGAAATTAATTAGTAAATCTCGGTTTCTTATCTCCTATAGCTAATACCAATATATGCACCGATTCCTTCTATTCCTACAAGTACAAAGATAATTCTGTTTATCTCAATCCGTAACTTTTGATGATTACAAAAAATAGATGTTACTAATATTCTCTGATTAGATCTTTCCAGAATTGGAGCAGAACAGGTTCAAAGGCCAACATATGCTGAAATAGCTGTCCGACGCATATAAAGACTGCATCGGCCGCCCAACAACCATTGAGTAACTTCAGACGCATGAAGAACCTACTCTCGGACGTCTGAAGATGATAAGCCAAGTCCTCTAAGCTAATTGACCTCGATCGGACGTACAACACCTGAGTTCCGGACGTCCGACAAACGTTACGACACTTCGGACGCAAAACATTGGAGGCACCGGACGTCCGAACGAACTGAAGAAGAATTCCCAGTTGTACATCATACCTTCGAACGCATATTCTGGAGGTACCGGACGTCCTAAACATTTCAAGAAAACTTCTTGAACTCACTGCCTGCGTTCGGACGCAGAAAACTAGCCTACTGGACGTCCGACACCACCAACGGCTAGTTGACTCTTCAGCTGCCTTCTATCCGTTGGTAGCATTAATTGAAGAATTTTTTGGTCCCTTATAAAAAGGAAAAAGTCAACCACTTCAAATAACTTTCGTACATTGAGACTACATCAGATCTTGAGTGATTCAAGTGTGAGAATACTCTTTAAAGAAGATTTGTACTCTTAGTTGTGGAAATTTCAATAAGCTTTTCAAGTGTGTTTCTATTTCTTCAATAGTGTAGCTTTGTGAGAGTTATTCGAGTGATAATAAAACTTCCTTACTTGACCAAGTGCGGCTTGAGGCAAGGAGGAAGTGATCCTTCCTTTGTACACAAGAGTTTAGTTGTAAGTTGATTAATTTGAAGAAACTTGCTATATAAAGTGGTATTCAAACTCAAGTGGAGTTTGAAACTTGGTTTGCTATTCTATCCTTTTACTTACTGTCTTGCAATATAAATTGTCTATCTCTTCTACTCCCAAGCACTTGTGCTTATTCATCAATTTCTCCATTGTATGGTCCTTTAGAAAAAGAGGGCAAGTTCTTAAAAAGTGACTCATATTTTGGCTAGTTTTTAAACCACCTAATTCACCCCCCTCTTAGGTTCTCTTCGATCCTTACAAATTCGAATCCTATTCAATCTTTCACCACTAATCTCTCACATAATGTTTCCTTTCGATATAACACCACATAATTCCTCAGTTTTGTTTCCACCAATCCCATATAAGAAATTCTCAAGTAACAATTCTCTTTAACTATTAGGATACAGTAGGTTCTCCAATTCATGTAATATTCAAGTTAATCCCACAGCCCGACATCCTAAATTTCAAGTCTAAGATACACTACAAAGATCTGAAACGTATAGTTCTGACACCACCTGTGACAACCCCACCATCCCCTAGGGTGAACCAAATGGTTCGGCGGGCTGCCTGCCCAACTCACTCCAGGACTCACTAATATGATCGAATAAAATACTTCCGAAGTATTTAAATAACAATTCCACAACTTATAACATAACTAAGTTCAACTTACAACCCGACTAATAAAAATACGATCCATCATACTTAAGATACAATCAAAATTCGTCTTACAAGCTTCCAAAATATCAAATTTAAAGTTTAACAACCCAAAATAAGTTACAAAAAAAAACAGGGTCACACCCTAACTGACAGCGGCTTCACTCGGGTTTTTAATTTTTATTATGGAAAACAAATTGGAAAGAATTAGCTAACGCCCAGTGAGTTCCTAAAAAGGCATATAGTCACATAGAACAGTTCAAATTACACTTCAAGTTCACAATTTAAAACAAGTAAATAAAGCGATTAACAACATCAAGGAATCGGATATGGGTGGCTCTCAAGGGCCAATGTCCACGAATCTTGATCTTATTTCACGTAGTCGACACTTCGTCGACTTTCAAGTATTATCACTATGTTAAACTCCATTTACTTCATTCTCTTTCCAACGACTCCCCCTACCGGACCCACATTCCAAAATACTTAAAATGGGTATTGCTCGAGCATACCATAGTTTTCATTTCACAAGGGACAAGTCCATACGCCAAATCCAGTGAATATATAATACTTTCCTATGGCTCATCAAATCTCCTCGATCAAGTCCCATGACTAGCTCAAATCGACAGACTTACCTATAGAAATCAGGAATTCCCAAGAATTAACATGCACACTCAATCACTGATCGTCGATGGGATAACAATCCAAACAACATCACAACACTTCAACAATTCAAAACACTATACATCTCAGTCACAATATCAAGTTCACATCTATATCACATTTGCAAATTCAAGTCAAATAACATGCATGGAAACTCATCAATATATCAAAGCTCCAAATCCAAGTTAGGATCGGTAACACAGTCTTCAATCACTCCTATAAACACGTAAAGAAAGATAATAAATTTCGCATCAACAATTCGCGAAACTAAACCAAATTCACTTGAACTCGACACGTAAGCTCGAGTTATGAAAATAATATGTATCTATTCAAAGGAAAAATCCATGTACATGTTAAGTCAATGGTTCAGGTATAATATGGAGTAAAAAATGTTAAATTGAATCAAAAAAAAGTGATGGAAAGAGTTCAAAGGAGAAGAATCAAAGTGACAGCTTTGACACCTCTTCCGTATTTTGATCATAGCTGGAGGTACACTTATCGAATTGAGATGAATTTCATGGAGTTTCGAAACTAAGACATAGATCTACGTTTCTTATGAAGACATCGAAATTCAATTCATGCATTTTTGTGGTCAAAAATAGCAATCACAGAGGCACAAGAAAGCTGTCGCGTCATATCAGGGCATTTGAGCAATCTTGGGAAAACGGCTATAACTCAATATAGAATAATAAAAATTGAATGTCGTTGGTTGCGTTTGAAACTAGACTCAAAGGGCTTTCCAACCATATAAAATTTAGACTCTAATTCATTTTCAATTAATACCAGAAAATCTGACAAATTGACTGAAAATGCTCTCTGAGTTTCAGTCCATTTTGCAAACTTTCTAACAAAAAAAACAAGAGAGAAATTGATAGTTTTGGTTCAAATTCAACATACAAGCAAATAGTGATATTTTAACAAGTTTCTTGAACAAGAACTTGCCCAAAATTATTAAGAAAAAGTGGAAATCAAAGTTGGAATATCTTTCCCTGGTTTGGACAGCAAAGGCAGAATTTTTCCCACAAAAATTTTTCAAATATTTCTCCATCAAATCTTCCCAATTTTTCCATAACAAATTCATGAATATATCAAACAATATATAGTCAAGATTCTTAGCAAGAAAAATCATGAAAATTTGCACATTAACAACCCTCAACAAAAGATCATATATTTTGTGGACATTGAGATTTCTTCTATTTTCACTAACAAATCACTAGAAATATAACTCAAATCCTCAAGGGTTTCATCAATCATTAACCCTTGGTTATCAATGGAAAATTTTCAAGTAAATCCAACCAATCAAATTAAGAGCTATGCTAGTATTTTAACCACTAGAACATCTAGTGGTATAACTTCAAGAAATTTACTAGATCTATCATAGATCTTACTTAAATCAAGTGAATTTAATATTTTCATGGCTAGAAATTAAAGATTAAGCGTGCTTTTTGGCTCCTACCTCAAGATCTAACTAGATCTAGTGTGATTCAATCTCAAAACTTCCTTCCAAGATTCACCTCTTCAAGTTTCCTCAAGAAATGTCAAATCTTCTAGTTTGTTTGGTGATTTCTTTCACAAATCCACAACGAGCAAGATGGATGGTATCCCTTCTTTCTTGGTTTCTCTCTCTCTCTCTCTCTCTCTCCCTCGGTTCTCTCTCTCTCACTCGGCCCTCAACAAGAAAAGAAGAAAGAGAAAAAAAAAATTTGTGGTGGTTGATGGGTTTTCAAATGATCTTCAAGAGTAAGATGAAGGAGAAAATAGAGAGCTCTCAAGTCTCCCTCTCTCTCTCAAAATTTCGGTTAGCTCAAGGGGAAAGAGAGAGAATGAACTCTCAAGTCTAGTTTCTTCCTTTAAAGTGTCGTAGGGGGACCACCTCACCTATTTGCTTATGTGTTGCATTCTCATGCGACATCTTATCCATAACTAGATTTCCCTCAACCAACATTATCCTATCATTTTTCTATTTCTTTAAAGTCTCTACATGCTCTAGATTTCATCTTAAGACTAAATTCCATGTCATCACTCCAAAGCTTCACACTTAATACTAGCCAAACAATAACCGGGCAATTAATAATAAAAATTCAATTAAATTATAAAATGACATTTTAATAGATGAGGATACAAAAAATTTGGTAGAATCACATAATATAAATATTTTCAAGAAATTAATCACTCGGAGGTTAAAATAAGCAAGTAAAAGAAACTTATTTAATAATTAACAAGTAAATCACTAAATGAATGCAAACTTTATAAAAATATAATTTAAATAAAAAAATACAAATAGTTGGGATGTGAGAAAAATAATTTTTTGGGTCAACACAGTCTACTTATGTCTTTTTACAGTTTCATTTTCCCCAATCAAACTCGAATCGGCATAAAAATGTCTATCTATCAAAAGATTTGCTGCAAAAAAAGTAGGAGCTACATATCAAAAACACTTGGAACATGTCCAAAGAAAAATCAAATTATTTTCTTAACACCTCATAATGAAATGACTTAGAACATTCCAAAGATGAATTCTAAACTTGATATCTGAATGGTAATAGAGATATAGGAACTGAGCTTTAAAACAAATAATCCAACATTGTAGAAGTCGGGGATGAAAAACAAAAGATAATTGGTTGCATTCTTAATTAACAAACAACATGCTTATCTTGGATTTGCAAAGCAAACATTTGCACCATTAGAAAAGTGGTGAAACTCAATAAATGGAAGAAATTTAAGTAACTTCCATTATAATACATGAACATGAAAACACAAGAAAAAATTAAATATCATTTCCAATATAACATATATCAGAGAAAAAGGACAAAAAAAAAACTCTAAGAACCATACCACATTGTTCAACCAATCTCTTGCCTTTGACTTATCTTTCTCCTTCAGATCCTATAACAAGATCGAAACACACTAAACCATAACCAAACCATTGATGGATAAATGGGAAGCAAACTATTTTGAAAAGATTCTCTCATAGTATACTACAAGTAAATGAATTGAACATGAAAAACTATCCATTATAAGACATACATGAAAACACATAGATACAAGAAAATCACCAAGGTCAAGCGACTGGTGAATAATCAAAGCATATCACAAGACAGAAGTCATGTTACTTGGACTTGAGGACAGGAGTCTTGTAGACACGGTACTCTAGTGTAAAATAAAGAGTTAGACATGGACATGATAGGATAAAGTGAAAAGTCCAAGTAACATAGTTCAGAAAGCTTACTATTTGAGACTATTGCCACCGGCCATTTGAAAGCTATTTTTTCTTGGTTGGCTCTTCATAGATTTTAAATTGTTCTAGTTGCCTATCAATAAGATTGCAACCATCCATGATAGCATGGCCATACGAGGCACTGACTTGTGTCAACTTGTATTAAATGAAGATTTTGGTCAATTTCTGCATGATTTATGAGATCCAGAATAAATCCAATCCACTCAGTACTTACATATGTAGAAAGAAATATGGCAAAAGAAGTTGATTGTCACTTCTGCAAGACTTGCAAGATTTAGAATATCCCAACTTAAGCAATATACACAGATATGAAAAATTGAGTAGGGGATTTTAACATGAGTTAAGTTGAATGTATACTATATGTACAAATAGAGAATTTCAAATTTGAATAAAAAATATGCATCATACATCTACACTTACTAATAGAAAAAACTTGTCAGTAACAAGTTAATAAACTCAACATGTGAAGGATCAGACCTGGTGTAGCATCGTAAAGTTGACTCTAGGTGATCACTGACTTATCAATCAAGCAACACACTTGATTGTGGCGTCGTTCTACTTTTCAAATCGTTCTTGTACTATCCAAATTCGGTGTCGAAGCACGAATGGTTACAAGACAAATCAAATGCCATCGGTTCAACCTTGTGATGATCATGAGCGACAACTATAGCCAATGCAAAAACCAACAATGGAAATGCTTGAAAGGACCATTTGTAGCTCCTTGAAACTCACGAACCAGCTGTAAAACATGACCCGTCAGGTCTGATCCTTCACACAAAAACAAGCAATCGGTGATGGCTGGTGTAAGAGTACTCAAAGTTGCACCACTGGTTTCCATGAGATAAGAGTCTTCAAAATAGTGCGAGGTGTATTCCATAAAGCCAAATTCCTCAAACTTGAATAAGCTTGCAAGGTACGCAAATTGATTTGGCACACGATCAGCCCCATAGTCTCCATCTTGACGAAAAGACATAGCAACAAAAGAGAGTGAAATCGGACAGTAATCACGCATGTCCATGGCTTCTTGCTTAACCTGTGAAAAAGAAAAGAAACTAGTAGCAAATATGTTAGTAAACAAGCTATGTTTCCTAACTTTGTTCACTCCTTTAGCCGAGCACACAAGAGCATTTGTCTCTTCACTATTCTCGTCCAAGCTCTCCAACTGTCCCTCTCCATTCTTTTTCTTTTTCCTTAGATCACACTCTAACTTATATTCCTCGCTTAACCTCACTGGATCCTCATGCACCTGTCTAGGGATAAGAGGAACAAGGGTGATCTTTCTATTACCACGCATAAAGGAATACTTATTAGATTGTCCATGGAAGTTGACACCTTTGTCGAATTGCCAAGGATGACCTAAGGTCACGTGACTGGCTTACATTGGCGCCACATCACATATCACTTCATCTTCATAATTACCAATGCGAAATGGCACTCGAGCTTGTCTAAATACGCGCACATCATCAGCTTCATTAAACCATTGTAATCGAAGGGGTTTAGGGTGTTTGTTAGTTGGCACAACTCCTACTATTAATTATCAAACTACACACTTTGTTCATGATTAAACAACGGGCGTAGAAGACATTCTCTCTTTGGACACTGATGTCGTCATAGTTAACTCAGGCAACAAGTTTCTTCTACATAACTAAACAATATATTGGTCCATTCATGGGTTGTTTCTTTTCCAATTCACCATCTTCTTCAACTAATAGTGGCATATCCTTATATTCATCCTCATCATCAGTCATAAGCTCTCCACTTGGCAAAACAATCATTGCACGTTGGTTAAGACATTGAGAAGCTATATATCCAAATTCTTGACACTTAAAGCACTTCTTGTCCTGATTACGTGACTTAGAAACCTCTTGGACAACTTTAGTGTCTACATTTGGAGCCAGCTTTAGAGTAGTAGTTCTTGGCCTTGGGTGTGAGGTTGAGGCCATGGCTTCTTCCTCGCTTCTAGGCTAAGAATTCCTCCAATTCCTAGCTTGGTAATTGGTATTTTGGCGTGCAATATCCTTCTTTTGAGATGAGTTTCCACCTTGACAGTCTTATCTAGCATCTCACTAATGTCTAGGTAGTATTGGAACTCAACTAGCTCGGCTATTTCTAGTTTTAATCCACACAAAAACCTCACCATGGTTGCTTCTAAACCCTTTTACACATCAACTCTCATCATGGCCATCTCCATCTTCTTGAAATAATCCTCCACGGACATATTGTTTTGCGTAAGAGTTTGTAATCGATTGTGCAAGTCTCGATGATAATAGTTAGGCACAAATCTCTTTTTCATCAATCCTTGCAACTCCTTCTAAGTCTCTACATCTCCTTACAATTCCTTCTACAACTAAGGCGTAGTTGATCCCACCATACAGATGCATAGTCAGTGAACTACACAGCTGCAAGTTTTAAGTTCTGCTCATCTATGTAGCTATTACATTAAAAAAAACCGTCTCAATCTTCCTCTCCCACTCTAAATAAGTTTCGGGATCAGATTTCCCTTGGAATGTAGGAATTTTGAATTTCACACCCTTAATGACATCATCTCCACACTTAGGGGTACGCCGGTTAGCTTTAGAACGCCTCTCAAACTCCTCTTCTTCCTCATTAGAATCATTCAACTCCGAGAGAGTAAGTCTATGATGGCTGGATTTTGTTGGAGTATGGGATTTTTCTATTTGATCTATCCGCTCTTGAATAGGTTCCAATTCCTCCCTCATTAACTTTTGTCTTTGAGCTGTCATAGCCTTCATGAAGAGTTTATTTTCAAATGGTGAACTTCCTTCACTGTTAAACATTTTATTAGTGTCTTGCAAAAAGGTTAGTAAATACAAAAATAGATCCTCACAGCACTCCCTCACATGTTTCACTCACCATTGTGTATCACTCAAATATTTATTCCCTCTAATTTGCTCACAAAAATAAGTTCTCAAGACTGCCAATTGCCCCTGTTGAATAACTTAGAGCTTTCTCACAAGTTACCAATCAACTTATTCAAACAACAATAAAAAATTGCAGCGATGAACAAACCAAAGAGATAATGAAAACAAGCTGAATTTTAAAGAACAAAATGGTCAAAAATCATACTAAATTCACTAGGAAAGACATGAAAAAAGCTGAAAAAAATTCTGGTTAGAATGCGGATCAAAAACAGCTTAGGAAACACAACAAATTTTAGGAAACTAACACTTAACACAAGGAATATGCTTAGAACAATTGAAACAACCAGAAAGTTGACCTTTCCCAACACAAATCAAGACCCAAAATAGGATTTCTTGGCTGGAATAACCAACCTTAACAACAAATTTGAATTCAGACAGATTAGGCAATGGAAATCCTAAATCGAGTTGGATTGCACTTAAGACGGTTGATCTGTTTATTGCTTAAGCTTCAAGCTGTGTTTTTTTTGTAGCTTCCAAAACTGATTTGTAGCTTTGTTTCAATTGACTTAAAGTTCAAAAAACTACCAGATTTGACTTTGGGACTTAAACAAGAAAACCTAATCCAAATTGGACAAAACCTTGGGCCAATTGGACTGTTTTGTTCCAACCGTTTCTTGATTCCAACCTTGACTTGGAAATTTGATTCTTGGGCAGCTTAAAGACCAGATTCAAGGCTGCTTCATTTTCCTTTTTTTTTTTTTACAGCCAAACCCGATTAGGGTTTTGGCATCAAGAATCAATTCCAAGATTTGTTGTTTCTTTAAGAATTGATTTTTTTGATACATACAGCAGTCCAAGAATTGTACAAAGGTAATCAAGATTCCCAAGAAACCCCAAAATACGTTCAAGATTTTCAAGAAAGTTGCTGGTTTGTTCACAACTTCAAGAAAAAAAATCTAGAATCTTCAAGAAACATGATGAATAGCCAAGAACTTCGAGAGTTCAAGAACTTCACAATTTGAATCAAGAAATTCAAGAAAGCTTCAAGAATTTATTCGAACAGTCAAGAATAATTCTCAAAAACTTTAAGAACTTCAAGAAATACAATAACTTGACTCAAGAAACAAGACAAACACACAAGAAACCCTAGGATGAATCTCGGATAGCCAAGAAAAATACCTCGGACTTGAAAAAAACCTAGCATCTATTTATTTTTTTAACACCAAATAAAATAATGAACAAGAGAAGGATTGATTACTAAAACAGAAAATTTACGAGTGAACAGTAATTTCGAGATGAATAGTAATGATGAATAGTATGTAAACAGTAATGATGAACAGTACTTTTTTTTGGCAAAATTTGGGACACAAAGAAATGATACAACAAAAACCCTAGATGAAGAACATGAACAAGAAACGAAACAAAATATGAAACAAAAGGGATATAATTTGATACCTTCAACCTATGCTCTAATTACCAACTGATACGATTTCTAGACCCTTGACAAGATTAGGATCACCCCACAAGCCCATGACCCTCAGAAAGGTATCAAAGTTTGGATTTGACGGATTCAACACCTAACTTGGACAACACAAGAACGATGCGAAAAGTAGAACGACGCTACAATCAAGTGTGTTGCTTGATTGATAAGTTAGTGATCATCTAGAGTCAAATCAACGATGCTCAATAATGGCTTTCACAAGCGCTAAAGAATGTTTCACACAAAGAAATGAAATCTGAAAATTTCTCAATTCTTATTCAACTTTTTTTAAAAAAAAAATTAAACCAAGGCTTATTTATAGCCTTTTATATGACAAACTCCTAATCAAATTAGAACTCACTTAACTAAATATTAACTACTAAGAATTGACTCAATTTTGGCCAACTAACTCCAATATGGCTTACTATGGTCAACATGACCGACCATGACTTTTTAGTTATTTATTCCCTTAACTAATGACTCAACTTGATAAACTAAAGCTGCTGAAATTAATTTAAACAAACGACACAAAGAAACTTGAACCAAAAATTAGAACATTAACTAATGAAAATGACTCTTTGGCCACAAACTTGGCTCAACGACTTTCTTGGCTTCTTTGGTAGCTAGATATTGCATCAACATGCAAAGTCAGTTCAATTGAAACAAGCATCTGACCATATAAGCTCATGGTAATATGTATGATTGAGCAAAAAAGATATATATGTGAGTTAAAGTTCTGAAAAAGAAACAGAATCTCAATTCCTAAAGTGTTCATAAAGATTCAAATTCTAAATGGTAAATAATCACCTCCAATATGAATTTAATGGCTTAATTTCTTCTTTGCTAGACCCTATTAACTCTTCACCACTGAAGGTAATTGGTCTCAAAAGTCATAATATTCAACACATTCATTAAAAAAAACAACTTGATGCTTTTCCTAAGAATCAACTTAATGATAATTACTTAACAACATATACTCTACAATTCCGCTATTGAAAATTAGTGCATAAGCACAACCAACCAAACTTCTGTCTCTGCAAAAGGCACAATTAGACAAAGCAAAAAGAAGGACAAATCAAACAAGGTACAACACCTTGAAGCACAAAGGGGCAAACAAAAAATGAATGAACAATAGGGAGCTACTCATTCTCTACAATAGTATGGAAATCAAACTATATATAAAAGTGGCTACGCTGGTATTATACGTTGCTACAGTGTTAATTTCATCCCCCCCATGTTTTTAGTTTTGCTCAATTTTGTGTGCTTTTTGGTCTTTTCGCTTTGTCCACCTTCAAACTAGATGAAAATCAGCTGCGTTAAAATATAATTTTGCTCAATTTCATGGGCTTTCTGGTCTTTCCGCTTTGTTCACATCAGTTTGGATTAAAATTAGTTTTGATGAAATGTAATTTTGCTCAATTGCGTGGGCATTCTGATTTTTTTACTTTGTCCACCATCAAATTGGATCAAAATGAGTTGCGGTAAAAATAATACATGTCCCTTATCAATGACTTGTAAGCAAAGGTTAGTGGGATAGGTTCGGTCCGTGCCTTGGTCCTTCTATCTATTGACTTTGAATGTCTGCTGTTAATTCACCTATCGTGGTGAATTCAAATGAAAAAATACACTACAGTTGGTTAGGCATAATAGTTGGACCAGTTGGGTTGCTGAGGTGAGTGCTTTGGAGGGAATTGAGGATTTTGTTGGTCGACTGAGGCTTTGCTTTGCTCTGCTCTGTGTACTGGTATGTGATGTAGTGTTTCTCTACTGAAATTTTCATTTATTTATTTCTATTCAGGGGAATCTTTGTGCATGCATTTGGTTTTTGTCCTTGTTCTTGATTTGCCCATTTGCCTAGATTTCTTTTACTTCTTTTGATTTGGGATCATGTTGGATGATACCTCTATTTTTGTCTCTTATTCCATTGGTGTTTTCCAGATACATGTGACTCTATTTGGATTAGCTGTTTTTTGGGATATTTTTTAAAAACTTTACTGTACTTGTGTATATAAAAAAATTTTACTGTAAATATTTTTTGGATTGTTTTTAGAGGTAATTTTAAAATATATTTTGACTATTTTTATAATTTACAATTTTTTTGGGATATTTTTTTAAAAATTTTACACGATCCACCACCACCCCCTCCCTTTTCCTCCCCCTCTCTCCTTTCTCTTCTTCTCCTCCTCCCCTCTATTTCCTCCACCACCACCACCTCCTCCTCCTCCTCCTCCCTCTTTCCTTTCCCTTCTTCCTTCTCCCCCTCTCCTTCTTCCCCCAACCCCAATCCCCTCTCCCCGCTTGCAGGTGGTGACTGTGACTTTAGCCACCACTTTAACCACAACTGTCTTGATCGTGGCTTTTGATCATGATCAGATTTGATCGTAATTAGGAAGGTTGCGGTCAGTGGAGTGGAAGAAATTTAGGGGGCGAGGAAAGGGAAAGAAGAAAGGAGGAAGGAGAAGGAGAGAGAGGAGAAGGAAAAAGGAAGGAAAGATGGGCGGAGAGAGAGAAGAGAGAGGGTCGTAGGTGTGGGAGTGGTGGCGGTAAGGTGGTGGAGAGTAATGGGTAGTGGTGTATTTTTTTGGGTAAAATACATAAAACCCCCCTGTGGTTAAGGAAATTGACACGAAATCTCCTCATTGTTTAGAAACACCCACTTAACCCCCCTGTGCTTTGAATTTCTTTGAATTTTACCTGCTAACCGGCTAGGAAGCCGGTAATAATATGAAATACCAAAAATATCCTCATATATAATATGTAGAAAGTTACAGATGCAATTAATCAATCTGGAGCGGACTTCTGAAAATGAGAGAGAAACCCTAAACCTACTACAACGAAGAAGAAAGTGACTGTATTGCTTAGCGGTGTGAGTTATGGTGAAAATCGATCAGGCTTGAGCTATATTTCATGTTTTGAGACAGAAACCCTAAACCTACAGTCAAGAAGAAGGTGTTTATGTGCTGTAGATCGGTCAACAACATTAGAGAACATCGGTCGGCGTTTCTGTGCAGATTGGTCGAGAGTCGCAACGTATTGAGCATAGCTATTAACTAGGTAAAATACATATCTGAACCTTAAGCATTAAACGAGTTGATTTGTTTGATGGCAGGTGTTTTGGTAGTAAATTGGGGATATTTTGAAACTTGGTAAAGGAACCCCATTATCAGTTTTGGCTTAGTCAGAAGTTTCTCCATCAATGTTTGTGGGCAATTTTTTTAAAAATTTGGTAAATATTGCAAAATGTCAGTTTTGGCTTGGTCAGAAGCTTTTCCGACAAACTTCCGACAATGTTTGTGGGAAAATTTTTGTTTAAATTGCTAAATACATAAAATGTCAAGGTTTGGCTTAGTCAGAAGCTTTTCTGACAATCTTTGGGGCAAATGTTTTTTAAAAATTGCAATATACTGCAAAAAGTATGGGTCTTTTTGAAGTAATCAGGACTACTGTGGTCCATACTGGTATTGATTATGTTTTTATCCTTCTAGATAAGTGTGTTGATGTCGATTTTTTATTTTTTTGAAACTGAGCGTATGAAATATTGCCTGTCCTTTTTGATACATCTGAAAAGCAAATGAGTAAATGAATCTCTGTTTATTGACACATCTGAAAATGGAATTAGTAAAATAATCTCGGTTACTTTGGGTTAGGTGCATAAGAATGGGAGATAATCCGTGGCAGACCATAGATATACACATGCATTATGGTGGATATTTCAAATGAAAATCGAGAATTAGATACACTGGTGAACACGTGAGGGTATTTTGTGGATGGGACCCTGATGAATTATCTATATTTGAGTTTCAAAAAATGTACGAAACAATTGACCACGACGTAACAAATATGAATTTCTGGTACTCTATTCCCTTTCATGACCTTGATGTTGGTGTGGTTCCCATCAAGGATGATGTCGACATCGAATTATTGACAACATGTTATGAGGGGCTTACAGAAATGCACATATATGCTGAGAGGGGGCCTGGTCCCATTGAAATTGTGTTCCCGGAAGGAAAATTACTGTACAAGAGAGTGACTGGTGATGGCGTACTTGCACTTCCATATCATGATGACTGGCAGGCTGAGATTAGTTCGTCCTCAGTTGTTAAAGGCAGGGATGAAATTGACCCTTTAGTAATTGGGAATAAGGACAATAATGACAATCCACACATTAACTGTAGAGCAAAAGACATCTATGAAGAAGAGTCATCACAAATGGAGTCGGAGCCAACTTTTGTGAAACCACATAGAGAGAAGATACATGATTCTGGTAACAAGTCCAAGAGAAAAAAGGCAACAAATGATAAAAAAACTAAGTCGCAAAGAGTAAAGTTAAGTGCAAGGAAGTCAGTCAGGCGGTTATTTAAAGACAAAGAAGGCGGTGATACATCCTCAGAGCTTCGGCAGTTTCCTATAAGGAAGTCAGTAGAAGAAACAACACAGGCAGAGAGAGATCCAACATTAGAGCAGATTGATTGTAGGGGAGAACCAACAACACATGCAAAGAGAGATCCAACAGAAGAGCAGACTGATTGTAGGGGAGAAAGAACAGTTCATGAAGGCGGAGAAGAAGATGAAGTCATACCAAATTATTCAGATCTTCCTGACTGGCTAAAAGAAGCAGTAGATCTGCCTGAAGATGATGACATATTTACAGGTTTCCATGGTCAAGGATCAACATAGGCATCTATAAATGTTGGATCTGCAAATTCGGTTAGTATTAGTTCAAAGCAGCAACAAGAAAATCAGCAAGCAAAAGCATCAAAACAAGCTGATTTAAATGAAAATCAATAGCAACAAGAAAATCAGCAACCAAAAGATACATCAGAAACTGATTTGGGACAACATCAGCAGCAAACCCAATCCAAAAAACAACATGAAGATTCAAGAAGTCAGCCAACATCAGGGAGGGATGATAGATGTCATGCCAATGAGCAGGAAGAGGACTGGAATGAGGCAGTAGAGGATGATGAAAACCTATTTGACAGAGGAATAAGATCTGATGATGAAAGCATCCCTGTCTACAGTTACTTCAATGCGGATGAAGAGTTTAGGAAAGAGCACTTTGAACTAAAGGTTGGCCATAAATTTACTAGCTTCTATAAGTTTAGAGAGACTTTGGTGGAATGAGAAATTAGAGAGGGATATGGGTACAACTACATCAGAAATGAGGGCTCTCGAATCATAGCTAAATGTGCAAAGGGGTGCAGTTGGAGGATTCATGCAAGCAGAATCCAAAAAACAAAGACATTTATGATCAAAACTCTTAAGGGAGAGTACCATTGTGGCAGGGATTACAGCAATCGACATGCCACTTCAACATATCTGAGTAATAAATTTCAAGGTAAAGTGAGGGATGATCCTAGGTGTAGTATTCCCGACATAGTGAATGAGACAAGAAGATTGTTTATGCTAGACATTAGTCAAAAAAAAGCTGCCAGAACAAAGCAAAAAGCATTAGAGACACTTAGGGGCAATGACATGGAGCAATACCACAGACTTTGGCATTATGTAGCTACTGTTAAAAATTTCAATCTTGATAGTCATATTTCATTGCAAATTGATAGGCGAAACGTTGAGGAAAGAGCTACATTTCAGAAGATATATTATGGTTTAGGTGCTTTGAAAAATGGTTTCCTAGAAAGATGTAGACCTATCATAGGACTAGATGGCTGCTTCCTCAAGAGTCCCTTTGGAGGTCAGCTGCTTACAGCCATGGGTAGGGATGCCAATGAAAATATGTTTCCTATTTCTTTTCCTGTTGTTGAGGTAAAGAATTACGATAGTTGGAGTTGGTATTTGCGGGAATTAATCAGCCAAATTAGAAGAGGAAACAAAGGAGTGGCTTACACTTTCATTTCGGATAGGCAAAAGGGTCTTGTCCATGCAATTGAAGAATTGTTTTTTGAATCAGAGCACAGATTCTGTTTGAAACATATGTTCGAGAACTTCAAACAAAGATTCAAGAATCAAGACCTTAGAGATATGTTTTGGGAAGTTGCTGCAGCAGCAAGCATGCCGGAGCATGAAACTGCCCATAGCAAATCTTGCAAGGGCTGACCCACAGGAAAGTGACAAGCTAATAGCTGCGGGATGGTTTAAACGATTGCCTCCAAAATTATGGTCCAGAGCTCATTTAGTATAGCTTGTAGGAGTGACACTTGCGTTAACAACATGAGTGAGTCATGGAATAATTACATTCTAAAAGCTAGAGGGGAGCCAATAATAACAATGCTGGAGTGGATTCAGAGGAGATTAATGCAAAGGTTGGTAACCAAATGAGAGGGCATGCTGAAACATAGTGGCACTTTATGTCCAAACATTTATGAGACGTTAGAGAAGCTTAAGATAAAGGTAAGAAATTGTGTTGCGATTTATGGAGGAAATGGGAATTTGGAAGTTGATGGCTATGGAAGGACAAATGTTGTCAATTTGGAGATGAAAACATGTACCTGTGGTCATTTTCAGCTTAGTGGCATTCCTTGCGTGCATGTGGTTGCTTGCATTCAGAACAGAAAGTTGAAATTTGAGGACTAGGTTGATGCTTGTTACCATAGGGAGGCATATTTAAGGGTCTACAACTTCACAATTGGTCCCGTTCCTTTGAAACAGTTCTGGGTAGATAGCAAAATGCAATATTTGAACCCATCATTGGTGAAAAATCAGTCTGGTAGGCCAAAAAAGTAGAGGAAGAAGGGTCCAGAAGAGCCTACAAATCAGCAGAAAGCAAGTAGGAAAGGTCTTACAGTTTACTGTCGGAGGTGTTTGAAATCTGGACATAACATACGAACTTGCAAATCAGCGATTCACCCTAAGTTTAAACTTTACAAAGTAATGTAACATTTTACATTCTACTGTCACTATGGTTTAATGTGTTTTGTTGCTACTTATACACTCATTAATTTCGATTTGAACTATAGGCACCTAAAGTTGGTCCAACAGCTTCAAATGCAACATCCATAGCTTCTGCAACTCAGGCTAGTGTCTCAAGTACTACTGCTACTACACTTTCACACGTACTAAAAAGTAATTATCTATTTTTGGGTGCTGGATATTGTCGCGCCCCACTTTTTGAATGAGTGGTGTGTGAGTGTGTGTGAACGTGTGCAAAATGAAAATAAAGGCCATGGGACTTAATAATGCGACGGTTTGGCCATATAAAGTTCAAAAAGGGTTTTTTGTATCAAAAATGGAGTCGCCACTTGGTATAGAGTTAGGGTGTACCAAGTCACCCAAAAATGATTTTTGTTTTTGAAAAGTAAATAAACCCTTTTAGAGAACTTTTGGGTCTACGTAACCAAAAGAGGGATCGGGGGTCACGTTTGACGAAGGGGAAGGCAAGGATAAAAATCCAAGGCACCCCTTCGACCTAGCCAAGGCTAGTTGCGTGACTTAAACCAATTTTCCCTAAATTTTCTACCCAAGGTATGTATCGCGTGTTGGATATGTCTATATGAATGCAAAAAACCTAGACCTAGGGGGACATGGGGGAAATTTCTCTTCAAAGGTTGAGTGGTGCCAATCACATTAATTGTGAAGCCCAACAACGATCCTTTTGGAGAGGTCACACATAATCCTAAATGACGTAAAAATGAGTGCAATGAATGCATGCCATGTGAAAGTGTGAGTTTGTGTGAAGTGAGAAAAAATGATAAAAGTAATAAGATATAAGTGGAGGTGTGCAAATGTCTTTGCAAGGTAAAGTAAGTAAAGAATAATAAGGTGAAAAATGCCATAAGGTGCATGTGTGAAGTGAGAATGTAGAAAGTAGTGTGAAAGTAGTGTGAAGTGAGAATGTGGAAAAAGGGTTAGAATATAAAGTAAGTGTATGTGATAGTGAATGAATAGAATGCATGAATCCTATAGGAATGCATCAAGACGGGAACGGGGAGTCCTAACTTTGTGACTTAATCTTCCCTTTGATTAGAAGGCAAAACTAGCGTGCTAAGGCTATCGAGTAGCCACACTCGCTCGTTTCCCTTATCGAAAGGGGACTCAAGCAAATGAGCCCTATAACTAGTATGAGATGCAAAACCTAAAAATGAGGGGAAAAAGGGGTTCGAGGAGCATGCCAATGATAAAACTAAGAAAAATGCATGACATGTAGTGAACAGGCAAATAATGCATTAATGAATGGGGATGACCTATTGGGTCTAGCGTTGGACTAGCCCTTTCTATGAATTCCTAATGAAATAATGAGCCACAACTAGCATTGGACTAGTGTGGTGACGTACATTCATCCATCACATTCATTCATGGCTATGGAAAGCGATTAGACATGCCAAACACCTATAAGCACATAGCACATAACAATTAGCATGCTCGACTAAATGCAAGAACCTAATAAAGCAAATTAACACATAGCAACAAAAACAAGCAATCAAGCTAATAAACTTATTACATTTGCTAGCTAGGCACAATGTCTTCAATAGGTCTTCATCAAGTGCTCCCCAAGCCCTATCTATTACAAGCCAAGAGGTGTACACATACCCCATAATGAATAACTTAAATTACAAGCCAAGAGGTGTACACATACCCCATAATGAATAACTTAAATAAAAGTAAAGGTAAATGAAATAAATGCAAAGACTTAAAGAAAGGCAAGGAAAGCAACCTAGACATGCAATTCACACTTAGCACGTTGGATCACATAGGAGAAATGAAAATCAAGGAGATAGAGGTTACCTCCCTTGTAATTGGGCACCAATGAAGCGAAATCACTTATTTATCTTCCAAAATAAAAGAAATGGTCAAGGCACCAATTTATTTGGAAAAATTAAAGGAAATAGGCAATCACAAGCTCACTAATCGTAAAGTCCCTAAAGTCATGATTTAAGCGCAATTGAAACAAAGCATGGTAGTCAATTGAAGCAAACAAACAATGAAGTTGCACAAATTAAAATTACCAAGGACCAAATTGATGAAATTATTTATTTGATTGGGTCCTAGTGGAACAAGGAGAGACTTAGGGGGTCAAAGTGTAATATTTCAGAAAGCTTTCATGCATGCATACGTGAAAAGGCTTCAAAATCTGCAACTAAAAGAATGAAATCTGCTGATTTTTGCTTCTAAGTTTGCGGCAATTTTCCAGCTACAATTCTATCCAGCTCATCATGCAAAACAGATTTATCCAACACCAAAATCCTGCCTATCCATCATCCACTAATCATGCAACTTCATTACATGACTGAATCAAGAAAGAGAGCTGATCATCAAGGATAAAAGAAACATACAGCAAAACAACAATAGAAAAAGGAAAAGAAATGCCGCAGGCTTTCTGCCACAAAACATTCGGCAGCTGATGCAATTTTTCTGAAATTTATCAATGCAACTTTTCCATCCAAACACAGCTAAAACCTTAAACAAACGTTTCCACTTTGATCTTAACAACAATGATCACCAAACTCAACATCCAAACAAGCCAAAGACATGGGAGGAAATCATACAAACATTGGAAATACTTCATGCAAGACCACGGATGAACTGGTTGCAATCAAACAAACTTGCTGCACTCTCTGTTTACAAATGCCTATTTCTTAATCCCAACTTGGATTATATATTTTCAAAAACCAAACCTGCAATTTTAGGCTAAGCAAAACATATAATCACCACCATCAAAACAAACAGAAGACTTAGGAAAAGATCATGCCAAAATTCTGGAAAATGTACAAGAAAAGTTCAGCAATTCGGTTGTTCATTTTTCCAGCAAAGTATTGGAACATGCTTCAAGTATTTCAGACCCCAGAAAATGCAAACCCAACACCTCTTTCCAACATAAGATCAACCAGCAAATTGGATGGCCGAAGTTTGGTGAGCAGTTGTAGAAAAACAACGGCAAAAAGGATGCAAAAGTTCTCGTTCTGCTGCAGATTTACAACTCATCAAAATGCGACCAAGATAGTTTAAAGCTCTACCAGAACTTCAAACAAATTCACAAGATAAGAAACTAAAGTCCAACCATAATCTTGCACATGAAAACTTCGGCATTCACAGAAAACAAAGAGCTTCGGTCCACTCAATCACAGAAAACATGTATATACCAAAAGGCATGAACAATTAGCATAAAAATTGAAACAACAATTTCACAGAAGGCACACTTGGGGGGAAGCTGAAATACAAACGGAAGAGTTACCTCACAATGGCCATCTCGCGGTGGCGGAGTTGCAGGCGCCAATGGTTTCAATGATTGCTGGCTCCGCTTGCTCCAACAAGATTGCCAAGTATCAACTTGGCTTCACTGCTTTGGAGTTGAAGCTTCTGCCTGGGCTTGATGGAGTCAGCGACAGTAGTACGAGAGCAGCAACAGCAACGGCAGCGCCACCAACTTCTTCCTGCCCGAAGCTTCTCTCTTTTAGTTTTTCATTTTTGTCCAGATTTCCCAGGTCCTCAACTCAGCCCCGCCGTTTCTCTTCCTCAGCTCTTTCCTTGCCTAGTCAAAACCTTTCTTTCGGTCCAGCCTCCTCTTCTTCTCACCCTAGCTACCACTCGCTTCTCAGCCTCCCTTTTCCGTAGCTTTCTGCGTTTTTCTCTTAAGCTTTTTTTAAGATTTTGCAGCCGCCACTCTCACCCCCTCCTGGTTTTCCTTTTGCCGTTCCTTCTCTCAGCCCGTAGCCACCTTTTGCTCAGCCCTTTTTCTTTCTCCTCCTCTTGCTCTCGGCTCCCCCTTTCAGAAAAACCCCCGCTGTCCAAAATCTCTCCAACCTCCTCTTAGCTTTCTGTTTTTTCCAGCCCCAAATCTTTTCCCTTTGCTGTTTCCCTCTTTCTGGTTTTTCATTCCTTTCTTGCCGTTGTTATTTTCTTATGCTAGACAGCCGCCGACCTCTCTCCCTTAGCTTACTTCCAAAATCCCCTCAACTCTCTCTCGGTTCTCCCTCTTTTCCTGATGCAGCCGTCCCTCTCTATCTCTCTGTCACTAACCTCTCCAAGCTTCCTTTTTGTTGCTCTCTAAAAACTTCCCCCCTTGCGGCTGTAGCTTTTCATTTTATTTATATGGGAACCTCCAACCCTAAAACCCCAGCCATTTCTCCTATATTTGCAGCTAAGGGCTGCCCAAAGCCCTTCCTTGCAAGCTGCGAAAAACGCAGCTTGCAAGTCGCGTATCCTCATTTTTTTTTATTTAAAACTTAAATAACAAAATTGAAAATAATAAAAGTTAAAACAAAACAATTTAATTAACATAAGAAACAACAAAATGCAAATCCAATTTTCTTCCTTTTTTTTTTCATTTTCCATTTTCATCTTTTTCTCTTTTTTGTCATTTTTCATTTTTCCGTTTTTCTTTAAATAATGAAACTAAATCCTAAACAACTAAAACATATTTTATGAACACTTTTCTTTTTCCTTTGAGAAATTCTAGCTAAAATGGCTAAAATAACTAAAACTAAAAGTAAATAAAACTAAATGTGACGAATAAAAATAGAACAAATAAAAACGAATAGCAAATAAATAAATAATAAAACACCAAAAATTTGGTGTCTACAGTTTGCCCCTCTTTGTCTGAGTTTTGAAAAAACTTGAGACAAAGAAGTAGACACCAAATACTTACCTGTGTTATTCGGCTGCGAATTACTCAAACGATGGGGACTGACCCCTGACAGAAAATTTTAAAATGGGGACTGACCCGAGACAGAAATTTAAACAGGACTGACCCGAACAGAAATTTAAACGGGACTGACCCGAACAAGAATTTAAACGGGACTGACCCAAACAGAATTTAAACGGGACTGACCCGAACAGAATTTAAACGGGACTGACCCGAACAGAAATTTAAACGGGACTGACCCGAACAGAATTTAAACGGGACTGACCCGAACAGAAATTAAACGGGATGACCCAAACAGAAAATGTAAATGGGATAGACCCAAACAGAAAATGTAAATGGGATAGACCCACGGGATAGATCCGAACTGAAAAGTAAATGGGATAGACCCACGGGATAGACCCGGACAGAAATGTAAATGGGATAAACCCACGGGATAGACCCCGACAAAAATGTAAATGGGATAGGGATAGACCCGGACAGAAAAGTAAATGGGAAGACCCACGGGATAGACCCGGACAGAAATGTAAATGGGATAGACCCACGGGATAGACCCGGACAGAAATGTAAATGGGATAGACCCACGGGATAGACCCGGACAGAAAAGTAAATGGGATAGACCCTGACGGAAATGTAAATGGGATAGACCCACGCAGAAATTTAAACGGGACTGACCCGAGCAGAAATTAAACGGGACTGACCCGAGGGGACTGACCCCAACATGAAATTAAAATTGGATGAATTGAAGTGAGATGGAGTGTTGGTGGGATTGACCCATGTTTGTTGGTGATGCAAATGAAAGGAGTGAAATGAAGTGTTAATGGGACTGATCCAGCTCCAACGTGATAAGCGGCCAGCGGGATATAACCCAGTTCTGCCGAGGTTGGCGGGATGAAACCCAGCTCCAACGTGATATAAGAAATACTTACTGGCGGGACTGACCCAGCTCCAATGAAAATGAAATGCTTACTGGCGGGACAAACCCAGCTCCAATAGCAATGAAAATAAAATGCACACTGGCGGGACTAACCTCACGCTCCAGTGGCTATGAAAAAGAAATGTCTTGACAATCGGACAGTGGGATCAAACCCGAGCTTGCCGTGATGAACTTGATTTGATTTTTGACTTTTTGAATTTTTCTGATTTTTTGAGAGAATCTTTTTCAAAAATAATTTGCCCCCAGTGTAGGGCCCTTTTTCCCTCTTTCTTCTCTTTCTTCGGCATCGACCTTCCACATCACCGAATGCTCCTTCGTCGATTTCAACTATGAATACCTGCACAGGGGGCTTACATGCACTCAAATTTTCATGAAAAAGGCAGCGTGATTGATTTGAAAGTCTTGCTTGAGTCTTTGACGAAATCCTCAAATGGACTGTAAAAAATTTGCCCCAGTGTGGGCTTATTTTGTGAAATCTTGCAAATAAAAATTTTGCCCCAGTATGGGCCCATTTGATTGCAAAAATTGGTTTGGATGACTTTCCATTTATTCGAACACTGTAAGAAAGAAAATTTCATGATGAATTCCTCAAAATAATGCCAAATTACAAGAGATTTCTTCCTTACCTTAGCATCGAAGCTTTGGGTAATGGGCGTTATTTCTGATTTGGAAATGGGAGGTCAAGATTTGTCTTATTCATGTGCACAGATGGTATGTAATCCTTCAATATCACATCTTAGTGAAAGCAAAGAGTTTGTCACCCTTATTTCTTAAGAAAACTTAGTCAACGTATAAGCTTCATGGGCTTGCAAAATTTCGGGTAGAAATGATAGCTAAACATGTAAAAACTGGTTATACCCTTATGATCACGAATGATTGATGGACTTCTTATGAGCATATCCTCACTTTGGGTCGTCATGAAGGAATAAGTCAACGATGGACTTTATTAGCTTGTAATTTGGCTTGAAAACGATAGTTAAAAGATAAGTCTTTCAAGGACATTGCACCGAAGATCGCATTTTTCCCAAAATTGCCCCTATTTTGAACCCAAAGATCTCAGAATTTGTTGGTATTCTTCTCATTATTCAACAGGGACTTCAACATCGAATTTTCTGCATTTTCTTGCATTTACTTTTCTTGCTTTGCTTTTTGCCTTTTCTTTTTCTGGTGGATTTTCACATGATGAGTAGCGTCAACCCCATACTCAGGCAATTCAGAAATACAGCTAAAATTTTCAGCATCAGAAATTTTCTTGACAAGGCCATTGCAAAGAACAGAAGTCAGGACTTTCGGCTTTGTAATGGGGTTAGGTGGGGTGTTTAGAAAAGTTAAGACTTGAAGACAGATTTCAAGAGTGGTTTAAGTAATCTGAGATCGCATTGTTGTGCCAACCCTATTTTAGGGTTAAGTCAAAATTTGCCAGAGCTTGTGCTCAATTGAGGCTTTTTCTCTTTCATTTTCTTTCGATTTTTCGGCCTTCTGCCATTTTTGAACTTTCACAAAATTTGCCCCAGTTTATTTTTGAACTGAGGTTCTCTTTTCTTCCTTTGCCTTTTGATTTTGTGGCTTTTCACTTTTTCACTTCTTGAAATTTTCCTCTTCAACTCAAACTTGCCCCAGTGTGGGGTTTGCGACTCTCAGGGGTTGCCAAACGAAGTATTTTATTCTGAAGGCTCAAAAAGGATAACGAGGGGTAGAATGTTTGATTGGAAAAGAAGAGGGCCTGACTTTTATTCTGCCCTTACAATGACTCTGAAAGGAAACTTTCATTAATGCGAAATTTTTGGCATGTATTTGAATTAACTGATTGAGGAGGACCCTTGTTCATCCATATGTGTGAAACATAGGCGATCCACGCGGACAAAACTCTTCCTTTTCTTTTTTTCAAAATTGGAACCCAAGTGGAATCAAATTTCCCCAACTTGCGGTTCTCTTTCCCCCTTTCTTTTCCCTTTTTTTTCAAAATTCCCCAATCTCCTTCCCCAATGTGGGGTGCGATCATATGTGCACTCGAAAAAGAACCACCAATTTTGCTCAAATAGGGATGCAAGGGATGATCAGTGTTTAGGTTGTAGAAACGACGGCCAAAGCGTCATTCTTACACCTCATGACAACCAAAGTAACGAAATGGTCATTAAGAATCCATTCCCCTTTTGATATTTGAAAATTTTCCAATGAAGGGTAGTGATCATTAGGGCTCTTATTTGAAACGAAATTATTCTTTTAAAGGCTCAAATGGGAGAGCAAATGATAAAATGTGTATAGGTAGAGAAACGAATGCTCAAAGTATCATTCTAAATTTTCAAAATAAACAAGAAGATGCACATTTTTGCTTTCACTTAGATGTGATTGAATCGGATTAGACACCGCGGATATTTTCAAGCAAAAGTTGCCCCAATTTATCAATCAATGTGACTGACTTTATTTTGGGATTAAGTGCAGGAGAAAAGGTATCTCATGGGCCTTCTGAATGACCTCTTTCAATTTTTGAGCACTCTTATTGTGTAGCTCGGATCACCAATCTAGTGTATACATTTGTGAGTTTTCAGGCCAAAGGTTGAAAAATCTCAATTTGAGCTTATTTCTTAAAATTCACCATGAAATCTCTTAATGAGCTCAATAAAGAATGAAATGTACATGAATATACACAAAACAATAATTGTCCAAAAATTTTATTGCTGAAAAAGTTTGAAACAAAATTTCTCGTTCAATTATGATACAAATGAGAATAGAAAGCTTCTAAAGAGCTCCACATATATATCCCTTTTGTCTCCTTCTCTTTTGACACAAAAATATATTAACAAGTCAAATACACAGAATTTTCCTTGAAAGCAATTATGAAATCTCTTAGAAGCTCTTAGCCTAGAGCTTTCAGATGGATCTTTCATGTTTCCATTGTTGGATCTGCCCAAGAATCAAACAATACTTGCAATTTTGACACTTTATTAGATCCAAATTATCATCAGATACAGAAAAATATTTTTGCCTTATTGAAACATTTTTATGAATGCAAGGGAAGGGAGAAAACAAAAGAAAGAAAAAACCATGAGTTAGTAAGCAATACTATAAAATCGGTATGCATGTCCTATGGGGGAACCCTTTTATGCCAAGGGTAGGCCTAGCATGAAAATGTAATCCTCTAGAGCAGGCACTATACAATACCTGATGGATCCAATCAGCTTATGGAGTGAAAAATAATTTTGAAAAAAAAATTGGCCCATTGGAATGAGAAGAGACGTTTGTCAAAATGAGGACCTCGTCCGAAGGGATTGATCACTTTTGATCGATACAAGAACTTGCAAAAACGCACGGATTTGACCTTGACGAACTTCCTATCGAAGAGATTGGAATTCGTTTTGACAACTTTTCTCAGTGAAGCACGGGTCAAAACTCCAACTGATCAAATGGCTGGATGCAATGGATGTTTTTCTCAAAATCGACTAGGTTTTCCATTTTGAAATTCGACATTGAAATCCTAATTGGTCAAATGAAATTGACAATTTATTAAAAATCGACCGGATTACCCTAGAAAGGGAAACAGGTCAAATGAATTGAATGAAATTTAATTTATCCAAAATTAATCAGATCACCCTAAAAAGGGTAAATTGATCAAATAGATTGAACGAAACTTGATTTATTCAAAATCGGCTCGGTTGCCCTAAAAATGGGTAAATTGGCCAAATGAATGATTTATTCAAAATCGACCAAGTGACCCTAAAAAGGGTAAATTGGTCAAATGAATTGACAATTTATTGAATGAATTGGCAAAATGAATTGGTTGAATTGTCCGGCCATTGGTGATTTCAAAATTATTGGGATGCATTAGTCTATGAGCTTCTAAAAATCAAATTTTGGCCTCAATTTATTTATCGTCTCAATAGTGAGGAATGATTTGTGAATTTCTTCAGATTAATGTCCTTTGTGCAAGGGATTTTTACCAATTTGATAAAATGGCCAAAAAGTGATTATTAAACGCTCATATTCCAAAGATTGCTCTATGAAACTGATCGGATCCCACCTTACCTTGTGCACTACCCCTTTGGATGGTACAAGAAATATAAACGTGCAAGTCTCATTGGATTATGTATCCGAGACACAGGGCGGTTTATTCCTAGCACGGGATCGCCTAAATGGCATTCCTTTTCTAGGGTTTATGCATGATGCCATTTTATTAAAGCAGTAAAACATGCAATTTGAAATAAAACGTGATCTAAGGAACCCTTTATTTGCCAGGGTAGGCCTAAAATGGTATGGCATTATGAATTTATGAACAAAGTATACCGAAATTTCTAAACGTGCAATAACCTATCTATAAGGGTAGGTCCTAAAAGAGGATCGTGCCAGACCTCTTATTTCCTAACGTTTGTGAATGCAATGGGGACACAAAACCAAGAAAAGTTAGTTCAGCCAGATAAATACACATAACACATTGTAGCAACGAAATCAATACAAAGAAATAAAGCAATAAAGAGAGAAAGAGGTTGGACCCCTCCCCTCGTGAATAGTGTCCCTAATAGGGCAAGGCAGACTCTACCCTAGGCAAGCTATCATGGATGCATGAGGTATTGGCTCACTAATGCATCTAGACTCGATAGGTTTTAGGTCCCCGAGCCTTCAGACTTAGAAACGAAGGGTCATCAATCCCAAGGTTCTTTGTCGGTGGCTCGAGCGATTCCCCAGACATTGCTACGCATACATCGTGTCACGGCTACATGTCATGAGTGAATCTATCAAAAATCCTCAACCTTCGACTAAAAGCTAAAGGCTATGAACCCAAAGCTTAAAATGGAAGATTGAGTGACCCCTCGGATCAAGCTACGCACACATCGTGTCGCGATCACAAGTCCAAGTGAGTCGCCTAAAATCCTAACAGGGTGGAGTGGCGTGTCAAGCCACTAAAAGAAAAATAAAAGAGGGATAAATAATTAAAGCGTATGCACGTATGCTAGTGCTCGTTTGGAGGGGAGGGATCAAGAACCAACGCGAGGCTCTAGGGTATGTCCCCCCACCCAAATGCAATGCAAAGCGCGAGATAAAGCAAGTAAATATACATCCAAACAACCAATCATACATACGTGAGTGAGGGAGTAGTTTGGTATGTGCGCGAGGCGAAAAGTCCTAAAATAGAAAATGCAACCCTAATATCCAAATGCAATGCATAAAAAGGGTAGAAAAGGGAAAAGAATGGCCAAATCAAATGCTTGGACCCACTTAGGAAGTCCCCAGTGGAGTCGCCAACTGTCGCGCCCCACTTTTTGAATGAGTGGTGTGTGAGTGTGTGTGAACGTGTGCAAAATGAAAATAAAGGCCATGGGACTTAATAATGCGACGGTTTGGCCATATAAAGTTCAAAAAGGGTTTTTTGTATCAAAAATGGAGTCGCCACTTGGTATAGAGTTAGGGTGTACCAAGTCACCCAAAAATGATTTTTGTTTTTGAAAAGTAAATAAACCCTTTTAGAGAACTTTTGGGTCTACGTAACCAAAAGAGGGATCGGGGGTCACGTTTGACGAAGGGGAAGGCAAGGATAAAAATCCAAGGCACCCCTTCGACCTAGCCAAGGCTAGTTGCGTGACTTAAACCAATTTTCCCTAAATTTTCTACCCAAGGTATGTATCGCGTGTTGGATATGTCTATATGAATGCAAAAAACCTAGACCTAGGGGGACATGGGGGAAATTTCTCTTCAAAGGTTGAGTGGTGCCAATCACATTAATTGTGAAGCCCAACAACGATCCTTTTGGAGAGGTCACACATAATCCTAAATGACGTAAAAATGAGTGCAATGAATGCATGCCATGTGAAAGTGTGAGTTTGTGTGAAGTGAGAAAAAATGATAAAAGTAATAAGATATAAGTGGAGGTGTGCAAATGTCTTTGCAAGGTAAAGTAAGTAAAGAATAATAAGGTGAAAAATGCCATAAGGTGCATGTGTGAAGTGAGAATGTAGAAAGTAGTGTGAAAGTAGTGTGAAGTGAGAATGTGGAAAAAGGGTTAGAATATAAAGTAAGTGTATGTGATAGTGAATGAATAGAATGCATGAATCCTATAGGAATGCATCAAGACGGGAACGGGGAGTCCTAACTTTGTGACTTAATCTTCCCTTTGATTAGAAGGCAAAACTAGCGTGCTAAGGCTATCGAGTAGCCACACTCGCTCGTTTCCCTTATCGAAAGGGGACTCAAGCAAATGAGCCCTATAACTAGTATGAGATGCAAAACCTAAAAATGAGGGGAAAAAGGGGTTCGAGGAGCATGCCAATGATAAAACTAAGAAAAATGCATGACATGTAGTGAACAGGCAAATAATGCATTAATGAATGGGGATGACCTATTGGGTCTAGCGTTGGACTAGCCCTTTCTATGAATTCCTAATGAAATAATGAGCCACAACTAGCATTGGACTAGTGTGGTGACGTACATTCATCCATCACATTCATTCATGGCTATGGAAAGCGATTAGACATGCCAAACACCTATAAGCACATAGCACATAACAATTAGCATGCTCGACTAAATGCAAGAACCTAATAAAGCAAATTAACACATAGCAACAAAAACAAGCAATCAAGCTAATAAACTTATTACATTTGCTAGCTAGGCACAATGTCTTCAATAGGTCTTCATCAAGTGCTCCCCAAGCCCTATCTATTACAAGCCAAGAGGTGTACACATACCCCATAATGAATAACTTAAATTACAAGCCAAGAGGTGTACACATACCCCATAATGAATAACTTAAATAAAAGTAAAGGTAAATGAAATAAATGCAAAGACTTAAAGAAAGGCAAGGAAAGCAACCTAGACATGCAATTCACACTTAGCACGTTGGATCACATAGGAGAAATGAAAATCAAGGAGATAGAGGTTACCTCCCTTGTAATTGGGCACCAATGAAGCGAAATCACTTATTTATCTTCCAAAATAAAAGAAATGGTCAAGGCACCAATTTATTTGGAAAAATTAAAGGAAATAGGCAATCACAAGCTCACTAATCGTAAAGTCCCTAAAGTCATGATTTAAGCGCAATTGAAACAAAGCATGGTAGTCAATTGAAGCAAACAAACAATGAAGTTGCACAAATTAAAATTACCAAGGACCAAATTGATGAAATTATTTATTTGATTGGGTCCTAGTGGAACAAGGAGAGACTTAGGGGGTCAAAGTGTAATATTTCAGAAAGCTTTCATGCATGCATACGTAAAAAGGCTTCAAAATCTGCAACTAAAAGAATGAAATCTGCTGATTTTTGCTTCTAAGTTTGCGGCAATTTTCCAGCTACAATTCTATCCAGCTCATCATGCAAAACAGATTTATCCAACACCAAAATCCTGCCTATCCATCATCCACTAATCATGCAACTTCATTACATGACTGAATCAAGAAAGAGAGCTGATCATCAAGGATAAAAGAAACATACAGCAAAACAGCAATAGAAAAAGGAAAAGAAATGCCGCAGGCTTTCTGCCACAAAACATTCGGCAGCTGATGCAATTTTTCTGAAATTTATCGATGCAACTTTTCCATCCAAACACAGCTAAAACCTTAAACAAACGTTTCCACTTTGATCTTAACAACAATGATCACCAAACTCAACATCCAAACAAGCCAAAGACATGGGAGGAAATCATACAAACATTGGAAATACTTCATGCAAGACCACGGATGAACTGGTTGCAATCAAACAAACTTGCTGCACTCTCTGTTTACAAATGCCTATTTCTTAATCCCAACTTGGATTATATATTTTCAAAAACCAAACCTGCAATTTTAGGCTAAGCAAAACATATAATCACCACCATCAAAACAAACAGAAGACTTAGGAAAAGATCATGCCAAAATTCTGGAAAATGTACAAGAAAAGTTCAGCAATTCGGTTGTTCATTTTTCCAGCAAAGTATTGGAACATGCTTCAAGTATTTCAGACCCCAGAAAATGCAAACCCAACACCTCTTTCCAACATAAGATCAACCAGCAAATTGGATGGCCGAAGTTTGGTGAGCAGTTGTAGAAAAACAACGGCAAAAAGGATGCAAAAGTTCTCGTTCTGCTGCAGATTTACAACTCATCAAAATGCGACCAAGATAGTTTAAAGCTCTACCAGAACTTCAAACAAATTCACAAGATAAGAAACTAAAGTCCAACCATAATCTTGCACATGAAAACTTCGGCATTCACAGAAAACAAAGAGCTTCGGTCCACTCAATCACAGAAAACATGTATATACCAAAAGGCATGAACAATTAGCATAAAAATTGAAACAACAATTTCACAGAAGGCACACTTGGGGGGAAGCTGAAATACAAACGGAAGAGTTACCTCACAATGGCCATCTCGCGGTGGCGGAGTTGCAGGCGCCAATGGTTTCAATGATTGCTGGCTCCGCTTGCTCCAACAAGATTGCCAAGTATCAACTTGGCTTCACTGCTTTGGAGTTGAAGCTTCTGCCTGGGCTTGATGGAGTCAGCGACAGTAGTACGAGAGCAGCAACAGCAACGGCAGCGCCACCAACTTCTTCCTGCCCGAAGCTTCTCTCTTTTAGTTTTTCATTTTTGTCCAGATTTCCCAGGTCCTCAACTCAGCCCCGCCGTTTCTCTTCCTCAGCTCTTTCCTTGCCTAGTCGAAACCTTTCTTTCGGTCCAGCCTCCTCTTCTTCTCACCCTAGCTACCACTCGCTTCTCAGCCTCCCTTTTCCGTAGCTTTCTGCGTTTTTCTCTTAAGCTTTTTTTAAGATTTTGCAGCCGCCACTCTCACCCCCTCCTGGTTTTCCTTTTGCCGTTCCTTCTCTCAGCCCGTAGCCACCTTTTGCTCAGCCCTTTTTCTTTCTCCTCCTCTTGCTCTCGGCTCCCCCTTTCAGAAAAACCCCCGCTGTCCAAAATCTCTCCAACCTCCTCTTAGCTTTCTGTTTTTTCCAGCCCCAAATCTTTTCCCTTTGCTGTTTCCCTCTTTCTGGTTTTTCATTCCTTTCTTGCCGTTGTTATTTTCTTATGCTAGACAGCCGCCGACCTCTCTCCCTTAGCTTACTTCCAAAATCCCCTCAACTCTCTCTCGGTTCTCCCTCTTTTCCTGATGCAGCCGTCCCTCTCTATCTCTCTGTCACTAACCTCTCCAAGCTTCCTTTTTGTTGCTCTCTAAAAACTTCCCCCCTTGCGGCTGTAGCTTTTCATTTTATTTATATGGGAACCTCCAACCCTAAAACCCCAGCCATTTCTCCTATATTTGCAGCTAAGGGCTGCCCAAAGCCCTTCCTTGCAAGCTGCGAAAAACGCAGCTTGCAAGTCGCGTATCCTCATTTTTTTTTATTTAAAACTTAAATAACAAAATTGAAAATAATAAAAGTTAAAACAAAACAATTTAATTAACATAAGAAACAACAAAATGCAAATCCAATTTTCTTCCTTTTTTTTTTCATTTTCCATTTTCATCGTTTTTCTCTTTTTTTTCTTTTTTCAATTTCCAATTTTTCATTTTAAATAATGAAACTAAATCCAAAACAACTAAAACATATTTTTTGAACACTTTTCTTTTTCCTTTGAGAAATTCTAGCTAAAAATGGCTAAAATAACTAAAACTAAAAGTAAATAAAACTAAATGTGACGAATAAAAATAGAACAAATAAAAACGAATAGCAAATAAATAAATAATAAAACACCAAAAATTTGGTGTCTACAGATATACTTACATACATACTAACCATGAGAACTTACATACAGGAGCCAAATCAGCCTATACGTGGTACCAACCAAGAAAGCCAGCAAAGTAGATCTTCAAAGAGAAAGCAACCAGCTGCAACTACAAGGATGTCAAGGCTGCGACATTGTGGCTCCAAGAGACCAAGAAAATGAACTGCTGTTTTTTCGATTTTATTGGTTGAATGTACTGGTTATGCCAAGTAGAATATGTCAATTTTATTGGTTGAATGTACTGATACCATTATGGTATGGATGTTGCAATATTTTTCATTGTACTCAGATTTTTGGCTGTCTTTTGGTTGACTGATACTCTAATGGGTATTGTACTCAGATATTTTTACTATGTTTTGGTTGACTTTGCCTATCTTTTGGGGTACTGATACCATTATAAATTTTTTGTCTCAGATTTTTTGGCTATGTTTTGGTTGATTGTGGCTATCTTTTGGTTGACTAATGCCATTGTGGTATTGTACTCAGATTTGATGGCTATGTTTTGGTTAGCTGTGGCATTTGTGATTGTATTGCTATGCTGGTGAACCTTTTGGCCATGTCATGGTAGGATACCATTGTGGTATGATTGTGGTAATATGTCGCGTTTTTGTGTTTATGGATGGCAATATTACTAGCCACATCTTTGCTGATTTATCATGTCTAGTTGTCGTAATATGGATGGCAATATTACTGGCCATATCTTTGCTGAAGATGATTAAATCTATCAAGTGTCCTGAACAATAATTGCTGGTTATATCTTTGTATCTGATGACTTAATTTAACAACTTCATTGCATTTAAATGGGTATTTCAGGGTCTTTTTTCAATGTCCTGAATAAAAGCAGGTTTTTTCAATGTCTTCAACAAAAGCAGCTTCATTCGCTCATTTATAATTGAAACATGAAAATCAACTCCAGATTGAAACCAGGATGTGGTTTTTACAGTGCAATCTGTCCCAACTCCAGATTCTATTACACTACTTTTACATTACAAATTTCGCCCAAACTTCATCTCATACATATAACGACCAGTGACAAAAGAGCCACAAGTACAGTCAGCATCATCATCATCTTCATCAGCCCCATCGTTGCTTCGACATTGTGAATCTTTGATTATAATCCCATAATGATGTTATAGTTATTACTTTCCATTCCTTGCCCAGACATAATAAATCTTTCCGCTGTTGCAGGTCCAATTGGTGAAACCCCTTCCACAGATGGACTTTGGCAGGATGATTCATTAGTGCCTCCCTCTCTACTAATTGGGTTGCACCATGCCCAAAATGAACAAGCACCAGTTTCACATACATAATACAACATACCTTTTGATGGTTTTTCAGATTCTACTACCTTAATCTTTGCTTTATTGTTGCAGAAATATCGCCGGTTTTGGTACCTTAGGTCCCTCGATCCACCGCCAAAATTTTGGGAGCTTGACATTTTTGGGTTCTCCCTTGAAATGATAGCTGATTTAGCCCTTCCAAAGCTCTTTTTTTCCCATCCAAAGCTGCGTTGCTCTTTATGTTTTTGGGTCTTCGTTTTGCATCTCTCTGTCGAATTTTCTCATTTGCAGAACAACAGCTATGGTGGGTTTCATTTGTAAGAGACATGGAGGGAAAAATTGGAATGAAACGAGTTTCTTCTAGCCACAAGTTACCATTAAGTCTCAATATCACTCGCTAGCTTCCCAGCCGGTCAGTAGGTAAAATTCAAAGAAGTCCAAAGTACAGGGGGGTTAAATGGGTGTTTCTAAACAATGAGTAGGTTTCGTGTCAATTTCCTTAACCATAGGGGGGTTTTATGTATTTTATCCTATTTTTTTATATATATTTGGAGTTATTTTTGATATATTGTATGGATATGGTGTTTTTGGACTTATTTTTATTTGTGTATTACTGTAACATTGTATATGAAAAATTATTTTTCAAAAATTGGGGAATCCAAACAGAGCCAAATACTATTCCATTAGCTAGATAAAGGGAATCAGTGTACTTGTAGCTTCAACTGATGCAACTAGATCGTCTTTTGTAACTTTTTGGTCCTGCATATTTTTGTGAGTACTTGAGATGATGTTTTTTGCATCATGCATGTCTGCGTTTTCACTTATTGCTTTTTTTTGCTATGATATACCTTGAATTTGAATGAATTGTCTCATCATGCTTTCGATTTCTTGTGATGAATATATGGTACCTTTTTGGATTGTTGAATTTGGTAATTTTTTATTATGTAGTTTCATCTGTCTTTTATGTTATCTTTCTATGATCAGTCTAGAAGTTAGATGTGAGTTTCGTGATTTTGGTGTTATCATTGTATTAACATGGCTCCAATTAATTAAGATGAGACTTCACGATGAATTGTATGGGTGCAAGTTGTGGTGAAGAAGCATTAGAATTGGATGGATTCTGATTAACTTTTTCTATTATTCAGAGGTCATTTCTTGTTGTGATAAGTTAATTTTACACTATATGTGAATTCCATCCTGAGTAGCATTATAGTTTGGTACTGCACTGAACATAAGAATGTTAGTATCAATTAATGCTATCACTAATTAGCTAAACTAATTGTATGGTATAGATGTTTTACATTGAGATTTATCTGTTTGTTGATTTTACAGTGAGATCAATGGAGTGAGGTGAATTGCATGTAATTTTTTTAAATAATTGAAATTCTACTTGGTTGATTCATCTATGCATGCATTTGTCTTAGTACAAATATAGATAAACGAAAGGTGACAACTTGTTAATTATGCAGGTACATGATTTGGTGCAAAAACTTTCAAATTGATTGGTTCTCATTAATTTTTTATCATATCCAAAGCCAAATCCCCTGTCGTTAGAAATGAATTATTTATTGCATATGTATTAATTATTAGTAAAATTTTATTTAGTATGATAGATCCATAGTATGTTGAAACTTTGTATGGTCTGTTATTCGAATTGGTTGTATGCAATGAATGTTTGAAATTCTAGTTTGTTAATTGTTCCATGCATATATTGCTATATTGTACCTTCTCTATAAACAAATTACTGAGCCAACAGTTTGCTAAGAAACTAAGTGTCATGCAAAATTAATTCTCTCTCTATCATCAACTTTTCTATGATCTGCATTCTGTTATATCTATAATGTCTAAAAATAAAAAATCTACATCACTTGAGGAGAGATATGCAAAGAGGAATTGATGATGTCATAAAAGATATGGTGTAGCAAATGTTAAAAAAGAAGTTGAAACAAGTTTAGGCATCTACACTATTGCTTTGGCTGCATTGAATATCTAGGACTCTACTCTATTTATACCTACTGTTTTAATGGTTTATGATGCATTCACTAATTGTGCTCAACTACCCTCTGTCTTGCCAATGTCATGCAAAATTAATTCTCTCTCTATCATCAACTTTTCTATGATCTGCATTCTGTTATATCTATAATGTCTAAAAATAAAAAATCTACATCACTTGAGGAGAGATATGCAAAGAGGAATTGATGATGTCATAAAAGATATGGTGTAGCAAATGTTAAAAAAGAAGTTGAAACAAGTTTAGGCATCTACACTATTGCTTTGGCTGCATTGAATATCTAGGACTCTACTCTGTTTATACCTACTGTTTAAATGGTTTATGATGCATTCACTAATTGTGCTCAACTACCCTCTGTCTTGCCAAGTTCTTCCCTTTGACATTTTTCTGAGTGAGGAATCATACATAATACATGTCATGGATCGAAATAGATGAAAAAATTAAGAGGGAAAGACAATCTTCATGAAAATTTTGTCAGTGAAATTGAAACAAATAGTCACCGTAAGGCTACGGTTACAAATGATTGACAGTTTCTCATTGATGTTCCTATGTACATTACATCCACTCAATGAATCAAGAGCCCACCAAAAGGCAAAAAATTGTTGTCAAGATATTTGCTATTGCCAGTATACTCATTGGCAGGGGTATTTCACGAATCAAGCCGATCGCGAGCAGCTCGAATACGAGCTCGACTCGAGCTCGTCAATATCGAGCTCGAGTCGAGCTCGAGCTAATTAAGTCGATCTCGAGCTCGAGCTCGAGCTCAAAAACATTAAGCTCGTTGGCTCGCGAGCTCAATTATATATATATTTTTTATTTTTTATTTTAATAGTAAAATTACATATATATCCCTAATATTTTATTATTTGTTAAAAAAATTATTGTTTTATTCATTTTTTAAAAAAAATTATTTTTATTTTTTTAAAATAAAATAATAATAATTATTTTTTTTTTATTTTTTAAGCTCGAGCTCGACTCGAATTTGACTCGAGTTCGAGCTTGATATTTTGAGCTCGTCGAGCTCAAGTTCGAGTTCGAGCTTCACAAAATTAACTCGAGCTCGGCTCGATTAGCCAAAGCTCGACTCGAGCTCGGCTCGTTTGCACCCCTAGGACACACGTAGATTGACACAAAGCTAAACACCACTATCGACTTGCATATATACCTCAACTTATAACATGTGGCTTTCCAAATGATTTTAATTGGCACTCATGCAAAAAGAAAAACTACTTCCATTAGTCACCTTACACAAAACATGCTACATATGCATGCAACCAACTACCACCACTACTATAAGTATATGCTCTTTCTTAAGCATACCTACTTACCTCTAGTACAAAGATACCTAATTTCATTGAATATATTTACAAAATTTTTCTATAACTTATTTACTTGAAACTAATTTTTTTTCTCAAATTTAATCTCATGGTAATAAAAAAAAGTACAGTTTTCGAATAATTTTATACCACTTCAAAAATTATGCTTACATGTTCTTGATGCATGCAAATAATTATCAAAACTTCTATACAATTTTAAATATTCTGATATTTTTAAATTTTGTATCAACTCAACATTCTTTTAGTATTTACTTACAACAATTACCACGGATAGTACCTAATTTTTACATGTATTCAATCTGTTTATCTATTTCCTGTACACTTAACAGTCAATCTCTTAATATAACCATGAAAAAAATATATGAGAATGATTCTTGGGCACCCTTGTGCTATACCTCAAGAACAAGAACTAATAATATATATATATATGCAAAAAGTTAAAATATCTTTGAATTGGTAAAGAGATAAATTTATCAAGTAAAGAAAAAAGAAGAAAAAAGAAAAATTCAACCAAAATGCGAGGACAAGAACTAATAATATATGTGTGTGTGTGTGTGTAAAAAGTTAAAATATCTTTGAATTGTTAGATTTATCAAATTGAGAAAAAAGAAGAAACAGGAAAAAATCAACCTAACGATTATCCAATTCTCAACTCCATTAGACACACTGCTCTAAGTCATCTCCCTCTCTCTCTCTCTCACCCCCCCTTTCACTCCCTCTCCTGCTCTCAGCTCTCCACCCTCCCTACCACAAATAATCTGTCATGGGTTCCCCAATGAAGCAGCAACAATCTCCTATTCATTGCTCTTTTCCATTTCTCTACTCGGTTGCTGTTCTTATTAGGGTTTTGAGGAGACAGTATGGCCCCAAAAATTGGTATGACTAATTTCCTATTGTCTTTGATTGTACTTTTCTTGCATTGATTTTGTTCTATGTTTCTACTTATCAATGATTTTAGGATGTCCTTGAGGGATTGCCAATCTTTTTTATCAGATTTATTTGTATTTTTTCCTTATTTTTAGAAGGGTTTTAGAGCAAATAGGTTGCCCTAAAGATCTTTATAGAGATTAATTTCTTATTATCTTTGATTGTATTTTTCTTGCATTGATTTTGTTCTATGATTTTACTATGAATGGTGTTGGGATGTCCTTGATTGTCATTGTCCATTTCATTATATTGTTATTTCTTTTATTTGGTCCTTTCTTTTACTGTTCTTATAAGGATTTTCCAGTAGGGATCAGACAAGGTTTCAATAAAGATTGTTATGGATATTAATTGCTTTTTTTTTTTGGTTGTGTTCTTCTTGCGTTGGTGTTGTTCCATTATTTTCCTTATCAGTGATTTTGGGATGTTCTTGAAGGATAGCCATCATTGTTCAATTAGATTTTTTTTATTTGGTCTTTTTTGCTTGTTGTTCTTGTGTGAAATTTTGAGCAGACAAATTTGCACTGAGGATTGATATGAAAATTGATATCTTATTGCCTTTGGTTTTACTTTTTTATTAGGCACTAAATTATCTGAAGATTGTTTTACATGTGGTGATACTCATAAACATGTAGAAAAGAAGCAAGAAGACCTGAACTAGTTGGTTGCCTGCATAACTCAATAAGGATTCTATGTTAGACAAAGTAGCTGTATGGGTGTGACATTAGTATACATGTCTATTAAATAGTTAAAGTTACATATGTATTATAATTAACTCATGTTGAGGTTTGTTTCACTTTATTGAGATTTTCTAGTCAATCAAGGTGATTCCATGATAACATATAATTTACCATATCTTGAAGTAATTCAATACTATTCAAAAAGAAAAAGTCCAACTTTTACAATCTATAATTGCAAAAAAAAGTACAATTTAGACAAGTAAAACTGAAAAATACAAAAACCAAAGAGGAAATTACATCTGCGTGAAAAGAATGCTTAGACACAAAAAAGAGAAACAAATTTATATAAAAAAGTGGCCAAATTGGCATCAAATTTCAAAAAAAGAAGATTTTTAAGAAAAAATTTTAAAATCAGTGTTGATGAGATATGTTCTAAAAACTTAAAAAGTCTCAAAATTATCTTTGCTACCTGTCTATCAAATGCTTGTAGATAACATGGAGAAGAGGTGAAGGGAAGAGGAGGATTTTGACATAAAAAAGGTTAAAAGGAGCAAAAAGAAATAAGGAAAAAAACAAGAGAGAAGGAAAATGACTGAAAATATGAAAAAGAAGTAGAGTGAAGGAAGAAGTTTGAAGACATGAGTGGAAACGTGCGGTGATGTTCTGTCATTTATAACCTCAAGTCCAACACTGATCATAGATCAGGAGAAAAATGAAATGAAAAAAACTGCAGACTCACATGACCTATACATGGAGGATGACCAACATTATCACCAATGCCTTTCTACAATATTAATATGAGACCAATCCTAATACAAATCCCGTTAATGGTTGATGAAATTTGTATAAGTCCTAAGATCTAGAAGATGGAATCAATGTTTGCAACGAAAATTTTAACCTAATCCAAACTTTTGTATCAAACCTTGATTTTTGATAAAAGACACCACAATCAAATGTATTTCTTGATTGATAAGCCAAGTGAATAGCCAAAAATTACTTTGAAGAATTCAAGAAAAACTCATGAAAAACTCAAGAGGAAATCTCTCAATTATTTGTTAGATATTCTAATTAATTAAATTGGATAGGTTACAAAGGCTATTTATAACCACAATGCTTAAACTAGCTAAATCCAAAAATGAATTTGGATTATGTCACTTATCATATCCAATAACTAAATCAACGGCCCAAAAAGTCCCAGCATAACTGGCCATTTATTATTAAACAATAACTAAACAAATGATTAATTCAATTATAAATTAAAAAGAAAAACAAACATAGATAATGATGCCATGTTTCTAAAGTACAAATCAATATATGAAACTTCTTGTCTAACATAGTCGACCATTTATTGCTAAACAGTAACTGAACAAATGACAAATTAAATTATAAATTTAAAAGAAAAACAAGTATAATAGCAAAAATCCTAACTAGTCTTTTGGCATTAAATAATAATGCCACGTTTCTAAAGCACAAACAAACACATAAAACTCCTTGTCATGTGTTGATGCAACTCTATTTAACTTCTCACTAAAGTATATGACTAGTTTTATCTCCCTACATGAGCATATCACCAATACTTATATCAAATACATCACATTCAATTTCAAAAATTTTATCAAAATAAAGTAAACATAGTAATTGTGCATGTGTGAGTTTATGTTTAATTAATTGAAAAACTCCTTTAACAACCAAACTTGCTTGCTTGTTGCTAGGCTACTTTTTCTTGAATTCTTTCCCAATTAATAGTGGTATTGACTCATACTTGGCCTCATCCTCAGTTACGATTTCTCCATTTTCCAAAATTACCATCGCCCAGCGGTTAGAACATTGACCTGCAATGTGTCCCCTTCCTTAACATTTGAAATATTTTTCATTTCAATTGCAAAATTTGGACCCTCCAACACATCCTTCACTCCAGTTTTTGAAGTTTTAACTTTTGGTTTAGAGTTGAAGTTGACGGCATCCTCTCCTCCTTCTTTGGTTGGGGCAGTCTCCCATTGTTGGTTTGAGTATTGAAGTTAGGCCACGTATAATCCCTCATTTTGATTTACCTTTCTACTTTCACAGTTTTGCTCACTATTTCATCAAACTCTACATAGTGTTGCAACTCAACAACATTAGCAATTTATGGCCTCAATCCATTCAAGAATTGAGTCATGGTCAACTCATGCTTTTTCTCCACATCAGATCGAAACATGGCTGTTTCTATCTCCTTATGGCATTCCTCCATGCTCCGATTTCCTTAAGTGAGATTCTACAACTTTTGGTAAAAGTCATGGTAATAGTGGTTAGGGATAAAATGCTTCCTTATGACTGCTCTCAACTTAGTCTAAGTCTCAATAGACCATTCTTTATTCCTCCTTCTATTGATGCATACCATTCCTACCAAACAATCACATGGTCAATAAATTCAATGACTGCAAGTTTTACCTTATGCTCTTTCAAGTATGTTGGCAGTAAAAAAATCATCTGCATCTTTTTTTCCCATTCTAGGTAAATCTCAGGATCGAATTTTCCTTTGAATGGTCGAATCTTAACCTTGATACCTTTCAATGTATCACCTTCACGTCTATTGTCATGATACCCACATCGTCGCCTCTTATCAACCTCCTCTTGATCGTTGGGGTCATCAGATTCCTCTACCGAAATCTTATCACATGTTTCCTTATGTCTTTGAGACACCTGCTTCTAGTGTTGATTAAGGGAATTCTTTATTTGATCAATTCATTCATGGAGTGGTTCTAAAGCGGTGTCTAACATCCACTTAAATTGTTCTATCATGATTTTCATTATTAACTTAGTGCTAATTTTGTCACTTTTATCATGTTTGACATTTTATTCTGCAAGAAAATGTTAGTACAAAAGAAGTGCATCACGCACTCCTTTACAGGTTGCACTTCACATTCGTGTTTGTACTTAGGTGTTTAGCCCTCTAATAATCTCATCAATCTAATTCTTAAGGCTTTTATTCACCTTTGAATTATTCAGAATTGTCTCAAGCAATCAAACACACTTATCAAGTAAGTCAACAAGATTGTAGATAATTAGGATTTGGAATTTACAAATGAAACTCGACACAAGAATGGATGGAATCAAAATCGTAGATTGACTTAGAAAAAAATGATTAGAAAGAATAAGATAAGCTCCCTTCTTCTTGATAAACAAAATGCAATGTCTTTACTTGCCCCAAATTTGTTCTGAATTTGGAAAGGAATTCAAATAGTCAAACAGTTGTTTTCTCTTTTTTTTTTTTTCAAGAACTGCCTTTTTTCATAGTAAACAAACAATAGTAATAATTAGGGCAACTATTGATATTAGATAGCTTGATTTGAATGATTCAAGACAAGCAAAAATATTTTTTTTAATTGGACGATTAAGGTAGCAATAGAATAAAGACACAAAACTCAGAAGCAAAGTTCAAGAACAAAACACAACACAACAAGAATAGATGAGAAGTTGACAAGATAGGACATGACATAAGCAAAACCAAACAACTTGAATGGACAAAAAATAACTTAAATGACGAGAATTAAAGGGATATATCCTGATATTATAAACTAGCATTGATACCAACTGATACAAACCCCATTAATGGTTGATGAAACTCATATAAGACAAGTCCTAGGATCTACAAGATGGAATCAATATTTGCAACAGAAACCTCAACCTATTAGGTATCAAACCTTGATATGTGGTAGAAGACAGCACAATCAAGTATATTTCTTGATTGGTAAGTCGATTGAACACTCAGAAACTGCTCTGAAGAATTCAAGAGAAACTCACGAAGAACTCAAGAGGAAAACTCTCAATTATCTACTAGAAATTTGGATTTATTAATTTGGATAGGTTATAAAGACTATTTATAGCCACAACGCTTAAACTAGCCAAATCTAGAATGAATTTGAATTATGTTACTTATTCTATCCAATAACTAAACTAGCTGCCTAATAAGCTTTAACTTAACTGACCATTTATTGCTAAACAATAACTAAACAAATGACTAATCAAATTATAAACTAAAAAAAATAGATGAAATATCAAAAACCTTAACTAAGCTCGATGAAGACCGGCGCTAGTCTTGTTGCTGAACTTGGAGTCGAATGTCTTCTGGTCATCAGGATTTTTCAAAATCTGGCACCAGATATATCACTAGTCATGGCTCCAGACATCCTTGGATTCAACCATGTTTCTGGTTTATTTTGAGCACCTTAGTCCACTTGAATGAGTGTATAAAGTATTATTTTCTCAAGACCAATTCTTCAATATCCTTATGCAATCCGATTTGCTCTTGAACAACTTGAATCAACACCTATAGTGAATCTTTGAGTTTCTTAGCATGAACTCACATCACTAGACCAATTGAAACTAGGGTTGGCAATCGGGTCAGAAACAGGTTGACGGATCAGGTTGAGACTTAGGTACAACAGAAAACTTGTTGATCCGAACACGACTTGCCAACCTGTAACGGGTCAGGATACCTGATCTGAACCCGAAATTTTTAGGTTGGCATGTCACCCGAACGATCTGATATGATTTGAAACATAATTTCAATTTACTAATTTACTACTGTAGTTTCTAATAGAATCAATTTCGCACAAGACTAATTATATAATCAAATAATAAAAATCTCAAAAAAATAATCTCAAAAAAATTTGAAATAAATTAAAACATCATAAAAGTGTTTTATTCCAAACCAGATCTAAAGTAAATTAAGACACTATAAAAGTAGAAAATAATATAATATATCATTTTTCCAAATATAATAATTCCAATTTCACACAAGTTAAACAAATTCATTTAGAATTAAGTGGTTAATGCCTTTGAGAAAGAAAAGAATAACTTAGTTTAGTTATATAAAATATTTTTATATTTATTAAATTATTTTTAATTCATAAACGGATTATCTGATCAACCTGTGGGTGACCTGAATTCGACCTATTTTCTTTTTGGATTCATCAGTTCGACCCGATTCTGATCCGAATCCGCAAAACCTCAACCTAATCCCATTAATTTTGTGTTAGATTCGTGTCGTGTCGAAAATTATCACCCCTAATTGGAATACTAACTTGATCAACACTTAAACCCTGACTAACTTGGACATCCACTTCATTCTCTTGCCATATTGGCGGAGGACCAAATCCTAGTTGGCAAGGGGGGTTCTTTCTTAGTCTATATGATTAACAAAATAATAATGTTAGTGTAAATAGAGTAGGCACATGCTCTAAACTAATAAACTTATTACTAACATATATAAAAACCTAATAGGTCACACACATTAATAATTTCATTAGTTAGAGTAAAAGAAAATTCAAGTTGGGACTTGAAAGATAATTTTATAACTTATAGTTTCATTTATGAAACAAATTAAACTTGAGGGACTTATGGTACATATAAGATTAAGTCTTCTATGACATGGGTTGTATCAGAAGATAAAAATTTAATCTATTTGAAAATTAGTTTTTATATAGATTTAGATAACATATTTGCCTATAAATACCTTTGTAACTTAAATTAATAAGACTAATGAACACAAAATCAAATTGTGAGATTTTGAAAAAGATCTAAAGAGAAAAAAAGAAGAAGAAAAACTCTACCAGCCTTCTAAGAGAGAGAAATGGCTCTCTCTCCTCCTTTGTATTAGCCGAATCTTAGATTATCAAGAATTAGAAGTTCTTCATCTTCTTCAAAAACAATTTATGTGCTTAGATTTTGGTAGTATGTTAGAACTTTTTTAACTTAAACGACTTCTACCTAAGAGGGTTCTATCCAAGGAGTTATTGTGATTCACCATTAGAGGCTGGACGTTTAAACAATTTCAAGTGGATTGCTAAGAACTTTACACACATTCTTGCTTCAGTGTTTAAGGAGATTCGCTATAAGTTTAGAGATAATTTTCTTAAACTAACACTTTGGTGTATAGAATTAATCAAAGAACGAGTTATTAAAGGAAAAAATTTTAAATTTTCACTATGCTTACCTATGTGATTCTTTAGGGTGATTGTCTAAACAAAAGAGAAATTTGATAAACGTAGATAATCAATTAATCTTTTCTATGAGATCGGCACTTGTATCCTCCCTATACTCATGTACGATCTTTACACTTGTAGTAATGGAAGTTTGAGTTTAATTAAAACTTCACATCACTTTGCTCATGTCAAGTTTCATAATGTAAGTCTGCATAGTCTGCATATTTTTTCTGAAGATAGTGATTCAATTCAATAGCAACAAGCAAATTTTCGGTTATTAAATGACCCAAAATAAATGTTGATTGGCTTTGAGAAATAATAAATTGAAGAACTTCACACAAATTATTAGTTAGAATTTTAGACGCTAATTTATAGGAGACAGTACACAAGCTAATTGGAAGGAATTAGGTTTTGCTTTAAGCTGAATTACACTAAGGAATGAGCACAGTATATGGGTAAGATTATAATCAATATGCAAATGAACAAAACCTTTGGCAACCTCTCAATTTTAAAAGGAAGGGACTTTCTATCTTTGCTGCTACTGTTATTTTCTTAAGTACAACCCATTTAAAGTCTATTGAATTCATTCAAAGCACTCTTGAAGAGTTCCGTCTTAGATCCAACCTCTTGATTGATTTGGATAAATCTCGCATCCTGTTCTTTCCAAATACTTCCTTTGAAACCATGCTTTCCTTCTCCAATTGCCTGTCAATCCAACCTATAGATGATTCAAGTACTTGCTTGGGGAATCCCGTCTCTATTAAGAAATCCTCTGTGTAGGATCATGACTTCATTATAGAGAAAGTCAAGAACAAGTTTAAGAGGTGGCAAGTTAAGCTAGTCTTTTTTTGTTGTCAGAAAGACAATCATCCAACAATCGAATTGTTGCAATTCCCTTCCATTAAGCCCATTGTCTTCCTTTCCCCAAAGAAATTTGCAATGAGATTGGCAAAGAACAAAAATATTTTCTTCGGAGCTTTATAGAAGATAAAATAAATTCTTCTTGTCAATTGGGAAAGAGTCAATAATCCTAATAGGCTTGGAGGACTCAGACTCAAGTAATCTATTCTTAATAAGGCTGCTATGGTTAAAATGTATTAAAATATCATCCCAAAAAGGTGACAAACTTTGGGTGAAAGTCTTAGAGCAACTTATAGATGAAAATCTCTCTAACAAAAACATGTACTCTTGTACTTTCCCAAGGTTTAGACTTTGTTAATAAAAAATACCTTCAAGAGGACATACAATGAAAACTATAGATAGAGTGTAAGAAATGGTCTCACCATCAAACCTTGGCTTGACAAATAGTTATCTTGTGGTACTTGAGGGGTCTTATTCAAGGACCTCTTAATAAAGGTGACAAAGAGGTCCTTGTTGAGAATCTCTTTGGTCTAAACTGTATTGGTGCCTAGATAAATTCTCATTCATTTTATCTTCTCATATGGGTTTGAAGATTCAAACCATTTCTAAACAAGTTCTTTGTCTCATTCATGACATTCTCATATGCAGTCACTATAGTGATAGCATATTCACTTATAAATATGCATATGAAGTGGGGGCAGCACTTACTCGTTAGAAACTCTATTACTGATCCTTCGCCTCAATATTTCTTCCCCTGGATTAGGAGCCTCAAAGCTCTCAATAAAATGAAGTACTTTATTTTTGCAATTTATCTTGATAGACTGCTGACAAATGCTTATCTTACTAAATCTTAAATCTTAAATGATAACCACTGCTTCAGATGTGGCTAGTTCATTGAGGATTTTAATCATGCCTTTAGATCCTATAATGAAGCCTCAATTTTTTGGAATCATATTGGTCTGGCTAATGTTTTTAAATAGTTACTAGATACTCTATTTCAAACTTGGCTAAAAAAAGGTGATAGCTCTACTATAACATTTCCATTCAACATCATCCCATGAAGAATGATTTTTATCTTTGGTTGCTAGCATATTTGAAATTTCAAAAATAGGCCCATTTTCAAATCCACTAATCTTTGTGAGGATCTAGTCAAAATCTTCCTCTAATCATTTGATGAATTCTATTTATTATGTCCTTCAAAACCTACATAAGTTTGAAAGATGAGAAGCTCATCCATTAGACCTGGTATTCTCCTCCAAATTGGTTTAAACTCAATACTGTTGGTTCAATTTAGGTAATCTCGGTATTGTTGGGGTTGGGATATTATTAGGGACAATTTGGGTTACTAACCTTTTTTATTTCTATAAGAACTTGGTCTTGACTACTAGTTTCTTGGTAGAATTTTGTGCCTTTTGGGATTGTATAATGTTTGGAAGACAATCGAACATTTTTTTTTCTCGAAATTGAATTGGACTCAATTGTAATCCTACTTCTCTATTAAAAGTCTACTTTTGATTCTCATGAACTTACTTCTATTTTATTTAATTTTAGGGAGCTGTTAGGAATTCCACCAGGTATCTTTGAAATGTTATTTATAGAGGAAAATAGAATAGTAGATGGACTAGCTAGAAAGGGAGGAACTAATGATTGTGCTTTTGTTATTTTTAATTCTTGTCCCTCTTTTGCTTAAGTTTTATTTTGAATGAGTTAAGGAGTAGCTCTCCCTAGGATGACTACAAATGCTTAAACATTGTCTTTTATTGATTTATGCACATATTTTCTATAAAAAAATAATACACAAAAAATATATTGATTCATGATCTTAAAAAAAAAGGAAAATGTACCAATCTAATACCATTACTATGAAACAAAATAAACATTGAAGAAGATTTTGCTATGGTTTCTCATAACTTGATTTACTTAACCACATTGCTATAAGTAAGGACCATTGCAGTGTCAACACAACTCATAAAACAATTACTTTTTCTTTGTTCTTTTGAAATTCTATTAGAAGCTTTTTGTTTTTCGCTTTGTGAGGCTTTTCATTTTATTCCTACAACCTGCTCTTCTTCTAATTAATCTAGAAACTAGTGTTAAGGGCACACCAAATATGTGTGCAGTTTAGAAATAATTATTAATTTTTATGAATATATTAATTTTATTTTTACAACATTAAATTTTATATAAATTTTTCATGAAAAAATTGCAATTTATTAGTAATTTTTTCTTTAATACAATTATAGTTGATTTGGTAGTGACAATATTTAAGGGAGTTATGGGCCATCATATTAGCAAATGTGATTAGGTGATTAGGGCGAAAATTAAATTTTTAATGACAAAATTGGAATTTTCAAAAATGACATAAAATGTTTACCCCAACTACCTCATCTTTCCCTTTATTATTAGTATACAATTTATAAAGTCAGAGAGGTGGCAGTTGGTGTGAACAATTTTGGTCATCTTTTGAACTCCCAACTTCACCCTTACAAATAATTAATTTTTAAACTTATCGCCTAATCACATTTTGCTTTTATAACTATTCATAACTACTGTAATCTAATTAGCAAATTACTATAACATGAAAAACTTTATATTAATTTGATTTATGTAAAAAACAAAAATTTCATGTAAAGTTAATTTATTTTAATTATTTCTAAATTATACACACATTGGGTATGCCACCCGTAACACTAGTATAAATAATTGTAGTTGCCCTCCTACAAATAGGTGGATAATACTATAGGTAAGAGAGTTTATTGCCAAAATAACTCTTCTTCTAAAACATATACCCAAAGTAACCTAATTTTAAAATTTATTACCTTTGTAATTTTTCTTTCACCACATAGGTTGCATGTGTGAAGGATAGAGATAAAGGCACACTCCATCTCTCTTTCCCATCTAATATCTTCCCCGATTCTCTCTCTGAACCTTCCTGCAATTTTTTCCTTTCATTATTTTTGAGAAGTCAATATTTATATTAACAGCATCTAAAACTTCATTATCATTCTTGATATTGTATCCGTAGATGAAAATATTATTTTCAATTTGATAATCTCAAGGTGAACAAAGATTATTCTCTTGTCTTTGCTATTGTGCAGCTTTTGAAACATTCCTATGACCTTCAAAAAATTTTGAATACTAATAGTTTTAACCAATGATTTCTCACACCAAGAGGAAAACTACGTAACAATATAAATTCATGCTCAATATGTTTGATTTCCACCATATATATGAGTATGTTTATTTGTAGTGCCTCTCTATCACATGATCAAATAATATCTTACACTTGAAGTATTTTTGCACATTTATTCAACATCAATTGGTGGCTTGTGTTACTTTTGAGCAACTTTAGCATTGTCTTAATTGCATTAGTAGATTTCTTTTGCACTACATGAAATTTACTAGTCTCAATTTTGATTTAATCTACTAGCAGTTCTTGTATTCGGTGGTATTATAAATAACATGTAAAAGGTGACCTTGCTAATTATTGACAATGCAGGAAAATATTCATTTAGAACTAGAGAAGGAAAATAAATAATGGTCTATGTTTTGCATTCTAATGTTCCAAACTTTGTGGAGCTAATTTGGTTGTCTTTTTACTTTTAGTTAAGTATGAAGCCTCCTTGGGTTTGTACAATTGCCATAATTTTTTCCTTGTGATGTTATCATATCTCTAGACTCTAAGCTTGCAATTTAAGCATAATGCATCCAAAAACACTTTTTGGATTTTAGTTTTCTATTATTTTACTTCTAACTTGTGACATTTTATTTTCCTCATTCCCTATATGTGATTTGCAGTGATCAAATAGAGCTTACCCATTCTAGAGATAGGATCAATGAAGTGCTGAAGTGCCTAAGCATAGGATCAGTGGATTGCCTAATGACATTATTGTATTCATTCACTGTTTGCTAACACTTAAGGAAGCTTCAAGAGTGTTGGTTCAAAATTTCAAAATTGCTTGCAATTGGCAATGATTATGGGACACATTTTTCGATTGCAAATTTATTGTAATTATACTATGATAGTTTTTTAATTCAGAATATCTTGTTTTTTTAGTTCTTTGCATAAGATATGGATGTTGAGAACTTTATTGCATTTTTAAAGTTTAATAAAAAGTTTATTTTTGTCATTTTTCCCTTTACAGCATGACTTTTTCTAGTAGTAAGATGCCATTGGCCTTTTATACTACTTGATTACTTATATTTAATCTTGTAGTTTTCAGTTTGCAATTGAAAGTTTGAAAAATTCAGTTTGATTACTTATTGTAAAAGTTCTTTTCAAGGAATAGGAAGTATAACATAAACAAATATGATAACCTTGCTGATCTATTGGAAATGTTTAGGTTGCAATTCCCAAAATGCAGGTTCTCTTCAGCTTCTTGTCTATATTTTTATTTGGAGATTTCTAGTTGGTCTACACCAGTAAAGCATAGGCTTGTAAGGTGGCTTCGGCCTCCCCATAATGTTCTCAAACTCAATACAGATGACTGCTCTAAGGGCAATCTAGGTGTTAGTAGTGGAGGAGAGGGGGTACTGAGAGATGAGTAGGGCAAGTCGCTTCTGGCTTTCTCTTGTCATTTTGGATTGGCTACTATTATGCAGGCCGAAGCTCGAGCTCTTCTTTTTGGAGTGGATTTGTGCCTGTAGAGAGGCTTTGGTTGCTTCGAAATTGAACTGGAGTCGTTAATTCTGGTACAAATTTTAAATGGGAAATCTGGTTGGCCATGGAGTATTTACAATGAGGTGCAGCAGCTATTTGCTTTTTCAGCTCATTTTCCACAGATTAGTCCTTGTTTTCGTCAGGTGAACCAAGTTGCCGATGTTTTAGTGAATGTAAGGTGTTCTCATATTCGAGAAGATATTTATTTTGCAATCTCATGTTTACCACGCTAGCTAGAGAAGCCATGTGTCTAGATAAGTTAGGCATTGCGTCTATTATGAAAATTCCGCATAAGTATGTATGGGAGTAGTATTCTATTTCCTATTGTTGCATCATAAGTTGGATTCACGCTCATTTTCTTGGTGATTTATTGTGACGCCCCCACTTCTCCCTAAGGCGAACCAAAGGGTATCCGCGGGACGCCTGCCCAGCTCTTGCCAGGACTCGAGACAAATCCAATTCAAACCTAGTCTAATACTAACAATGAAAATCGAAATAAAGGTGCGAAATCATTTCCATACGTAAATATCCAGTCTAACATCACAATTCCATATTTACAATCACTTTCCCCAAAACATATAACATCCAAAAGTGTCTAGTCGATTACAATTAAAACACTAATACAAAAGTGCCTCAAGTCGGCATTTGCTTAATTCCTTCCAATCGGGTTCTTGTTAAGGAAAACAAACTAATGGGATGAGCCAATACTCAGTGAGGCCAAGAAACACACATACAAACACGTAATCCAAGTAGCCACAATTTATCTAATAAATAAAGCTATCAACTTCGAATAATTCACATTTCGAATAGAAAAATTGAACAGAAACAATTCAAGGATACTGTAGCTCTTAGGAGCTAAATTCCACGTAGTCGAATCAAAGTCTTGATCATGTCTCATGTTGGCACTCCGTCAACCACACAAGTATCAAATCCGTAGATACACCACTTTTCTTCAAATCCCGCCACCGTTACATCCCCTTACCGGGCCCGCTCATCAAAATTTTGATAATACTCGAGTATATCATGGCAATACTGCGAGTAATGCCGAGCAAGATCTCTCCAATAGATCAGGCTCTACGAATATCTCATGGTTTGCTAAGCTTATCGACCAAGCCCATGCTGGCTCGATTCGCAAAGTTAGCCAACGAGTTTGGGCCTCCCCCGAATACGAATATGAATATAAGTCGATGAGCAACGCTCAAATCAACAATTCCAAATAGGAATCACAAATACGAATCACATCCACATTACTATGTACAAGTCGAATATGAATTCACATAGCAAAATACAAATATAATTTCGTTCGAAAGAGAACGAGTACGGTAAAGTACACACTCGTCTCAAAATTTCAAATTCGCATAACGGATAAGAAACAGTTAACCATTTAGAAATAAATACATGCACTTGACACTCACAATGATTCAAGTAGCAAGTTCAAATGATGGTTTAGGCGTCTCCCGCGAGATCCTCTGGAAGGTCCTCTTGAGCGCCTGAGCATTTAATAATAAACTATCACTTATAAACCTCAATTAATAAGGAAGATTGCACTCTTGTAAAATCTAAGAAATTTTCACGAAAATGAGCCTTAATTATTCGTAAATCGAGACTCAAAAGTGTGGTTTTAACACATAAACAAAATCTAATTTACATCCTTAAAATCGAGTGTAAAACGATCAAGTGACATTAAAAGGGAAAAGAGAGTTTGAACAACTCCATTTCCTTTCAGTTTTGAAATTTTTGGATTTGTAACACTTATTTTTAAAAATCGTATCTCACTCTCTACAAGTCCAAAATTGAAAAACTTGATACCGTTGGAAACCTCTTAGAAAGTACTAAAAGTCCTTAGAAGACAATTTTCCATGATTCGAAATGGAAGGTATCCAAAAATTAGCTCAAAGTTGCTGTTCTGGGGCATTGAAGACAGGTTTAGGTTGGTTTTTGGCCAACTTTGAAAATTCGGCAAAATTCACTTGATCCGAACTAACCTCTGAAATTTGGAAATTTATTAGAGTTGCGATCCAAGTTTAAAACAAAACAAACGAAACAAGATTTGGAGTTTTGAGCACCAAGATACGGTAGCTCAAAGTTACTAAAATTTCCTTGTTAATCAAGGGTTTTCCAACTCAAATCATGAACTTTGGAAGTTTAGTTGAGCAACGAAACGGACTCGGAATGATACCAAACTTAGCATGAATATACTACCATATAAGGTCCACTTCCTTGCCAAATTTCATAGAAAAATATGTACGGAAAATCAGTTAACGAGACCGTTGAAATCACAAGAAGTTCTAAGGCTAAGCTGCCTTTGAACTTTCGTTTTGCCGTTTTCAAACATTCGGCCAAGAAACATCTCAAATATGGTCCATTCCAGTAGATAATGTCTAAAATATGCCCAAGGTACATTTGATAGGTGATTTACACCAAGAAGTTTCGGATAACAAGTCCCAAAGCATCGTTAGTTTCAAATCTGTCCAAATGCATGGTTTTCCTTCACAAAACCAGTTTCGAATTTTGATCATAAATCACTCAATTCAACTCAGAATTGAGCGTGGTTGGTGGCGTTGGAAAATAGATTCATAAGGATACATTTTCTCAGAAGAAACTATTATCAAAATCTGTTCATAACCAGCTCATACGTGAGCATAAAATTGCAATTCATAATCTGCCTCCCAATGACAAACAAAACAGGACAGCAATTTTCAAACGAATGGTTTGGCTCACTCGAGTGGAACAAGAATGTGCATTTTATACCAAATGAAAGCTGGGAATGTCTAGTTTCCAGTGCCACAAACGGCACTTGATTCCGACATTGGAGCGATGAGTTATAGCCGAAACAAAGTTACTGCCTGGGCAGTGACGGGAATCATTTTCCAGTTTTCTAAACTTTGGAAATCACTTTCTTTTAACCAACCAATTCATGTTATTTTTTCATGAAAATTTTTACACAATCAATATAACATGTAAACAACATAAACAAGCCATTAGATCCTCAAAATTTCGCACCAAAGTGCTCGAACAAGACAGGGGCAAAACGGTCACTTTTGGTCAATGCACCATCCTTGAGTTTCTATCAATAACCCAACATTAATCCACTAGTTTAAGCACTAAATAAACATTATTACCATCAAAACACCACAAATCAGTCCATATATCCAAGGTGGGAGTTCATAGAACCCACACAACCAATTTTCCATCACAAACAAGCTACCCATAAACATGCAAGGGCTTAAAGGTGCATCACTACTTCCATGAAGCAAGATTTGGAGAGTTGATCGGGCTCACCTTCTTAGATGCACAAGGACAGAATTTTCGGTCCTCTCCTTGGCTAAGAAAATCGTGAAAGCAGCCCCTCTTTCTTAGCTAGATACAAACTCCAAGGGTTAAGCTATGTGTAGTTCAATTTTGGTGTGATTTGGTGATGTTTTTGTGCAAGAAATAAAGAGGAAAAATTTGGAAGTTTGGAGCTCTCTTTTCTCTTTGTGTTGCTCGGCTGATGAGAGAGGGAAGAGAGGGCAAAAAAAAATCTGATGGACTAGCTCCTTAAAAGTAACTTAAAGGTTAAGTGTTTGGTGCACCAAAGTCAACCGCAATAGTGCGCGTATGCGCGCGTTTTGTGTTCGATCCCTCTTAAGTTTGTTGCACTAGTGCACTAAACCTCTAATGCACTTACATTCATATTAATATTATTCACTCTTAATAGTTCCAAAATAATGGTCTAAAGGCCCTCAATTAAATGCGCACGCGAAAACGCGTACTTCCGATTTATACGTGATAGAGTGAAATTTCTAAGAAATTCTTATAACGATAATATTACTAACTAATAATTGAGCACTTAAACATAAAAATACCTATTTTGAGACTAATGTACAAGTTTCTAATTTTTCAAACTTATTGCATTCTCGAATCAATTATTTACTCCATTCGCGTATTCGCTATTTTCACTTAACGAGCTTTCAGAAATTAAATTTTGAAACGAGTAACTTTAAAAATATAACTAAGCTGTAGATCCATATAATTAGGTCTAAAAAGGTTAGAAAATAATATTCGGGGCAATTGGCCAAATAAATAATTAAATGAGCTCGAAATAAGAATTTAATATAAGAAAATTTACGAGTCCTCACATCCTCTCCCCCTTAAGAGAATTTCGTCCTCGAAATTCACACTTAAGATAACATCATACCTCTTCATAGTCGCGCCTATCAGATCAATCAGTAACTTACAATCGCTAACCCTTATCTCACAATTTCTATTCGCCTAAATTGTAGTTAAACTTTGATTCTATCTTATGAACATAAGATTTTGTAAAAGTGTGAATTGTACTAGGGTTACTTAGAACCTCAGATAGACAATGAAAAGTAAGAATCATACCTTCAACGACCGTAGCAGAGTTGTAAACTTGTTGATAGCCTAATGCATAAACTCTAACTGGTGCTTTAGATCGACTTCCTCAAGCATTAGACTGCTTAGCAGCAGACTTTTCAGGCCTTTAGGTACTACCTCCTTCTTTTGGTACGGTTGGACATTTTGATATTTGGCGCTTGGTACTACTACAATACAAGCATCTCCCTTGTTTTCTAAAACAATCACTCTCCGTATGGTTGAACTTGCCACAATAACCACAAACAACTTGGGGAGCCACAGATTGACCACTTAGAGGTGTCCCTCTCGATTGACCTCGTTCATTGTGGCCTCCTCTTGGTTGAGTCCCTTTTGGTGTGCTAGATATCTCCATTCCATCCATTTCTTTTCCTTTTTTAAAAGGTGGGGCACTCTTATCTGCCTGTCCAGAAGGGTTACTAAAAGTGCCCCTTTTCTTAGCGTGAAAGTCTCTAACTTGCAGCCTTGCACTCTCGACTCTCTGCGTTTTTTCTAAGACTTCAGTGAACGTTGAAATTTGGACTGCTGCTAATCCCTCCTGAATCTCTACATTAAGTCCTTGTACAAAGCGCCTTATCCTCCTTCGTTCATTAGTCACCAATTCTGGAGCATATTTAGAAAATTTGGTAAATTTCCCTTCATATTCGGCTACACTAGAAGTTCTGTGACGCCCCGAAAGAATGAGTGTGAGAACCCGAAACTTTTTATATATTTTTGAGACATTATTTTATTTCCTTGTCTATAATTTTATGCCTTTCTTCAATATATTAATTTCCTATACATTTTTATAAAGGAATATAATTTTCAAATCATTTCCTTGATACGAGTTAGTCCACGTTAAGTTTGAAGTGTATTGTGGACGTGGGACCCGCTAGTGCGGTAAATGCATTATATTTTTAACAACTTGTTGGAGGTTTGTATTAAGTGATATTATTTTACAAGGTTCTAAGAGATAATTAGAAGTTACCTATATGGATTAGTATTAGAGAGACAAAGAGATAAGCTTTAAGCTAAAAGGTGACAAGTGTCACCATTCAATTCACCCTTGGACTTTTGACCAAGATATTTTTACCATCTTAAAGCTAATTTTGGCCATTTTATTTCTTCATTTGAAGCTCTCTTGGCCGAACTCCTTAGGGAGAGAAAAGAAAGAAACCTCCAACTTCTTTCTTCAATTTCTTGCCTTGATCTCACAAACCAACCGCTAAAACTTTGATTTGCTCCATAAAAATCTTTCTCTTTGTAGGATTAAGGTGAGTGGTGAAGTGGTTTGAGAAGAAAAGGTGCTAAGTTGCTTGTTGTCTTAAGGTTACAAGGTGAGTTGTTAAGAATCTTTCCCTTTAGCTTTGCTAATGTTCAATTGGTGGCTTTAGTGGTTTAATATGATGACATATGGTGTGATTATGGTTTGTTTATGGTTGGAAGTGAAGGTTTGATGAATTTTGATTTATTCTTGTTATTTTTCTGTTTTGTATGAGGATCATGGTTTGATCATGGTATGATGGCTGGTAATGGTGTAAAATGAAGCTTGTATATGTTAGTTGAAGTTGGTTGCGGAAAATTTCTGGTTTGATACGAAATTCCAGGTTTAGGGTTTGCTTTTGCCCTGTTCTGACCGGATTTATTTGAGCATGTTAGAGGCCGAATCAGGCTCAGGTTAAAACATGAAAGTTGTAGAAAATGGTGTTAACTAGCTGTCTGTAAAATTTCAACTCGATCTGAGTACTGTATCCTGTGAAATTACCGAAATACCCTTGACTGCCCATGTGCCCTGTTTTGCGCCCAGATTTCTGTTTTCGTGGAGTTTTCCATTTTTGACCATGAAATTCCATGATTTGGCTTTGGAGGTCTTCATAAGAAATGTAGGTTTATGTCTTGGTTTTGAAACGCCATAAGATTCGTTTCAATCCGATAAGTGTAGCTTCAGTTATGGATATTGTACTGAAAGGTGTATTTGATAGTTTATGATGTGTATGTGGTTAATTTGAGATGAATTGGTGTTGCTTGTAGGTTGGAAATGAAGCATTTATGGGGAAATGCTGTCCGAACTTATAGAGTGTATGATTGCTTTGAGTTTGTGATTTAGGGCTTGGATTCGGACAAGGTAAGGATATATGATGGATGGTTCCTGAGCCGTGGAGGTGAGTGATCCCAAACTGTTTCCAAAGCTACTTATGAAATGTTTCTTGCATTATTTACTCGATTGCATATCATGTGTGTTTGCATGTGAGTAATCAGGGTTTCTGTGTAACTCCATGCTAATATGAGTTTACTATGAAAAATGGGCACTTAGGCGAGAGTGTACTTTATCGCACTCGACCTAAACCCCATTAGTTGCTATTGATACCTGTGAAATATAATTTTGTGATTTGTTATGGAGCATTTATTGCTTGTAAAACATTTGCGGAGCAATTATTGCTTGTGACGCAATTTGAGAGCATTTATTGCTTGACCTAGAGCATTTATTGCTTGAACCAGAGCATTTATTGCTTGAACTACAATTTTAGAGCATTTATTGCTTGAAAAATATTTTAGAGCATTTATTGCTCGTGACTTGAGCTGAAACTCATGGTCTCTCTATGTGGGATCCTTTAAGAGAAACGAGTTGTGTGGTTCAGGATCTTAAGGGTCAACCAGTGATCAAACTCGACAAATGAGTTGGCTTTGGAGCCACCCGTATCCTTACCATGTGGTGTTACTTTTCGGCTTTTGCTTTGCTCTCACTGTACAAATGTTGGCATGTAAAAAAAAAAATACGTACATTTGATCTTGGAATCATGACATCATCGAAATGCATTATTGTGAAATATATTTGATTACTGATTTTATTGGTTACTCACTGAGCTTCTAGCTCACCCCAAAAATATTTTATTCCCCTCCACAGGGCTCGTGGCGAAGGAAGGCTTGTAGTACTTATTCACGTGATTGGATGGCATATATCTTGTACAGTTTGGATTTGGAATCATTTTAGGTATAGTTTGGGGAATTGTTTCCGCTTCGCTTATGACATGTAATTATTGAAGAATTTGATGTATATTTGAGATTTATATTGTAATTTATTTGAGAACTGTAGTGACTGACTGAGTCCCGGCGAGAGTTGGGCAGGCGGTCCGCTGAACCCTTTGGTTCACCTTAGGGGGAGGTGAGGCTATCACAAGTTCCTTGCCTCAATTTTATAAATTCATCTTCCCTTTTCTCTTGAATCAAAGGTGGAAGAAATTTTTCATTAAACTCTTTCGTGAAGTTTTCCCAAGTCCAAGGGGTCTGCGCTCTTTCCCATTTCCCCCTTATCAAGTCCCACCAGGCACGTGCCACTCCCTCAAATTAAAAAGCAGCAAAATTTACTCGTCTATTTTCAGTATAGTCTAAGACAGCGAATATATTAGTCATTCTCTCTAACCAGTTCTCAGCTGCCTCGGGGTCGGGCTCTCCAATGAACTTAGGTGGGGTAAATTTCAAGAACCTCTCCAAAGCCCAATCTTCTCCTCTATCCTGGCCCCCGGGCTGGTTAAGCGGTCCAAGACCTTGTCTATCAGCTAAACGTTCTAGGATATTAGTCATCCTATTGATGGCAGTAGCCACTTGATTACCCTCAATATTTTCTTATCCCTGGGTCGATCCAGCTGCCGATCCCTGGTCATCACCATGAGGTTGGGCCTGTCTAGTCCTTCGTCCATGACCTCGATCACAGTCTCGACCACTCTTTCGTCCGTCCATTATCCTAGGTGTGCCTAGTGCAAGGAATAAATCAATTACGAGGGAAAATTCTTAAAACAGGAACCAATCATGAAAACATCAAAAATAATAATAATTTACATTCATTAACACTTCAGGTTCATACAATTAGCAAGTCAGGGGGAAGATCAAAAAATATAGCACACAGGTGCCACAAAATACTTTTAGTCACAGAAAACCAAAGTGAAAGCAAATGCCTCAAAAGTAGGCCACACAGTCATGCAAAATACAATGGCTTCAGCACTTAGCATCACTCCCAACTAAGTCAATCCTGTGTAACACTAATAGGTCTGATCTTCTCGTTCATTTCCGACTCATATCAAGCACTAGGATCCTATTAAGTTACATAGGACCATCCATCAATCTTTCTCTACCTTCCTCTTTCAATTATTGTGCCACCTTAACCAAACGACTATTTCTTTTTCTGTAACTATTCACGTAAAATATCGATTCGTTCTTTTTCCCGCAAATGAAAATCTCAAGTCCTTAACATTGCCCTCAACTCTTAAGTACTCGAGTACAATAATCCGAAATAAGATAATTTACATTCCGAGCTTGCCAATCCCAAAAGTAAATCACCACATTTGAGATTCCTACCCAGCATACATATCAATCTTCCCCAAGTATCACGATAAAATATTTATACCTATCACATTCATGATTCACAGCTTACGCTCTAAAAGAGTACTTAAACCTTTACTCATTCATATGATAAGGACCATAACACCATTTAGCCCAAACTTACACCGCGCAAATATCACGCGAAGCGGCTCTGATTTTTTTATCCCTACAAGCAGTCACTTAACTTTAAAACCAGTCCCACAGTCCGGCATCCTAAACTTTTAAGCCTACGAAACACTACAAAGATCTGAAACCTAAGCTCTGATACCAACTGTGACGCCCCCACTTCTCCCTAAGGCGAACCAAAGGGTATCCGCGAGACGCCTGCCCAGCTCTCGCCAGGACTCGAGACAAATCCAATTCAAACCTAGTCTAATACTAACAATGAAAATCAAAATAAAGGTGCGAAGTCATTTCCATACATAAATATCCAGTCTTACATCACAATTCCAAATTTACAATAACTTTTCCCAAAATATATAACATCCAAAAGTATCCAGTCGTTTACAATTAAAACACTAATACAAAAGTGTCTCAAGTCGGCATTTGCTTAACTCCTTCCAATCGGGTTCCTGTTAAGGAAAACAAACTAATGGATGAGCCAATACTCAGTGAGGCCAAGAAACACACATGCAAACACGTAATCCAAGTAGCCACAATTTATCTAATAAATAAAGCTATCAATTTCGAATAATTCACATTTCGAATAGAAAAATTGAACAGAAACAATTCAAGGATATTGTAGCTCTCAGGAGCTAAATTCCACGTAGTTGAATCAAAGTCTTGATCACATCTCATGTTGACACTCTGTTAACCACATAAGTATCAAATCCGTAGATACACCACTTTTCTTCGAATTTTGTCATCGTTACACCCCCTTATCGGGCCCGCTCATCAAAATTTTGATAATACTCGAGTATATCATGGCAATACTGCGCGAGTAATGCCGAGCAAGATCTCTCCAATAGATCAGGCTCTACGAATATCTCATGGTTTATTAAGCTTATCGACCAAGCCCATGCTGGCTCGATTCGCAAAGTTAGCCAACGAGTTTGGGCCTCCCCCGAATACGAATACGAATATAAGTCGATGAGCAACGCTCAAATCAACAATTCCAAATAGGAATCACAAATACGAATCACATCCACATTATTATGTACAAGTCGAATATGAATTCACATAGCAAAATACGAATATAATTTCGTTCGAAAGAAAACGAGTGCGGTAAAGTACACACTCGTCTCAAAATTTCAAATTCGCATAACGGATAAGAAACAGTTAACCATTTAGCAATAAATACATGCACTTGACACTCACAATGATTCAAATAGCAAGTTCAAATGATGGTTTAGGCGTCTCCCGCGAGATCCTCTGGAAGGTCCTCTTGAGCGCCTGAGCATTTAATAATAAATTATCACTTATAAACCTCAATTAATAAGGAAGATTGCACTCTTGTAAAATCTAAGAAATTTTCACGAAAATGAGCCTTAATTATTCGTAAATCGAGACTCAAAAGTGTGGTTATAACACATAAACAAAATCTGATTTACATCCTTAAAATCGAGTGTAAAACGATCAAGTGACATTAAAAGGGAAAAGAGAGTTTGAACAACTCCATTTCCTTTCAGTTTCGAAATTTTTGGATTTGTAACACTTATTTTTAAAAATCGTATCTCACTCTCTACAAGTCCAAAATTGGAAAACTTGGTACCGTTGGAAACCTCTTAGAAAGTACTAAAAGTCCTTAGAAGACAATTTTCCATGATTCGAAATGGAAGGTATCCAAAAATTAGCTCAAAGTTGCTGTTCTGGGGCATTGAAGACAGGTTTAGGTTGGTTTTTGGCCAACTTTGAAAATTCGGCAAAATTCACTTGATCCGAACTAACCTCTGAAATTTGGAACTTTATTAGAGTTGTGATCCAAGTTTAAAACAAAACAAACGAAACAAGATTTGGAGTTTTGAGCACCAAGATACGGTAGCTCAAAGTTACTAAAATTTCCTTGTTAATCAAGGGTTTTCCAACTCAAATCATGAACTTTGGAAGTTTAGTTGAGCAACGAAACGGACTCGGAATGATACCAAACTTAGCATGAATATACTACCATATAAGGTCCACTTCCTTGCCAAATTTCATAGAAAAATATGTACGGAAAATCAGTTAACGAGACCGTTGAAATCACAAGAAGTTCTAAGGCTAAGCTGCCTTTGAACTTTCGTTTTGCCGTTTTCAAACATTCGGCCAAGAAACATCTCAAATATGGTCCATTCCAGTAGATAATGTCTAAAATATGCCCAAGGTACATTTGATAGGTGATTTACACCAAGAAGTTTCGGATAACAAGTCCCAAAGCATCGTTAGTTTCAAATCTGTCCAAATGCATGGTTTTCCTTCACAAAACCAGTTTCGAATTTTGATCATAAATCACTCAATTCAACTCAGAATTGAGCGTGGTTGGTGGCGTTGGAAAATAGATTCATAAGGATACATTTTCTCAGAAGAAACTATTATCAAAATCTGTTCATAACCAGCTCATACGTGAGCATAAAATTGCAATTCATAATCTGCCTCCCAATGACAAACAAAACAGGACAGCAATTTTCAAACGAATGGTTTGGCTCACTCGAGTGGAACAAGAATGTGCATTTTATACCAAATGAAAGCTGGGAATGTCTAGTTTCCAGTGCCACAAACGGCACTTGATTCCGACATTGGAGCGATGAGTTATAGCCGAAACAAAGTTACTGCCTGGGCAGTGACGGGAATCATTTTCCAGTTTTCTAAACTTTGGAAATCACTTTCTTTTAACCAACCAATTCATGTTATTTTTTCATGAAAATTTTTACACAATCAATATAACATGTAAACAACATAAACAAGCCATTAGATCCTCAAAATTTCGCACCAAAGTGCTCGAACAAGACAGGGGCAAAACGGTCACTTTTGGTCAATGCACCATCCTTGAGTTTCTATCAATAACCCAACATTAATCCACTAGTTTAAGCACTAAATAAACATTATTACCATCAAAACACCACAAATCAGTCCATATATCCAAGGTGGGAGTTCATAGAACCCACACAACCAATTTTCCATCACAAACAAGCTACCCATAAACATGCAAGGGCTTAAAGGTGCATCACTACTTCCATGAAGCAAGATTTGGAGAGTTGATCGGGCTCACCTTCTTAGATGCACAAGGACAGAATTTTCGGTCCTCTCCTTGGCTAAGAAAATCGTGAAAGCAGCCCCTCTTTCTTAGCTAGATACAAACTCCAAGGGTTAAGCTATGTGTAGTTCAATTTTGGTGTGATTTGGTGATGTTTTTGTGCAAGAAATAAAGAGGAAAAATTTGGAAGTTTGGAGCTCTCTTTTCTCTTTGTGTTGCTCGGCTGATGAGAGAGGGAAGAGAGGGCAAAAAAAAATCTGATGGACTAGCTCCTTAAAAGTAACTTAAAGGTTAAGTGTTTGGTGCACCAAAGTCAACCGCAATAGTGCGCGTATGCGCGCGTTTTGTGTTCGATCCCTCTTAAGTTTGTTGCACTAGTGCACTAAACCTCTAATGCACTTACATTCATATTAATATTATTCACTCTTAATAGTTCCAAAATAATGGTCTAAAGGCCCTCAATTAAATGTGCATGCGAAAACGCGTACTTCCGATTTATACGTGATAGAGTGAAATTTCTAAGAAATTCTTATAACGATAATATTACTAACTAATAATTGAGCACTTAAACATAAAAATACCTATTTTGAGACTAATGTACAAGTTTCTAATTTTTCAAACTTATTGTATTCTCGAATCAATTATTTACTCCATTCGCGTATTTACTATTTTCACTTAACGAGCCTTCAGAAATTAAATTTTGAAACGAGTCACTTTAAAATATAACTAAGCTATAGATCCATATAATTAGGTCTAAAAAGGTTAGAAAATAATATTCTGGGCAATTGGCCAAATAAATAATTAATTGAGCTCGAAATAAGAATTTAATATAAGAAAATTTACGAGTCCTTACATTTATAAAATAAAATAGGGGTTGGCTTCCCTTCCCGTGGATGGGATTAGCCAAAAAAAAAAAAAAATAGCCTTGAAGTTTTTGTAACTTTTTCTTGTTATTGCTTACAATTTTCTTTGCAATTTTTGTATTTTTCAAATTTATTTTTGGAAAAATATATGCAATAGGTTTGATACATGTTAAAAAAAATGCAGAGACCAATAATAGCAAGGTCAATAATGGTAGAATTCATTTTAAATAATTATAAGAAAATTATCAAAGTTATGCAATTTTCTTGTTCCTCTATAATAAAAAAGTTACATTTTTAGTTCATGTTGGAAAACAATAAACTAGATTAAAGTTTTTCTTTCTTGTTATCTTACATGACAATTAGGGTAATTAGGTGGCAACAATAACATCATTATGGGAATAAAATTTGAAAGTGAATCACATTGGGAATATTTTTTAGAAAGAGTGTTATTTTGGCAAAAAAACTCCAATCTCTTGATTGATCTATAAATATGAAAGCCTAAATAATATATAAAAATTGTCCCTTTAGATTCATAAAGAAAGAAAATATCTCGTAAAAATTACTCCAAATTTGTGGCATCTATGAAATCTTACTGCTGAATATGCATTTTTCCATAATGTTCTTGCTGGATACGCATCTTTCCATCAATTCTTAGCTACTAGCTAGCTTCTTACACCGAAAATATACAACTTAGAATTGATATGAATTCTTGCTTTATAGCAATTGGAAAGTTGAAAGCTTCAATTATGGGTACCCTTTGAGTGGATTTTATGGTGAATTGATGCTAATCTTTAGGGTTATAAAAGAAGTCCCAATTCTTTCCTTTCGAGCTAGTCCAATTTCGTCTCCAGTTTGCACATCAAATTTTTACAATTTTAAGAGGAGTCATATATGCACATCAAATTCAGTTGTTTTTACAATTTTAAGGGGAGTCGTGTGTGACTTTTTGGCACCGGATCAATGATAGGATTTGAAATTTTGCTTTTTCTTGGGGGAGTAAGCAGGTAGAAGGACCAAATTGGTTGCAAAAAGGTGGGGGAAAATTTCAGCTGTAAAAAATAATTGAGGGACAACGTTGTCATTTGCCCAAAATTCAAGTCTCTCTTTCTGACCTCTTGCACTTTAGTGAAAACGCCCAGCCGAGAGTGCCTGCCAATACTATAACTGTCAAAACCCCAAAAATCACCAAAAAGAACCAAAACCCAGAAAGTATAAATCAAAGAAACCAAACAAATAAATATAAATCAAAGAAACCAAACAAATAAATAACGAAAATCGCCCCTTTATTCAATTTCATTATCTTCAAGAAATACCCTAGTTTAATGTTCGATTTGACGGATTTCAATTGAGGGGGTTTTTTTTTTTTTTGTTTAATAAGATTGAGAAATGGGCGCAAGTCGAAAGCTGCAGGGAGAAATCGATCGGGTTCTTAAGAAGGTTCAAGAAGGCGTGGATGTATTCGACAGCATTTGGAACAAGGTTTTTCTAATCTTTGATTTTAACTGTGTTTGTTGGCGTTTAGTTATTATTATTATCATCTGTGCTTAATTGGTTTCAGTGCATGTAGAGTGTTTTTGTTCATTTGCCAATTTTTTCGTGAGTGTAGGTTTATGATACGGACAATGCGAATCAGAAGGAGAAATTTGAAGCGGATTTGAAGAAGGAAATTAAAAAGCTTCAAAGATACAGAGACCAAATTAAGACATGGATCCAATCCAGTGAAATTAAGGATAAAAAGGTGACTTTTTTCCCCACTGCTTCCTGGTTTTTGCTCTTCTTCTTATTGCTGTTGTTTAATTAGTTTCTTGAACAGTAAATTCTCTGGAATTTGTTCATGCATGCACAACAAGGCTGTAAAGAATTTGACCCTTTTGATATAGGGGTTAATTTTTTTTTAAAGATTTTGGGAACTTGAATGAAATTTGGCTTTCTTCTCATCCTTCTCTTTCTTTATGGTAATCCTAATTCTGGGATTGTAGGGAATGCGACGTTAATTACACATTTCATATCTGATCTTTAGATAAGTGCATCAAGTTGGGTTTTTTGTTTTGACTAATGTGTAATTTAATAGCATGACTCATTAGAACAAGTTCCTTTGATGGTGAAGAGTCAATGTTTTCTAGCAATTGAAGTTCTGCATTATTTTTGCTGCAATAGAAGAAAATACATCCTTAAATTCAAAAGGAATTGGTCTTACCATTTCGGAGTTGGATCTTTATGTAGACTTTAAGCATGGACGTTATGAACTTCTGACTTATTTAAACATCTGCTTTGTTTTAGTTTTAATGTTTTGGTTTTAATCAAATATACCAATTTATGATGTACGACCTTGTCTGTAAGGTGCTTGAGTCAGTTGCACTGATTATACATTTATGTTGAGTTTATCTACTTGCTTTCTTTTTTCTTGTATTGCAGCACTACTTTACCTTCATTTGTCTGTTGACGGTCCTGTTCAGTCACTTTATAATATCTTTATATATTGCCTAGGTTAGGTTATTTTTGAACCTCTCAAATCATGCAGAAGTTGACCATAAGTGTTTTTGTGATACATGTTTTCTTATATTTGTATATGTTGATTAAATTGGAGATATTTTGAATCTCATAAATCATGCAGAAGTTGACCATAAATCTTCTTGTCATACGTGTTGACATAGGTTAGTGCCTCTTATGAGCAGGCTCTCATGGATGCTCGCAAGCAAATTGAGCGTGAAATGGAACGATTTAAAATCTGTGAGAAGGAAACTAAAACAAAAGCATTTTCAAAAGAAGGCCTGGGCCAACAGCCTAAGACGGTAAGCTTTCTGGCACATGTTTTCCTCTGATTCTTCACTTTGATGTTGGTAATTTTCTTATATCACCCATCTTCATGTATATCTTTCAATTAGCATTTTTTCATGTGCAATTCATTTAATGTACACCATGGCCAGTTTTACGTTCCACATTTTTTCCCTGTTTTTGTTTGGTTATAACTTTGAACTTCATTTTTTGTGGGGGATTTTTTTTTTTTTTTTGGGGGGGGGGGGGGGAGGGGGTGATTTCTGTGGTAAGGTTGATCTTTGTAGAGTTGAGAAATTTCCATATGAATTTATAAAAATTTCTGAACCTGTTCACTATATTTGGCTTCATCAGATGTTTCATTTATGGTTTTCCATGCATATTCTTATGATAGTTTTAGGATCATCAATCTAGAACCCTGAGATTATTTTGATCTACTTATGCTGCCTATTTGTCCATCAGTGGTTTTGCTTATTGTCGAACGTTATTCAATTTCATTGTAGGATCCAAAGGAGAAAGCTAAATCAGATACAAGAGATTGGCTGAACAATGTGGTATGGATCTGACACTTTGTCTTTTGCTGTAATATATGTTTAATTGGAAACAATATTGGTTTTGTGGAGATCTGCTTCCATTTTGAATTATTGGAAGTTCTTAGATTTCATGCGTTTATTTTCATTCCTTTACGGTGATGCAAATCCATGCTACCTTCTTGAAACTTTCTGAGAAATGGTGTTGTTTGAGAAATTAGTTGTTTCACTTGTTTATAGCCAATAATTTGCTATGGACTGATGGTTTTCCAGTCTCTTCATGTTTTCAACAACTGCTTATAATTATTTGGTTTAACTTTTAATCTTCTGGGCAGTATATTATGCATTGTCTTTCCAATTCACATTTTATTTTTGGTTGACGTTGTTTCTATTTTTACTGCTAGGTTTGTCTTTACTATATGCCTGTAATTTCTTTGAAATCATTTAGGTTTTTAGTACTTGTTTTCCTTTTGTCCGTGAGTAGGTGAGCGAACTAGAAAATCAAATTGATAGCTTTGAAGCTGAAATCGAGGGTCTCTCTGTAAAAAAAGGGAAAACAAGGCCTCCTAGACTGGTAAGGGATATGAATTTATCCTATTAATGTGCATGTGATTTCTCATTGACTTATATCATTATTGATTGAAGAATTATTTTATTTATTTTTTCTCCTGCAGACACATTTGGAGGCGTCAATTGCTCGACACAAGGCTCATATAATGAAACTAGAATTGATTTTGAGACTACTGGACAATGATGAATTAAGTCCTGAAACAGTTAATGATGTTAAAGATTTCTTGGACGATTATGTTGAGCGTAATCAGGTTATCTATCTGAATATTTGGTAGCTTTCTTATGCATTCTGAAGTAATTAGCTAGCGCAGAATGCATTATTCTCATTCAAGTACTTATAATGTAATCATCCTTTGTGTGCTAATTATCAGGTGTCAAAGAATAATAATCTGCTATAATGATGATCATCTGTTGAATGCTATATATGGTTCTCTGATAGGATTTCCATTTTGTGTATCCTGTTAGCATGCCTTCACTGCTAGCTTTCCTGACTGGCATTTCTACTGTGATTCAAGAGATGATCATACTTTTTTTGTAGGAGGATTTCGATGATTTCGATGATGTTGACGAGCTTTACAGCTCTTTACCTTTAGACAGGGTGGAGTCTCTTGAAGATTTAGTAACAATGGGCCCTCCTGGTCTTGTTAAGGTGAAAATTATATTTGCCACTTTACCCTATTTTGTTGATTTAACATAAGGTGTTTTGTCAATTGGCTTTTTGTTTTTCCCTTGAAGGTTTAAACTTGGTAAATATACTTGTTGAAAGAGCCTTGTTTATATTGAAATGTAGTAATTGTGCAATTACACTCTCGCAATAGTTTAGTAGGAGTTTTGAGTTGTCTTGCACTTTTGCTGGCTAGCTGAACTGTTTGACGTTTCTTATTGTTCGCCAGGGTGTCAGTGCCTCCAATGCAGTTTTAAGCATGAAAAATCATTTGGCTACACCTGCTGCTCAAACACCTGTATGTTTTTGCCCCCCATCCCTAATTGTTAAGCTGCTTTTAATTCTGATAAAGGAGTCCTTTTGAGATCTTGTCTTGAAAAATCATTTGGCTACACCTGCTGCTCAAACACCTGTATGTTTTTGCCCCCCATCCCTAATTGTTAAGCTGCTTTTAATTCTGATAAAGGAGTCCTTTTGAGATCTTGTCTTGAATGTCCTCATGTTCTTTTCCACACTACATTTCTGAAGGGGAATGTTTATTTCTGGAGCAGCTTCAGACCCACTGAGTTTGTTTGGACAACAAGAATTTGGAATAAAAATTTCAGATTTTGTTTTGCTTACATCATACACACAATTCCCAATCACCTTTTTATCTCACATACATCACATCACAAAAAGTGCTACAGTAACTGGATCAAATAAATCTTATCCAAACAAACTCACTGATTCCATTGCTAGATGATGCATGTATTCGGAAAAATTAGTTGAACTAAAAGTTTTGATATTAGAGGAATCAGTACTTTTGATTGACATTTGTAGTAACTTGTGATAGTTCGTGGTCTGGTTTGCCGAATAATCTTATTGGTCATGACACTTCTAATCTAGGCATTATATGAACAGTTCGATTAGTTTTCCATCTTCTTTTCTGAAACAAAATAAGATTTCTTTATTGAAAACTGAAAAAAATGAAAGAAAGGAGGATTATGGCGCTTGACTTTGATAATTGGCATTTAATGGCTGTGCAAAATATGCCCTTTTTCTTATTTGAAGACAAAATACTGAATTTTTAAATATAGAAATTCTTGTATAAAAATCTACTGAAGGATAGACAGCAGTTATTAGCATTATTGGCATATGATGACATGTTAGGAGATGTGTTCTGTCTTTGTAGCGTCATCATGGGATGATCATTTCCATAAAATTTGCTGAGTTCCTACCCTTTCACGTGTTTCTGTTATATAGTTTATATCATGTTTCACAAAATTGGTTGACCTATTCATACTTTGCAGCAGGTTCCTAGTTTGTTGTTGTTGCAATCTCTTCATTTGTTGATATGGTCACGGACTGTTGATCTTTGTTGACTCAAGCTAACACTGAGAAACTCTGTTAGTGGTTCAACTTTTTGAATTTGATTCTCCAGTTCTGTAGGAATTTCTCTTTTATCACTGGGATGGAACTAAGCATTCCGAGATTTCATTGTGCAGCAGTTTTATCCAAAGTGTAACGAAACCTGGGCATTAACTGTTATTGGGCGACCAAAGTGGGAAATTGAAGTAGACTATTTTCTTCTCTCTCTGCTTTTTTTTTTTTTTTTTTGGAGGGGGTGGTGGCGCATAGTAATTGGGCAGTACTGAAATTTGTTTTGGTTTAGTTCAAAACCGGTCAATAGATATCATAAAGAATCAGTATCCTATATCAAGGTGAAGGAAGGACCAATTAGAGGTTTTACCAGCTTAGGAGTTGTTAGTGGACCGTAGGTACATGTTAGTGGTTTAAAGTTTTGGAAGTTTGTTCTTCAGTTCATCCCTTCCTTTAGTGGTGCGGGGTCGGAAACCTTCATTAAACTTTGATTACGCTTTTCTTTTGTTAGCTATGGCATTGTAGCCGCTGCTGGTATACCTATTCTCTCTCTCTCTCTCTCTCACCTTTTGGTATTTGTTTCGCTTATTGTCTTATTCATCCTTTGAGAAAGCTCTTAGAGAATCTAATACAATTTTTTGTAATCATATATTTAGGCTACAGCTACATCTGCCAATCAACAAGGCACTTCTCCCCAAGAGCAAGTTGAGGAAACAGCAACCCAGGACACTACTACTGATACTGTTGCAAGGACTCCCCCTCCTAAAAGCAGTTCAGCTGCTGCTTCTGCTCCACCAACACCAGTAGGAAGCCATTCCAATCCTGGTATTGTGAAAGCTACAAGTGACTTTGTTGGTGCATCAACTGCTTCCTCTGGTCATTTTGGTTCAAGTTCTTCAACCGGTCTCTTAGATAATGCAGGCGTTCCTTCATCTCCTGTAAGTGTCCCTTATTCAGTAAAGGAAGAAGACATTACAAGTTTCCCTGGCCGTAAACCTTCCCCAGCTCTTGCTGAAGTTGGGCTACGAGGTGTTGGTAGAGGTGGATTATCCAACCAACCATCAAGTAGTGTCCCTATCAGTTCTGGAAGCACAATTTCGAGCAATGGAGCCCTTGGTAGTGTAACGTCAGGTTCTGAAATGGGAAAAAGAAACATGCTTGGAGCTGAGGAAAGACTTGGAAGTAGTAGCATGGTGCAATCACTTGTATCTCCTCTTGGTAATAGAATGATCTTGCCACAGGCTGGGAAAACTGGTGATGGAATTGGCTCAGCTGATGCTGGGAGTGTTGGTGAGGCTGCATCTATGGCTGGGAGGGTGTTATCTTCTTCTGTGGTTCATGGTATACAATGGAGGCCTGGAAGTTCCTTTCAGAACCAGAATGAGGTGGTATGTGGTTCTGCTGTAAGCTCTTCTGTTTTGGCTGATTTCAATTTACCATTCTTGCTTGCATCGTATATTTTTTTGTGCAAGCTGAGAATCGAAGTGGAAAACCTGTTGTTGAAATTTTGCTTTAATTGGTTTTTACTTCTATAAGATGTATTTGATTGAATAATGGCGTTATGCAGTGTTTCTTTTGAACTTTCAGCATATTTTTATGTAACTTAAATTTTTTTTATAGCAACTGCTGGGCTGTTTTCCAACCCAATTTTTGTACTCCCTGAACCCCAAAAAAAGTTGTCACGGAAATTGTAATTGTTATTAACAGTGCATAGTTTTTGAAAATTATAATTATTATTACACAAAGAAGTGTGTAACCATGATGTTGTTTTTCAATTTCAAAATATTATCGCTGAATAACACATGCAATCAAGCCATTTAGTTGCTTTACCTTTGGTGGCTTTCATGAACTATGCAAGTGTTTTCCTTTTCTTTTTTGTTTTCCTTGGTAACAATTAGTGGGCCGATAAAAGGCAAATGAATTGATTTTTTGAAGTGTCTTGAGGGGTAAAGGTAGATTTTGAATGGGAACATGTTAGTCAAATGAAGGCAAGTGATATATTTTGGGATAACCTAAAAAGGAAAGAATGACTATCAATGGGAGGAAGGCACTATATTCTTATCAACTTTTATCTTTCACATTCTACTAATTGGAATCATTTATTTCGCTTCACACAATTTAATTGAATGCAGTTCATCTGCATTTTTAAATTCTATCACGATACCCATGCCCTTGATTTTGAAGCCCTGAAGCTATTTTAATAAAGAAGATAGTTATGCAATTCGTAATTAATGGGACTTTCGATGATTGAGAAATGAATTATGATATGAGAACTATCTGCAATGAAGATAATGACTGTTTCACTAGGATTGATGAAGTATTCCTTGATCCAATTCTACCTTTGACATTCTTCTAACTGGATTTTGCCTAGTTGCACAGTTTAAATAAATGCAGTTAATCTACGTATTTAATTTATTTCGCGATACCCATACCCTTGATTTAGAAACCTTGAAGCTATTTTTACAAAGGAGCGATAGTTCTGGAACTCAAGCATAATAGGACTTTTGATGGTGGAGAAATAAATCATTGTATGGTAACTATTAGAATGGATCAAACCGTATAATATGGGTTTGTGGTAAAAAACTTAATTGGCTTAGTAATGACTGTTATGTTTAATGTGTGAAATATATGTGCATGGTCCTTTGGTTTGACATATTTGAGTCTACAACTGATAATGTACTTTCTTAGGGACAATTCCGTGGAAGAACTGAAATTGCTCCTGACCAGAGGGAGAAGTTTCTGCAGCGGTTTCAGCAGGTTCAGCAGGGTCAAACTAACCTTCTTGGCTTGCCTCTTAGCGGAGGGAATCATAAACAATTCTCTGCTCAGCAACAGAATTCCCTCTTGCAGCAGGTGATCTTTCTGCTTTCTTGACTAGAAGTTCTTCCTGTTACTTAGTTTCCTGTAACTGTCTGTACAAGTGGGCTGGTATATCTACACACAAATATTTACCTTTGGCACATGTTACTTGTTTGAGCATGATGGTACACCATCATTGCAGAGATAATGACATAGAATGAAGCCTATCCTACTTCTGCCTTCCTTGTTTGTTGTATCAATGAATGTCTACCAAAATGAAAAGGAATAGTAGGCTGTTATGATCTGGGTAAACTGTGTTAAAGTGGTTGGATTCCCTTCATTTTGAAATTTACAGCTGTAAAAATGGCTAGAAACTGCATGTAAACATAAATCTATAATATGGTACATATCCATATATATATATGTAAAAGACATGCCCATGCAAACACATGATCAAATTAAGTGTACACATCCATGTTGATATGATGAAGGAGAGAAGAAAAAGATTGTGTTAGGTGGGTTGTAGTCATCGCTAACTCGAATCTGGAATTGGATGAAATTTCGTGAAAGATTTATGGCTCGCACATTGCCGTGAAGAGTTAAATTTGGCCAGCATTCTCCATTGACAGTTTGAATGGTCTGATGGAAAAAAAATTTTTAAAATTTTTAAAAAAAAGAAGACAAGAAAGGTGGTGGTAGAGCGAACGATGAGTAAGAATTAACAAAATATAACAATTTGGCGAAAGTAGAAAGATGATAATAATAATAATAATAATAATCAACAGATGGATTAGCACGTGATAAGATAGAGGTAACTGTTGTAACAGAACAAGAGACCATAGGATCTTTAAGGGATGAATTCACTGTAAGACTCCTCTCTTAAGTATGAATTAGGGAAGGAATGAAGGACTGAAATTATGGATATGCGACGATCAAGACAATCCCCATGGATTGGGTATACCATGGCGAAATAATTAAAGCTAGCCCTAGGCCAGCATCACCTATAGCAACTTGTTCATTATACAAAATTTAATGCTCCTGGGCAACTTGAACTTTTTCCTACAAGGGATATATAGTTCTAAGGATAAAATCTTTATCTTAATTGACATTTATTTTATCAGCAATCAATGGTCATTAATTATTTGATGATTGCTTTTGGGTGATAAAACTTCACCAAAGAACCTATAGAGCTGTAAGAGTTTGCAATCTCTAGATTAGTGAATCTGCTCTCTTTGCCTGGTCTGATCTTTTCTCTCTTTCATCCCTTTTTCAAAAAAGATACGCGCAGGGGCCCTGGTTGGAAAGCTTGACTTTGTCATGTTCTATGGCAGATGGGAGGTTGTTCTGTGCTAGAGCCATCTTTTTCATAATTGTAAAATACTGCTGATAAATCATATGAGCTAGCACTTCCGTATCCATATAAAACTTTTTGATTGTGTCCCTGTATATCGCTTTTGGAATAGTATCTAATCTGACATTAGACACATACCAGTTCTGACACCGATATGTCAGTCTATGTAACATAGTTTATAAAAGTTACAAGGATTGTAGGCAGGATTTATCTGGAAGATGAATGAGTTAGGAATCAGGTGAAATTTGTGGGCAGTTCTCACGTGGCTTGAAAAGGAAAATGATCTAGTTGCTGAAAGAACTTTTGATATCAGTGGTGGAAAGAGCAAAGTCCAGGCAAAAGTAATTGCTGTGTCTGCCGATTTTTCTCTACTAGCTATTTTGTGTCCTGAGACATCTATCGACCTAAAAGTCCGTAGTTTATTTTATTGTTAGGAGGCTTTGTTTCTTTTCTTTTTATCTCAAGCGATATAGCCTTCCCCACTGTCCCAAACTCAGCTAGAGACTGTTGACATGAGTGCTGTTGCACAATTAAGTTATTGTTGTAGATATGCTGTAAAAGTTCATAGTGCTTGTTTAATTGAAAGGTGCCCGGACACAAAATGCTAACCTTAAGTAGTGCTTGATTAATTGAATGGTAAACAGATATAAAATGCTATTTTTGTTCTTGACCCCGAATTTTATATGTAATGTCATAATTGATGACTTGTTACATGTGATGAGATTTTTTTTAGTGTCATGTAATTATGAATGATATTTTCAGTTCAATTCCCAAAGCTCCTCTGTCTCGTCTCAACTTGGGTTGGGAGTTGGGGTTCAACCAGCTGGTCTTAACAGTGTTCCATCATCTCCCTCATTGCAGCAGCAGCCCATTCCAATCCATCAGTCGTCAAGTCAGCAGACTCAAATATTGGCAGGGTCTAGAGATGCTGGTATTCTGAATTACAGCATCAGCATTATACTTAGTTTTTGATTATGCATCATTAGCTTTTTACAAGATTAGTCAGTTTCATTCAAGCATTCCTTTTCTTTGACAATTTGGCTGTATTTAACCTCTAATGTTATGCTACTTTTCCAAAATGGAAATTTACCTAGAACCCCATACTTGTCAAAATGCATATATTTGGTGAATGTATGGTGTCAATTGAAGTTTTTAGTTTATATCTCAAGGATTTGTGTAGAAAATGGCTGGTATATTGTGCATCAAAGATCTGGGATTTATGCTCAGGAATGAGGGAGCAGTGGAATTTTTATCTGCGTATGTATCATTCTAAACTTTCCTGGTAACCATTTTGTGGTCAAATTTATTGCGACTTAATTGGCTCCAATGTGGAGACTGCACACTTAGTTTGCAGCAATTAATAATATCAAGGTAGCATTGTAGGAGCAATGTGTTACATTGTGGTTTCGCTGTTGATATACTTATTAGGTGCACCAAATTTTTGGGGGGTGGGGGTGGGGGGAAGGGGGAGTGGGGAAAGAAAATGTGCTTGTTAGGTTTTCCACACTGGGAAAGGTGAAATAGTTTTCTCTGTATCACAGTAATGGTTTGCTACTTTTGTGGCCATTGTATTATTAGAATATACAAATGTTGAATGAAGATACTTTGTTTCCAACTACAGATGTTGGTCATGCAAAAGTGGAGGAGTTGCATCAGCAACCTGCAGTATCTGAGGATTCCTCTGAATCTATTGGAAACTCTGGACTTGTGAAGAATCTGATGAATGAGGATGATATGAAGGCTTCATATGCGTTGGATCCTCCGGTATGTATATTTTGTTTTTATTATTCTTTCCAAAAACTTTTCTGATGTTTCAAGTAACTTTATGACTAGTGCTGGTTTTTGCAAAGATTTTGGCTATTATACACAAATGATTATCTGATTTTCAATAGTATAGATAAATTCAAAGTTGCAAATATTGTGGACATCCTTTGAGTATTTGTATTCAAAATCGTACTACAAATGCGGCATGGTCTAGCATCCCAGTGACTCAATTGTAAACAGTCATATTCTTATCCTCTTGGACTTTGTATTGCTACAATAATCACAAGCATGCTCCATGGCTGAGCTCCTAGTAGCTCAATTGATGCGCTGAGGGCAGTGTAGGTGGAGTTTGTATTGTTGTGCACACATTGATTTTGTACATTTTCTGAGATCAAATTCATGAATATTCTGTAATAGGTTTCTTGACTTAGGTTATGCACAAAGAATTCATCACTCCATCAGGAAGGCAACAACTGAGTGGTGCCAGAAATTTAAGCCTAAGTAATAAATTGTCGTTTTAGTATTGCTATTGGATTCTCTCCACATAGTTGTATTTTAGTGTACTCTAGAATCACTTATCAGATGCTCTTAGTACTTGATTGTTTGCATTCAACATTTATTTATCTGAAACGCTCAAACTCACATTCTCTAAATGATTGTTTGAGGAGTGGTAGCTTGCTGGATGGTGTCAAGCTGAGTAAGGAGAGGACACATGTATATCCCACGTTGTAACAAGTTTTACTAATAGGTTTGCAGGAACACTAAAGTTAACACCCATATATTCCACCATATAGCAACCTTCATTTGAGAGGCCGCTTATAAAACTTGGCCTACTTGTTCTGGCAAGATTTCCTTGTAAATCTGTCATTAATTTTGTGATTTCTTGATTGAATCTAGCGTTTTGCTGGATAAAACTGAGCCAATAGTCTTGCAAATACAGATCTTTTGTCACTTTGCAGTTATGAAGTTCTGGAGTGAGGTCTATTATTGAACATAGTCATATGCTGTTATGCTCAAGGAATATCTTTAGGTTGAACGAGAGAGCCCATAGATTTATCTAAATAAGTGTATTTTCGCCTGTGTCCTTTAGCAGTAAGTTTATCTTGGCTTTGCTTTGTCTTCAGTCTACTGAATTCACCTGATGAATATAATGCTTTGAGTATTACAGAGCTGGTGTTCAAACATGATGATATTGGTAAGAGATAAAAGTTTTTGGAGGTTGAAGGACTCGCCAACGTAATTTTTTTTCAGCAAAAGTTGCATATGTGGGATATTGTATTTCTTTAGTATTGTAAACTTCCATGGCTATTTCCGTCTAGCTATGGAGGTTTGAGGTTGCTAATTGAACCTTAAGTGGTGAATCTGTAATATGCTGAAATTTCACATGGTATGACAGTTTTTGTCACCTTTATTGTGTGAGCTTCTAATTCTTGATGAGCGATACAATTTGCGACCTCTTGGACATCCATAACTCTGTTCTCTTTTAAAAGTTCAGCCTTAATAGCCTTCTTTCCGATTTAAAATAAAAGGATCAACAGAAATCGTTGAGATATTGGTCTCAGAGGTGCTACAGGTACAAGGTGCACTGAGGCAACAGAATACCTTGTCGCTTAGGTGCAAGCACGAATTTCAGTGCTTGCAATCCTGAAGCGAACAAGAAGACGAGGAGGTTGAGAGTAATGATACAAGTGCAGAAGGTAGAGTAGTGTTATAATAAAAGAACAAGAAATTAGTAACTGATGAAAGTGGCGGGGTGAGAGGTGAAGAATGGGAAGAGACAGGAAAGAAGGCAAGAGAATATTGGCTGAGGGTGGAAAATTATATCAACTTTGGGGAACTGGGGAACTAGGATAGAAATAGATCTGGAGCCTGGAGGGGGCCTAAGCATTTAGTTTAAGCCTTGATATGCAATTGCAGTTATTGGATCTGAATTTAAGGTTATGAAAGATATGATAGTATATATCTCCGCACTCCAGTGATTTTAACTGCTGCTGTTTAAACAAGAAGTCAAGTTAGATGGGAACACAAAATGAAAAGGTACAACTGATAAAGCATACCAGAACTTAGAGAGGTTTGTGCCTCAAGTCCCATGTGCCTTGTGCCTTGTCTCTTTGTGCTACCTTTGCAACATTACCATACTTTGCAAGATCAAGATGTAAAGTTGTCCCTTAGTATCCTCAGTAGCTTGGCACTGTTCCTTGTGCACCTTAACAACTATTCTGATTAGGAATCTGTTGGATGATAACATCCTCTTCATTCCTGGGGAAAATTATTAAATGAGTCTCTTCTATGTTATGTTTTTCTATTGTCTCATTTCTCTACTTGCTAATCCCATAAGAGTTGTATTGTGATGTTAATCCATCAAATGTAGAATTTTCACTTTTGGATTTTATTACTAACATTTTCAGACAGCCAATTATTGGAGTTATCAGAGTGATGTGTCAGGATACTGGACAAAACTGGAGATAATTACTAACAGTTATGTTTAGAGGTGAAGAAAAGGAAATGTTATGAAGGCCAGTAAGGACTTGCCTTAAATGATAAAGTCCATTCTCGAGGGAGAGGCAAAGTTTCAAGGAGGGAGGGAGAGAGTTGCTATTCATCTTGCATGTTTAGAAAAATGATGGGCAACTTGCTCTTGTGAGATATGGTGTTTAACCATGTAGCATAATTTCATCCAGTGGTTTTATTTGCAAAATTTTGTAGGCTTACAGCTCCTCTGTTGGTAGTTTTGTATTGCAGGGCCTCATGGGATATGAAGTGCCTCAGCCAATGCCTCCATATTCAAAAACTTCCACTGAAGTATCTATTATGCGCATATGCCTGTATTAATCACATTACGTAACCATTTTTAAGTCATAGACACAAATTTTGCTTGCTTTTATGGCTACCAGATCAAAGGTTTAGAGATATTTGATGAAATCTCATGAATAAGTTGGGCAAGTTCCACAAAAAGCACTGTTATATAAATAGATAAATAACACCTTGCCATGCTGGTCAAGTGAAGTTATAGCAAACAAATTCCACATTCCATGTGATAGTTATAGGAGCTGCAGTGTCCAAATTTGATAGATTTCGAACAACATAGAAAATGTGGCTGGCATGAGGATGCTTTTGGTTGGTAGCTTGCTTAGTTCAAATGTTTGTATCATTTGAGCCACGTACCCTGTTAATTGAACTTGAAGTAGCAGCATTTTGCATATTTGGGCTGCTCTTTATTAACCATTTTGATGGTTGCTTTGAAAAATCATTGAAAATATATAAAAAAAAATTGCTTTACTGCAGTGTCGCATGTTCTATGGCATGCTTTTAGGGAAAAATTCATGTAACCATCTGAATTAGGTTGTGTACCTATCTGAATTAGGGTTTGTCTACTCTACCATATGTCCTTTGATGTACATATTCTGCCTGAAAGTTATTGGTTCTTTTTCATTTGTTTTTCCTAGTAAAAATGTCAGCGGTTCCATTTGGATGTTTTTTGAAACCTGTGTAATGAAAAATGGCTATTGGGGCTTGGATAAGAATTAGGACCTGTGTAATGAAGATTAGCATTACGATGCATACAAGATCTTTATCCAAGCTAGAATGTCTCAATTTCGAATCCTTTGTCTTTTGCTTTGGTCTTGAAGATTCAGTTGGACAAAACGTGCTCAGATTACATGATAATAAAAGCAGCATAACACCCTGAAGCATCACTACAGCATTTTTTTTTTTTAATGGGGTTCAATATTCTTTTTGATTTCAATGCATTTGGGTCCTACACCTGGATATTATGTCTAATGCTATCCCAGTGTGGAAGTAATGAGTTTTCGAGTATTTTCAGCTCATGATGCAATCTCATGTAATAATGAGTCACTGGTTCCAACTTATTGTCGCAGAATTGCTTTTGAATGTCTGATGGCTGTCATCCCCTGTCTCCTGCAGGCTGGAGCGGGTAGCGCTCTTACAGAATCATCTCAAATGCCAAGGGACATTGATTTATCTCCTGGTCAGCCTTTGCAATCCAGTCAACCTTCTGGAAGTCTTGGTGTCATTGGTCGAAGAAGTGTTGCAGACCTGGGTGCAATTGGTGATAACCTCAGTGTTTCTCCTGCAACATCTGGAGGAATGCATGACCAGTTGTACAATTTACAGATGCTTGAATCTTCATTTTATAAACTTCCACAACCAAAAGATTCTGAGCGGGCAAAGAGCTATACTCCAGTATGAAACGATTTTATTTGGCTATTTATTTCTCTTCCATATGGTGACTATATTTTTGTCTAATATTTTCCTTTGGCATTGCACAGAGACACCCTGTGGTGACTCCTCCAAGCTATCCCCAAGTGCAGGCACCAATTGTCAATAACCCTGCTTTCTGGGAGCGTCTTGGAGCTGATAACTACGGCACTGATACCCTGTTCTTTGCGTTTTACTACCAACAGGTTGTAGTAATTTTAATCATTTTGTAATGCTTCTATTGCTTTTTGCTTTTCCAAGTCATCTAGCATGATAAAATTGTAATCTTCATTGGCAGAATACTTATCAGCAGTATCTGGCTGCTAAGGAATTGAAGAAGCAATCATGGAGATACCATAGGAAGTACAATACATGGTTTCAGAGACACAAGGAGCCGGATATTGCCACTGATGATTATGAACAGGGGACATACGTTTACTTTGATTTCCATATTGGCAATGATGAGCAGCACGGATGGTATGCATGTTCTAATTTCATTTTCATTTGGACTCCTTTTTGCTAATTTACATCAGTCTTAATTCTAATATTTGCCTTTTGCTCTTGTTTGTGATGTCACGCTTAAACCTTTTGCATTGGTCTCTAAGCATGTAGCTTTTAGATGCCTTCTGATTTTCTTTCTTTGTTGTGGCAATTGAGAACTGAAACTGAAGGAAACTCATAAATTTCAGGTTGACTGTTTTGTCTGTTGTTCTCCGCACATCTGCAGTTTTTTGTTGTCTTCTTGTGGCGACTGATCAGTGCAAGTTTTTAAATGTGGTTATTATTGCCTAATAAATCTTAAATACACTTTCATAGTTATTTTAAGTCATTTATACATCAGGAATAAGGATTTATTATTTGGGAAGGAAATGTAACATTCCATTATGTTGGAACAGGACAACATTAATGGGAAATTCAAATACATTGCTTGCACTTATTGATGTCTGCCAATCTTCTGAGCAAACTGATTAGACATATGCATTTTCTAGTAAGTTTTCATTGTTGTGGTTTTAATGAAATACCTTACTCTTGTTTAGGTGCCAGAGAATCAAGACTGAGTTCACGTTTGAGTACAATTATCTTGAAGATGAGCTTATAGTGTAGAACATTGATTATCAACCGCTGCTTTTTATGTCCCTCACACCTTTTAGTGAATATTTTGGTTTTGCTTACCAGATTAAGTGCTGTTTTTTAGTAGATTATGGATGACCAATTGCTACATTCTGCATGAAGACAAACAGCTATATAAAGCTTCTTGTAAAACCGAGCTGATTGTTCTGCCTGACGTCTGTAAATTTACATGCTCAAGTGCTGCATATATCTGTTGCAACCATGGATGTCCATGGTTGATCGAGTTCTTGGAAGCTCATTGTGTTGGAGTTTCTTTCATCTGCCATTTTCCAAATATTATCGAGTTGGTAGTATCCTGACTAGGAGAATTCTGATATTTACTGCTTGCAACTAGTAGCATGCGTAAATCGAGTAAAGTCGAGCTCGATCCTTATCTGTGCTACTCGAGCTTGAGAATGAGCAAAGAACTCGAAGCTCGAGCTTGACTGGTGGCCTTGGTACATGAGCTTGAGCGTGACTCAGATGAGCTCGGAATTCCTGTTTGTGCCTTATTGTGCCCGAGTACTCACCTCATTTTATTGGTTAACGAGAATTCTTGTTTCCTGTTTTAATTTTTTAGTCAATGAAATGATTGTGCGTGGCCATGAAAATTGTTTTAGTGAAGGACTGATTTTAGGTAAATTCCATAAATCTCTTCCCTATAAATGTAATTTCGCAATAAAGCTTGATGAGTACGCATGTATAGGTTAATTACGTTTACCTCTTGCGGTATACCCAAATTATCAAACAAACCCTATAATCTGACTGAATAACAAAAGGCCCCTTCAATTCGGTAAAGTTTTAAGAAATGCGTCCCTACCGTGAGATAAATTATGTTCTCTACTGGCTAATGATTCCAGCAAAACTTTATTATAGAAATCCAAAACCACCAGCGGTAAAACCCAAAACCTCAATGATCATTCATTGGCACTCTGACAGGGAAGGTGGCATCAAAATTCACTGCAGTTTCTTTGCCGCTGGACATCTAATGGAACTACTCCTTTTTAACTAATTAATTTCTCCTTTTTCTATCACTATTTGCAGCACTTCTTGTAATTAGCTTCAGTCAAAGACCCAAATTAGAAATTTCTTGTTATTTTTTCATCTGGCTATAATTCCTCTTCTTCCACCATCTATTCTCCTTTAATCTACACATACGCATGAAACAATACAAGACAGACTGGTGAAACTAAATCTACCATTGGGAATTATTGAGCACATGAAATGAGAAACTGTGATACAAAATATTTTTGTTGGGTGACTACAAGTTTCTTTGCTTTTAGGGATAATTTGAGAAATCTCCCCTGAAACTTTTTATAATTTCACAAAAATACCTTCTAATATCCATTATTATGCAAACCTTCCCTTTCGTGTGTCAGTCATCAAATGTCACCGTTAGCAATCACAAAATGTCCAAAATGCCCCTAAAAACTTACTACGCTGATCGAAGCAGTATCTAGTAGAAAATAATTGGTTTAATACACAATCTTTTATTATGCTAGTTGGTGCCAATTAGTTAGAGATATATAAAATGCTCAAGGCGCCAATTAGTACATGTACTAGCACTTCTTCAGTACTTTTGCAAGAAACCAAAAGAGTTTCTTGGACAGAACCGAAGGAGCTAGAGAAACAGCTACTTGTGATCCTTCATCCAGTGAAGGACTTGTGGACAAGGGCATCTAATATCCGAAGTTCAAGCTCCATGGAACTAAGTAGAGGTAAAGATCAAAACTTTTGATGTTTATTAAACGTAGTTAAAACTGATCATGATGATTTCAGGTCCTGAATGTTTACCAAATGTGCATGAAAGTCTATATATTGACATGCACGTGGTGTGTTTGATAGTCGTCATAGCTAGTATTGTTCGTATATAGCCTAATCATATGCTTATATGGAGATGAGTTAGTAAGCTGACATACATCATAAATGATCGGCATGGAATAAAAGTGTGAAATACTTATTGTTGATGACTGATTAGCACTTAAGTGAACTTAAACCCAGAAAGTACTCAACTAATTTAAGAGAGACCTGTTGTCATAGATGTTTGGTTGAATGAGCCGAGGTTGTTGAATGAAAATGAGTGATCTTGGCATTATACTTATAAAGTGTAGCTTGATAGAGGAAAAATAAAGCTTAGAAATCTGGTTTCAGATGCTAAACCAGTACACATTTGTTATTTAAGTCATGAACACTTTGATTCTTTGGCTGTACAAGATTCTGTACATGTCAATGAACAAAAATTTTGATTAGTTAATTTGCTAATAGAGAATTAGTGCGCTTATGTTCTTCATAATCATTAACAAGAATACTGAAAGTGATTGTGTGTGTGACAATATGCCACATGTTATTATACACGACATTATACTTCATTATAGGGGACAGAAAATTAGGATTCCCAATATGAAGCCTGATGAGTATTCATACGTAATTCTTCTAAATAATGTTTGTGAAAGAGCACTGCATGAAATTCCTGGGAATCTGAATTATCTACTACATCTAAGGTGTGAAATTCTATGAAGTGCTAAAACTATGGATGTGAACACTAAAGAAGAAGTCAAGCATATGTTAAAGTTACACGAGAATGAGCTGGTGATCAATCTCTATGTGGATCATCTAGATGTAATTCCTCCTGTTCATAATCCAATTAACAACAACTTGGGAGGTGGCCAAGAAAACTTGGGAATCAGAGATGCTATTAGGAGAGCTGAAGCTCAAGATGAAACTGCAGGATATGATGAGACATTCATATCAAGTGATGATGACTCCTGGTTGTAGGCTGAGCAAAGTGACAAAGAGGAGAGTCTACCCGATGAAGATGATGTCATGAATTTGATGACACTAGTGATGTCGCCTTCTCAGATTGACAATGATGAAGGGGAGGTTATTCCAGATTGAGAATCTGATGAACCTGTTGATCCAAACAGGGCAGCATTAAGATAAAAAATGGTCAGCTATAATCCTCGAGATGATGTTGAATTTGAGAAGGGTATGCTATTCACCAATGTAGATGCATTTAGAGCTGTGCTGAAGGATTATGTGATCCAGAAAGTTCTCCCTTTACAAAGAGTGAAAAATGTGAAGAGCAAATGTACTGCTAAGTGTGGTGTTGAAGATTGTCCGTGGAGAATTCATGCCTCTCCTGTTGGTGAAACAACCTGTCAAATCAAGACTTACAATCCTCAACACGTGTGTCATAGATAATAGGAATCAAGAGGACACATCAGATTGGCTTGCTATGAAATTACTACCATTTCTTAGGTTGCATCCTGAAGTGAGTAGCAAAGCTATAGAGACTGAGATAGTAACAAAGTATGGTACTCACCATAGTAAGATGCAAATTCGGAAGGCTAAGAGAAGGGCTCTGGTTGAGATACAAGGATCTCATTATCATTCATATGCAAAGTTATGCAAATGTGCTGAGGTACTGAGGAAGAGCAATTTACACAGCATTTGCAAAATTCAATATGACAGGCCAAATCTCTTGGTAGAACCAAGATTTTTGAGGATTTTCATTAGTTTCAAAGCACTCAAGGATGGATTTGTAAGTGGATACAGATCATTTGTTGGTTTTGATGGCTATTTTCTAAAAGGACCGTATGGAGGGGTCTTACTTACTGCTGTTGCTCTGGATGCGACAAAAGTATTCTGCCCCTTGCTTTTGCTGTGATTGAATGTGAAAACAAAGAGACATGGACCTGTTTCTTTCATTTATTTGAGGAGTACTTTGGTCCATTTCATAACCAATTGCCATTAACATTTATGAAGTGACGGACAAAAGGTACTAGTTACTTATTGAGTACTGTTTGAGGATAATTGAATTCTCTGATTGACCTTGTAGGGATTGAACTTGGCCTATGAAGAGGTGATACAAAATGCTGACTACAGGTATTGTTGCAGACACATTGACAGCAATTTCAATCTGTTATTTCCAGGATTTCTATTGGGAAGTTACTTCTAGCAAGCAGCTAAAAACTTTGATGAATCTGCCCATAAAGGGGCAATGAACAGAATTTAGGACATAAACATTGAGGCTTGGAAATACTTGACAAAGATACCAGTCACAGCTTGGGCAAGGCACTCATTTTCTCCTGCTGTGAAGAATGATCATGTGACAAATAACTCCACTGAATCATTCAATGTTTGGGTTGGCGATCTCAGGGAGTTGCCTATACTTACACTGGTAGAAGGCTTGAGAAGTAAATTTATGAAGAAACTCCATAACAGATTCCAAAAGAGCTGCATATCCAAATCTACTGTGCCACCAAAAATTGTGGAAAAACTAACTCCAAAAGAGGGGCATCTAAAATTTCAAGAATACCACGCAAGCATGTTGCTTTAGGCATTATCTACAGGAAAGAGAAGCTTGAAAATTATTGTGATGCAACATTTAGCATTGAGATGTACCAGAAGACATATTCTGGAACAATTAATCCAGTACCACAGGAGAGAATTTGGCATGAGAAAATTTGGCAACATTTAGCATGAAATTCTATGAAGTACCACTGGATTAATTGTTCCAGAATATGTCTTCTGGTACATCTCAATGTACTAAAGCGAACCAAAAGGTGTCGGCGGGACGCCTGCCCAACTCTCGCCAGGACTCGATACAATTTCGATTCAAGCTTAAGGATAAATAACCGAATAATAAAAGTCGAAGGTATAAAGAAAAGTCGCTTCCTTAATAAGTATTCAATTCTTACATTTCAAGATACCAAGTACATCACTTTCCCCAAAATATACAACATTCAAAAGTCATCTAATCAATTACATTCAAACCCTAATCAAAAGTGTCTCAAGTCGGCTTCTCCATAATTCCTTCCATTCCGGCTCCTGATAAAGAAAACAAATCTAATGGAGTGAGTGAATGCTCGTGAAGTCAAGAACACACATGCAATCACGTAGTTCAAATAACAATAACACTTATACGAGAATGAAAGCTATAACATTCAAGTAGTTCACAATAAACAATAAAACACACTTGATAAGGATACAGGAGCTCTCAAGAGCTATATTCCACTTGCTTCGCCAAGGCTCAGTCAAATACTGCCCCGCGATGACACTCCGTCAACCGGGTGAGTATTGAGTCCGTAGAACTTCACTTACTCTTCCCCGTTCACCGTTACACCCTCTGCTCCGGGCCCGCACTTCTTTTGTATAAGGCGATACTATTCGAGTATGTCAAGCGAGATCTCTCCAATAGATCAAATTTATAAATTTATCTCATGGCTCACCAAGCTTCACGACCAAGCCCATGCCGGCTCGAGTCGCAAGGTCGGCCGATGAGTTTGGGCGTCCCCCACTATTGTAAATTTAAGTCGAGGAGATTCACTCCAATCGACATATGCAACCATAGCATAATTCACTATTGTAACACTTCACTTAATTCACTTAGCAATTCACTTCATACAATTCAATATAATTCATTTAAGGGAGAACGAGTGCGATAAAGTACACACTCGACTCGACACTTTCAAAATACTCAATTAATGAGAACAATTAAGCACGTAGCAACACTACATACACTTGACACTCACCAAGTCAAAAGTGAGTAATTGAGCAAGTAAGTCTTCAGGCGTCCGCTTCGAGATTCTCTTGAAAATCCCCTTGAGCGCCTGAGCAAACAATAATTGACTATCACTCACTATTACTTACAAACCCCTTGCTAATAAGGAAGAATATACACTTGCAATACTAAAACAATGTCATGAAAGAGAACCTTAATCACTCAAAAATCGAAATTCAAAAGTGGGGATTTAAAGTCCCAAGAGAAACTTGCATCTTCCATGAAATCGGGTTTTAAAAAGATTTATCAATATCAAGATAAGGCGACGAGTCCTCAAAAGCTCATTTCATACGGAATCGAAAAATTTCAGCTTTAAGTGACAAAGTTGAAAAAATCAAATCTTGAGTTTATCATGTCCAAAAATAGAAAAATCAACACCGTTGAAAACTAGGTTCGGAGTACTAAAAGTTCCTAGAAGACACTTTTCCAAGATTCTAAACGGAAAGCACTCATTTTTCAACTCAAAGTTTCAGTTCCAAGAATATAGATTTGATCCAGTCTTGGTTTTTCAGTCATTTTTAGAAATTCGGCATTATTCACAGAAAGTGAATCAACTCTTGAAATTCGTAACACAATAAGATTTCCAAAAAAGGTTTTAAAAACGACAAACAAAACTAAATTCGGAGTTTTGGGCATGGAGATATAGCAGCTTAAAGTTGGCTGAAATTTGAACACTAAGAAATTTTCCAGATTTGAAGAGCAAAATTTGGGACGTTATTTGGATATCGAAATGGTATTGAAATTACACCAAATTTGGTACACTTAAACTTCCATATGTAGACTACCTCTCTATAAAATTTCAAGTAAAAACTCAAATGGGAAGGTATTTAACAAAACTACCAAAGTTCAAAAAATATTTCAAGGCCAATCTGCCCTCATGCTTTTCTTTTTTTTCCAAACGTTTTGCACAATGAAATCAGCCCCAATTCGATCTATTTTGAAACCAAAGTCCTATAAACATTTAATAAACAATTGACAAGTAATTTTCATCAAAATTTTTGAGACAATACATCCCAAAACCAGTTTGACCACTCGGCCAACAAGAAAGGAAAAGCTTTCCAGTTTCCCAGCTTTGTTGCACTTTTGAAATCAGACCACATCTCACTCAATACAAGTTCAAATTGGGAATGGTTGATGGCGTTGGAAACTAGATTCAATATGATACATCTCATCAGAAGAAATCATTTTCAAGATCAGTTCACAAGTGAGAGAAAATAGAGCCAAAAGATACAGCTCCTCCATTCCTCTCGGACAGGCAATCAGAACAGGACAGCAAACTTTGCCGAATCACTACGGATGACTTAAAATGAACTAGTGGATGATTTTTATACCGTAAGAAAACTACGGATGTCTAGTTTTGAATGCTGCAAACAGCACTCAATTTCAAATTTGTACAGAGAGATACGTTCAAACAAAGAGGTACTGTTCGGCTGCCCAGATTACCATTTCCAGATTTCCTTCAATTTCGAAAATTCTAGTTTTGAGTAACCAATTGAAACGATTTTGGCAAGACACTTTGTAAACACAATATACAACATATATCACTCAATTTCACAGTCAAATAACCATCAAAAATTCAAAATCAAAATAGAACATCACAACCAGAAATTCGGCCAGCTTGTATTTCCAATTTTCCTTCGATTTTTCCTTCACTTTCTAACCGTATTCATCTCAAATAACACATAAACAACCACAATAAACTAATTACACCTCAAGCCAGCTACCTATAATCTACCTCAAGACCGCTAGCCTAACAATTAAAGCAAGAAATGAAACACCTCAAGTCTGCTAGCCTATTACATGCTTAGGGTTTCAAACCCATGCAAACCCAATCACTAAACTTCGATTAAATGGAAATATTAGAAGAGTTGATAGGTTCACCTCTAACCCTTGTAGAAACCAGAAATTTTCACCACAAAAACATCCAAGAATTTCCACTAGATGATGTCTTCCTCCAAGCTAAAGTTAATCTCCAAGTAGTTTTGAAGTTGGGTGCAAATTTGGAAGTGAAATGGAAGCAAGAATTGAGCAAGTGAAGTGGAGCTTTCTTCTCTTCTTTTCTTCTAGTTTCGGCCGACTCCAAGGAGAGAGAAGAGAGAAGGGTTTGTTGTGTGAAGCTTCTCTTGGAAGCTTTAAGAATTTGTGGCCAAAAGCTATGTAAAAGTCAATTACGAATAATGCGCGAATAGTGTCCCGAACTATCACTTTTCTCTTTCGTTTGTTTCACTTGTGCACTAATTCTCAAATGTAATTCCTTTAACACTATAATTATTCACTCTTAGTAGTCTAATATAAGTTTCTTAAATCTCCACTTAGTCGTTTCAATGCGAAATACGCAAACTTCCAATTCGCGCGCGATAAGACGAATTTTAAAAGAAATTCATGTAACGATAATATAATTAACTAATACTAGGGTAAATAATTATAAAAATAATTGTTTTAAGAATAAAACATGAGTCCTCACATTCTTTCCCTCTTAAGAGAATTTCGTTCTCGAAATTCATACCTTGATTTGGGAACAGATCTGGATATTTTCCTCGAATTTCTTCTTCTACTTTCCCAAGTTACTTCCTCTAGTCTGTGGTTCTTCCATAGGACTTTCACCAATGGAATTCGCTTATTCCTCAATTCTTTCACTTTACTATCTAGAAGTTTTATCGATTTTTCCTCATAGGTCTGTGCTTCATCAATCTCGATATTTTCCGGTTGCAAAACGTGAGACGGATCCGGATGATATTTCTTGAGCATCGATACGTGAAAATATTATGGATCCGAGATAGATTTGGTAGAAATTCCAACTTATAGGCCACATTCCCTACACGTTGAAGAATCTTATATGGTCCTACAAATCTCGGTTGCAACTTCTTTCCTTTTCCTGCCATCAAACTCGCTTTCAGAGGAGTAATCTTAAGAAAAACTTGATCTCCAACTGCAAATTCTAAATTCTTCCTTTTATTGTCTGCATAGCTCTTCTGACGATTCTGTGCGGTTTGAATCCTCTGACGTATTAACTTCACTTTTTCTCGCGCCTCCTCAATCCAAGGTACTGTAGTTGGATTTAAAATCTTTCGTTCACCTACTTCATCCTAACAAATCGGAGATCTACACTTTCGACCATAAAGCGCTTTATACGGAGCCATTTAAATGGATGAATGGAAACCATTATTATAAGCAAACTCCACCAATGGCAAATACTTACTCCAGCTCTCTCCAAAATCCAAGATACAGGTTCTCAACATGTCCTCAAGAGTTTGAATCGTCCTTTCAGACTGTCCATCAGTCTGGGGATGGTAAGTAGTGCTAAAATTCAATTTAGTCCCTAATACTTCTTGCATCTTCTACCAGAATCGCGAAACAAATCTAAGGTCTCGATTGGACACAATACTTACAGGTATCCTGTGTATCCTTATAATCTCATCCAAGTATAACTTAGCTAACTTCTCCAACGGGTACTTCATACTAATCGACAGAAAGTGAGCCGATTTGGTCAATCTATCAACTATCACCCAAACTGCATCATGACCTCTTTGTGTCCTTGGTAATCCATATACAAAGTCCATAGTGATATTTTTCCACTTCCACTCGTGTATCTCTAGAGGTTGCAAAAGACCAGATGGTTTCTGATGCTCGGTTTTAATTTGCTGACAAATGAAACAAGTTTGGACAAATTGGGCAATTTCCTTTTTCATGCTCTCCCACCAGTACAAACTCTTCAAGTCTTGGTACATTTTATTCCCTCCAGGATGTACCGTATACTTAGATCGATGTGATTCTTCTAAAATTTCCTTCTTAAGCCCTTCGTCCTTTGGCACTACTATACGATTTCGAAATCTTAGCACGCCATTTACTCCCAAGTTAAAATCTGACTTTTCTCCCTTATTCACTTTCTCCAACCACTTTTGCACTTCATAATCCTTTTCTTGAGCTTCCTTGATACGTTCCAACAAAGTGAATTTCATACGTTCCAACAAAGTGAATTTCACGATAATGTTCCCAAATATTACTTTTCTGGATTCGAGTCGGGGATTCCAACAACTAACCTCTTCCAAGAAGTGCAATTCTTTAATCATCAATCCTGCCACCTGCACTTGACGACTTAAAGCATCCACCACTACATTAGCTTTTTCAGTGTGATAACAGATCATACAATCATAGTCTTCCAAAAATTCCATCCACCTACGTTGCCTCAAATTCAGTTCCTTTTGGGCAAATAAATACTTAAGGCTTTTGTGATCCGTAAAAACCTCAAATGTCATCCCATATAAGTAATGCCTCCACTTCTTCAATGTAAATACGATAGCCGCTAACGCCAAATCATGAGTTGGGTAGTTTCTCTCGTGCGGCTTTAATTTCCTAGAGACATACGCAATCACCTTATCATTCTGCATTAATACACACCCCAAGCCTTCTTTGGAAACATCTGTATATACTATAAAGCTATCCTTTCTATTAGGTAAAGCTAATACAGGTGCTCTCGTCAATCGTCTCTTTAACTCCTGAAAACTCTCTTCACATTTCGGACTTCATATAAATTTTTCACTTTTCTTGGTCAGCTTAGTCATGGGTCCAGCAATTTTTGAAAAATCCTTGATGAATCTCCGGTAATACCCGGTTAACCCTATAAAATTTTGAACTTCAGTTGGGTTTTCCGGTTACTTTCACTTAGAAACTGCTTCAACTTTGGCTGGATCCACTTTAATTCCTTCCTTGAAAATTATATGACCTAAGAAAGTCACTTCTTTCAACCAAAATTCACATTTGCTAAATTTAGCATACAACTGATGTTCCCTTACTAAACATCTTTCTAGTTCGAATTCCTAAAATAAGAGTAGATGAGACTAATCTACCCCTTCATCCAATTTTAGGGTTGCCTCTCCCGGAATGCACAACTCTACCGTTTTCGTCTTACAGTTCAACTGAGCATGATAGCGAGCTAACCAGTCCATTCCTAAGATGACATCATACCTCTTAATAGCTAAACCCATTAAATCGGCTAGTAACTTCCGTTCTCCAACCCATATCTCAAAATTTCTATTCACTAAATTAGCAAGTAAACTTTGTTCCCCAATAGGTGTTCTAACCTCCAAATCATAAGGTGATATGAATCTCGTTGGTGAAGAAGATTCGCGACCTAAGATCGCTTGTTGGATTTGTCTTCGGACGCAAGAAACGATAGCAGCGGAAACCCTACGACCCCTCTAATCCACGTGACTAAGAACCTATTGATACTATCTCAACCCATAATCAAACGAATTAGCGAACCTCAGGCAAGTGTAGAAGGTGCCACAATTCAAGTGCGATTCTTGAATTGATAAGCCAACAAGAACACTAGAGTATGACTCTAAGTTGTTCAAGGGATGCTTGAAAGTTATAGAGAAAATTATCTCACTAGGTTTTTTTTATGATAAAAACATCCACCCTTTATTGATGTAATGTGGTGCGTTATCTAGGTTACAAGTAACACCTAATCTAATAAGAAAAAGAAAATCAAAGGCGCGGCTGGTATGGGCCCTAACAAGTGAAGAACAAGGAAAAGAAAGCTACGGCCTCAACCCTCGGCGGATAGGGCATCATGCGGGCTTTCGTTCCTAGGCAGCCCACCTTAACATATAATGATGAACAAAATAGCAATCCTACCCTTGGCGATTCTATGTGCAACATGCACTTAGCCAATTATTCAAGCTAATCGAACTAACACGTAAATAAATGAAACTACTAAAATGGAAAACGAAGGTTTGGCAAAACCCTAAACCTCAGGTGCCGCTTCAATGCGCAATACCGGACCTCAATCACCTTCACCAGGGTGTATGAATCCCTCAAAGGACTTGTGTATGGCCTGCAAAAGTACATTGAGTTGCGTATGAAGTCTCTTTGCACGAGCCCTAGATGGGCCCGTTTGGAGCTTGCACGCGGTCCTCGGCCCCTCAATCACTTGAGCCATTGTTGGCGTGCCCACGCACTATGATGCTATCATTCCCCTCCTCTTGAGAAGGATTTGCCCTCAAATCAAAAGCTTCGTCTGCATCAAAAGGGGCAAGGTCAGAAACATTAAATGTAGCACTAACTCTATACTCACCCGGAAGATCAAGTTTGTAAGCGTTGTTATTGATGCGCTACAACATTTGAAAAGGTCCATCACCCCGTGGTTGTAGTTTGTTTCGCCTTTGCACAGGAAAATGTTCCTTGCGCAGGTGCAACCACACTCAATCGCCGGGTTCGAAAATCAACTGATGGCGACCCTTGTTAGCTTGCTTGACATATTGAGCAGTTCTCCTCTTAATGTTGGCCCTGACTTTCTCATGAAGTTGCTTAACAAAATTTGCACGTTTCTTACCATGCAAATGTGCGCGCTCATTACTAGGTAATGGCACTAGATCCAGAGGTGTTAGCGGATGAAAACCATAAACACATTCAAATGGAGAGAAACCAGTAGTAGAATGGACAGCTCTATTATAAGCAAACTCAACATGAGGTAAACACTCTTCCCAGGATTTCAAGTTCTTTTTGATGATGGCATGCAACAAGATACCTAATGTACAATTCACTACCTCAGTTTGACCATCAGTTTGGGGGTGACTAGCAGTAGAGAAAAGTAACTTGGTGCCTAGCTTAGACCATAGTGTCTTCCAAAAATAGCTCAGAAATTTGACATCTCTAGCAGATACAATGGTTCTAGGTACACCATGCAATCTCACAATCTCTTTAAAGAACAAGGTGGCAATGTGAGATGCATCATCCGTTTTATGACAAGCAATGAAATGTACCATCTTAGAGAATTTATCGACTACCACATAGATGGAGTCATAGCCATACTTGGATCTAGGCAAACCAAGTATAAAATTCATAGAAATATCAACCCATGGTGTACTAGAAATATGTAATGGGGTGTAAAGGCCATAAGGGTATATCTTAGATTTAGCTTTCTTACACGCTAAGCAGCGCTCCACCACCCGTGCAACATCTCTCCTCATGTGCGGCCAGTAGAAGTGTTCCTACAGTATGGCAAGAGTCTTATCAACCTCAAAGTGTCCCATAAGGCCACCCGAATGGGATTCCCTTACCAAAAGCTCATGGATTGAGCCATGTGGGATGCAAAGCTGATTGGCACAAAACAAGTAACCATCAGAAATGAAGAACTTAAATTACTCGGTGTGTTTGCAAGAAATGTATAGCTCACCGAAGTCACTATCTTATGCATAGAGCTCTTTAATTAGCTCAAATCCTAACAACTTAGCATCTAAAGAAGTGATTAGAGAGTACCTTCGTGAGAGTGCATCCGTGACCACATGGACTTACCAGCCTTGTACTTAATAACGTATGGAAAGGACTTCACGAATGCAATCCACCGTGCATGCTTCTTGCTCAAGTTGTGTTGGGCCTTAAGGTACTTAAAGGACTCATGATCAGTGTGTATCACGAATTCCTTAGACTTTAAGTAATGCTGCCACACTTGTAGTGCTCGAATGAGGGCGTACAACTCTTTATCATAAGTTGAGTAATTCAGTGCAGCCCCATTGAGTTTCTCACTAAAGTAGGCAATAGGCTTTCCACCTTGGTTCAATACAGCTCCAACTCCAATACCTGAAGCATCACAATCAATTTCAAATGTTTTAAAAAAATCAGGTAAGGTAAGTACAGGTGCATGTGTGAGTTTGTGTTTTAAAGCACAAAAAACCTTTTCTTGAGAATCTCCCCAATGAAAATTCTCATTCTTCTTAATCAATTCGGTCAAGGGTGCAGCGATAGTGCTAAAGTCCCTCATGAATCTCCTATAGAAACCCGCAAGTCCAAGGAAGTTTCGAACATCGCCCACAGACCTTGGTGTGGGCCACTCTTGAATAGTTTTCACCTTTTGATCGTCCACCTTCATTCCCTGCGCACTTATAACAAACCCTAGAAACACAAACTCATTAGTGTAAAAATTGCACTTCTTGAGATTGGCATAAAGCTTTTCTCGTCGAAGTACATCCATAACAGCCCTAATATGCTCTAGGTGTTCATCATAAGCCTTGCTATAAATTAGGATATCATCAAAGTAAACTACCACAAATTTTCCTAAGAATGGACGCAGCACATGATTCATTAATTTCATGAAAGTACTAGGTGCATTCGTTAGCCCAAAAGGCATCACTAACCATTCATACAATCCATACTTAGTTTTGAAGGCAGTTTTCCATTCGTTCCCCTCTTTAATCCTAATTTGATGGTACCCACTTTTGAGATCAATTTTGATAAAGAACACAGCCCCATGTAACTCATCAAGCATATCATCTAAGCGAGCTATAGGGTGGCGAAACTTTACCGTAATGGCATTTACAGCTCTACAATCGGTGCACATTCTCCACGTACCATCTTTCTTGGGTACTAAAATGACTGGAACAGCACACGGGGTTAAACTCTCACATGCCCATCCTTTGCCAAGCAACTCATCCACCTGTCTTTGCAACTCCTTGGTCTCTTCTAGGTTGCTCTTGTAAGCCGGTCGATTTGGTAATGAAGCTCCAGGGATGAAATTAATTTGATGCTCAATGCCTCTAAGCGGTGGCAATCCACTTGGTACGTTCTCGGGGAAGATATCAGCATATTCCTGCAAAAGAGACTTAACCTCAAGAGGTATGTCAGTATCAAGTTCATGGACATTCAGAGCTACTTCTTTGCTAACAAGCATAAGAAGCGGCTGCTCATCTCTCATTAATTTCCTCACTTTCTTAGCTTTTATCTGGAGCATTCATTTTTCCTCGAATTTTACCTTACTTACCGAGCTATCTATAGCCTTTTTCCTCTCTCTTTTTGCTTCGATGCTCACATTTTCTTTCTTTTTTGCACAATACTTCTCATACTCCTGTTGCAATTTCAATTGATTTTTATGCACTTGTTTTGGGGAAAGGGGAGTTAGGGTGACTTTCTTACTATTGTACAAGAAACTATACTTATTAGTCACACCATCAAAAGTTACCTGCTTGTCAAACTGCCACGGCCTACCTAGTATAATGTGACTAGCCTGCATAGGAACTATATCACATAACCCATCATCAGAATATTTATGAATTTGGAAGGACATAAGAACCTGTTTGGTTACTCGAACCTCCCCAGAATTGTTGAGCCATTGGAGTTTATAGGGTCGCGGGTGATCCCTTCTAGGCAGGTTCAAGTTGTCCACCATGAGTGAACTAGCTACACTTGTGCAGCTCCCACTATCAATAATCACACTACAAAGTGCTTGGTTGACGAAGCACCTGGTATAAAAGATGTTCTCCCGTTGAACCTCGTCCTCCTTGACACGTGCAGTTAATGCTCTACTTGCAACCAATGCAGTCCCAAAATGACGCTCGGATGCACTAAACTCCTCTTCATTTGGTGACCCACCATCACTATCTCCTTCAAGAGATGGCATGCCTTCGTACTCGGTTTCGTCCTCACTCATGATCTCGCCATTTTGCATCATAATCATAGTTCTTTGATTGGGATATTGACTAGCAATATGGCCTCTACCTTGGCATTTGAAGTATCGAGTATCACGAACTCTAGTTTGTGCTCTAGACTCCTCAAATTTTGGAGTAGAAGAGGGTGGTTTACCAATATTAGAATTGTCCACCTTACCTCCCTCGAATCTCGGCTCCAAGTAGGAGCATTTGGCGAAGGCCGAGAATCATTCCGTGGTCAGAATGGGCAGTTGGTAGAGTAGGTGGTATTACCGAAATTCGGTCGTGTAGTACCCCTCCTCTTGATCCTTTGCTCAACCTTAATGGCCTTGTCTACAAGCTCATGCAACTTCATATAGTGTTGAAGTTCCACTTGTTCAGCAATATCGGGTCTTAACCCGTTCAAGAATCTAGCCATGGTGGCCTCGGGATCCTCTTGTACATCCGCTCTGAGCATCAGGATCTCCATCTCCTTATGGTACTCATCCACACTCCGGTTGCCTTGGACTAGGGTTTGTAATCAGTGGTACAAATCCCTAGTATAGTGTCCAGGAACAAATCGGGTGCGCATCATGGCTCGAAGCTTGGGCCATGGAATGAGCTCGAGTAGCCCATTTCTCCTTCTAGACTTCTTGAATTGGTCCCACCAAACCACAGCGTACTCAGTGAATTTCATGGTTGTCAACTGCACCTTTTGCACCTCGGTGTAGTTTTGTCAAGCAAAGACCATTTCGATCTTGGATAACCATTCGAGAAAGGTCTCGAGATCGGACCGTCCTTTGAATTCATGGATTTTCATTTTGATCCCCTTGAACACATCGGTAGGTCCAGTTTGGTCCCTTTGCCTTGGTCGAAAGTGAGGTTCCTCGTCGTCATCATCATGATTGGAACCATCAGACTCCTTCATGTCCCTTCGCCTTTGCGTGGACTTAGAAGTTTTGGTGTTCCAGACGCCCGGAGTTGCAGCAATTCATCTTGAATTGGTTCTCGCATGCGTTGGAAACGTCTTTCCATTTGCTCCATCATCTTTTCAAAATCCATGGGGTGGGATACTCCTTCGTTTCCATTAGACATGGAATTTCGAGTGTACCTGCAAGAGTTAGTAGCAAAGAAAAGGAAAAAGAAACGTTTGGCCTTTGCCTTTTTTTGTCCTCTCTTTGTTTTTGTTTTTTTTTTGTCTTCACTCCCTAAGTGTATACTCTCATGCTCATAGATGGTCACTCAGATCACTCTAATGAGCTCACCAAAATTTTCTCACAGCCCCTTGCAAACCTTGAGAAAATTAGAGTTCCTCAAGTGCTCAAATTAAGCTTAAAAATCAAGTTCACGCAAGAATTTGAAGTTCGTAAGAGTAGAAATTTTCTTGGTAAACAAAATTAGGACACTAAGAATGGAGTGGTAGAATATATTTAAGAATAAAATCGGAAAAAGACTTGACACAAAAGCTACAAAAAATTAAGAATGACACTCGAAGGCTCTAACCGACAAGGAAGTCGGTCCTTGTGCCTTGCTGGATTTCTTGGTCCGTGTAATTCTTGTTCTAGTCGACTATAGGTGCTAGGTCTGTTTGTTTTGCAGAGGTGCGGGAAAGCCTGGGTTTCAATATGGGCAAGTGGGGGCTACAAATCAGGAAGCAATAAGAATTTGGAACTCCTTTGGTTTTAGAAACCAATGGAAGTCCTCTAGCAGCTGTCCCTCTTTCTTTTCTAGATGTATAGCCAAGTGGGCTCCTCTTCCTAAGCGCTGGAGGAGTGCACAAAGACTGGGATATTTGGTGGCTTAAATTCAGACCCTCTTGGCTGTTCAACTCACAAGGAGCAAGAACAACAATTTGAATGGAGGTACATAAACAAGGTGACGCGCTAGTTCCTCCACGGGCTTCCCCTCTTCGGGTTACTCAAGAACCTCCCAAGAAAAGTACAAGAGCTCCTCGAAGACCCTTTTACAGATGCTCGAGGGTATTTCAAGTTGTTCAAGAAACGCAAGGCTCAAGTTTTCAAGGTTCAAGAATCTCAAGAAACCCAAGAAGTTGTTGATCAGAATTTTTGAAGGTAGACTAGGCTCAATGTAACCTGAAATTGATTCCCAACAAAGCTCTAGTTTCTTGTTTGAGTTCCCCAATTCAATAAAAGTATTCAAGACACTATTGTTTCAAATTTGCTTGCTGTGTTTGTTTTGTTTTTTTTTTGTACAGCAGTAACTTCGGATGAACACAGGCTTAGGTTACCCAGAATTTTTCCAGGTCTGTGTCGAGTTTTGTCCAGGTCTGTTTGGCGGTTTTTTTTTTTTTTGCAATTGGGTATGCTAGGTTTGGTTCACAAACGGGTCAAGGAGTAGCTCCAGGTCTCGACCAGTCTTTAACAATCAAGAATCATACACCAAACACAAAAGAATGTCCAGCAAAGAACTTCAGGAAGATCGCTGCAATTTCTAGATTTCAAGGTGTCAAGAATCTCTTCAAGAACTCCAAGAAATCGTGAAGTTTGCTCACAAAATTTAGGAACAAGGTACCACTACTTTCCTAGATAACAAACAACTTAGCAACGACACAAGAACAGATTTAGAAACAACCAATACTCAACAATTAGACACGAACAGAATTTGAAAACTTCAAAACTACACTTTGTGACTTGGAAGAAGACAGTGAGCAGAATTTTTTTGTCCTTCTTTTTCTGTTAACAACGACAAAATTAGCACACAACTAGACCAAACACAACACAATTAACTCCCAAAAATTAAAACGACACCAAGATAGAATCAAACAATGATGAACAGAACTTGAAAACAAGGGAGACTCGCAGATAGGAACTCGCGGACAGATTGCAACGTGCAACCAAAAATTTTTTTTTTTAACTAACGAGACAGACACGAATTAAGACATGAAATGATAAAGAAACGAGAAAGAAATGATGTTACCAACAAACTAGCTCTGATGCCAGCTGATACGAATCTCGTTGGTAAAGAAGATTCGCGACCCAAGATCGCTTGTCGGATTTGTCTTCAGACACAAGAAACGATAGCAGCGGAAACCCTACGACCCCTCTAATCCCCGTGACTACGAACCTATTGATACTATCTCAACCCGTAATCAAACGAATTAGCGAACCTCAGGCAAGTGTAGAAGGCACCACAATTCAAGTGCGATTCTTGAATTGATAAGCCAACAAGAACACTAGAGTATGACTCTAAGTTGTTCAAGGGATGCTTGAAAGCTATAGAGAAAATTATCTCACTAGGTTTTTTTTATGATAAAAACATCCACCCTTTATTGATGTAATGTGGTGCCTTATATAGGCTACAAGTAAAACCTAATCTAATAAGGAAAAGAAAACCAAAGGTACGGCTGGTATGGGCCCTAACAAGTGAAGAACAAGGAAATGGAAGCTACGGCCTCAATCCTCGGTGGATAGGGCTTCATGCGGGCTTTCCTTCCTAGGCAACCTACCTTAACATATAATGATGAACAAAATAGCAATCCTACCCTTGGCGATTCTATGTGCAACATGCACTTAGCCAATTATTCAAGTTAATCAAACTAACACGTAAATAAATGAAACTACTAAAATGGAAAATGAGAGTTTGGCAAAACCCTAAACCTCGGGTGCCGCTTCAATGCGCAATAACGGACATCGATCACTTCACCAGGGCGTACGAATCCCTCAAAGGACTTGTGTATGGCATGTACAAGTACATTGAGTTGCTCATGAAGTCTCTTTGCACAAGCCCTAGTGATGGGCCTGTTTGGAGCTTGCACGCGGTCCTCGGCCCCTCAATCACTCGAGCCATTATTATCGTGCCCACGCACTATGATGCAATCATAAGGTAATTTAATTGATTTCACATCTATTCCACTCATAAAGTTAGGGTTCACAAAAGAGTGTGTTGCACCCGGATCAATTAAAATCCTAGCTAAACGGTGGAAAATAGGGATCGTACCTTCGACTACCTCAGCAGCATCGGGAATCTGCTGATAGTCCAATGCGTAAACCCTAGTAGGTATCTTTGGTCGACTTCCTCTAGCACTAGTCTGCTTAGAGGTTGACTTTTCTGGTCTTTGGTGGTTACTACCTCCTACCTTTGGTACAGTTGGGCATTTCGATATCTGATGTTCGGTACTACCACAAAACAAGCATTTTTCCAATTTCCTCCAACAATCATTCTCCGTATGATTAGACTTGCCATAGTAGCCACAACTAATTTGAGGAGTTATGGTCTGACCACCAGAAGGTGTTCCTCTCGCTCGACGTTACCCACTACGATCTCCTCTTGATAAAGCCCCTCTTGGAGTTTCAGCGACCCTTATTCCTCCCGTTTCCCTTCCCACCTTGGAAGGTGGGGCATTTTTACTAGTCTGTCCGGAAGAGTAACTAGGAATGCTCCTTTTCTTAGTATGAAAATCTCTAACTTGCAATCTTGCACTTTCAACCCTTTGCGCTTTCTCAGGGGCTTCCGTGAATGTAGAGATTTGGGTTGCTGCCAACCCCTCCTGAATCTCCACATTAAATCATTGCACAAAACGTCTAATTCTTTTTTGCTCATTAACCACCAATTCTGGAGCGTATTTAGAAAGCTTAGTGAACTTCCCTTCATACTCAGCCATGCTAAGAGTTCCCTGTCTCAACTTTATAAATTCATCCTCCCGCTTCTTTTGGATCAGAGGCAGAAGAAACTTCTCATTAAACTCTCTCGCGAAGTTTTCTCAAGTCCAAGAGGTCTGCGTTCTTTCCCACTTTCCCCTTATCACATCCCACCAAGCACGTGTAACGCCCTCAAACTGAAAGGCAGCAAAGTTCACTCTTCTCTCTTTAGTATAATCTAAAGCGACAAAAATATTAGTCATCCGCTCTAGCCAGTTCTCTGCTAATTCAGGATCAGGGCCTCCAATAAACTTAAGCGGAGCAAACATCAAAAACCTCTCCAAAGCCCTATCATCACCTCTATCCTAGGCCCTGGGTTGGTTGAGTGACCTTGGACCCTGTTGCTCTGCTAATCATTCTAGGATATTAGTCATCTTATTAATGGCAGTAGCCATTTGATTACCCTCTACATTTCCTTGTTCCTAGGTCGGCCCAGTTGCCGATTCCTGATCATCCCCTTGAGGTTGGATTTGCCTAGTCCCACACCCACGACCTCGACCACTCCTTCGTTCGTCCATAATCTTAGTTATGCCTTATGCAAGAAATAGAGTAATTACGCGAGAAAATACTTAAAATAAGAGCCAATACGAAAATATTAGAAATAACAATAATTAGCATGTATTAACACTTTAAAATTCATACAATTAGCGAGTCATGGGGCATTTGCAAAAATATGTCATACGGGTGTCATAAAAGTGCAATTAGTCAGGCACGGCAAAAGTTAGTTCAAGTGCCACAAAAGTAGGTCACACAGTCAAGCAAAATACAATGGCCTTTGAACTAGCACCACCCTAGCTAATTCTAACTACAAAAGTCAAAAGAGAGTCATCACTCCTAATCTAATCCTCAGCAAGACTATCAGACGGAATCTCCTCCTCAGGGTCCTCCTCGAAAGGCTCCTCCTCAATGCCCTCCTGAACTGGACTCTGTACAACCTCCATGACCTCATCAATCAACATAGTAGCGTCTGCCAAGATCCCAGAAGCCCGATCCCGGATCTCCTCGCCTATCCTAGTAAATTAAGCTCTAGCCCTCTGAAACTCATCACGAGCAGCCTCAGCCCTAGCCATCTTGTCCACCAGTGTCCCCTCTAGCTCTGCAATCCTATCACCCTGAGCGTTCACCATAATGTTCAGTTCCTCGACCTCCTGAAGTAATGCTCGTTTAGTATTCACCAACTGACGACGCTCGTCGTCAAGGGACAGTACTAGGTCATTAGGGTACGTGTATGTCGCCATATAAGGACATCGGGGAAACCTAGTAGAAGGCGAGCAACGTATACGAGCTCCTCCATCGAGTGCTCGATAGTAAATAGGCCTAAGGGGTTCCATGTGGCCATTAGCATTACCATTACCATTAGCAGCGTGTCCTCCATTACCATTCTCCATCCCTGCAAAACAACCACAATTTCCGGGTTAGAAACTTGAAGTCACTAACTCGCTCAAACATTACTTAAGGTATAACCAAACTATCTCATTCCTAATCTCAAAAGTAAAGTCTCTAATATATCTCCCAATAGATCTCTAAACCTAATGCTCTGATAACAACTGTGACGTCCCTACTTCTCCCTAAGGCGAACCAAAGGGTATCGGCAGGATACCTGCCCAGCTCTCGCCAGGACTCGATACAATTTCGATTTAAGCTTAAGGATAAATAACCGAATAATAAAAGTCGAAAGTATAAAGAAAAGTTGCTTCCTTAATAAGTATTCAATTCTTACATTTCAAGATACCAAGTACATCACTTTCCCCAAAATATACAACATTCAAAAGTCATCTAATCAATTACATTCAAACCCTAATCAAAAGTGCCTCAAGTCGGCTTCTCCATAATTCCTTCCATTCCAGCTCCTGATAAGGAAAACAAATCTAATGGGGTGAGCGAATGCTCGTGAGGTCAAGAACACTTATGCAATCACGTAGTTCAAATAACAATAGCACTTATTCGAGAATGAAAGCTATAACATTCAAGTAGTTCACAATTAACAATAAAACACACTTGATAAGGATACAGGAACTCTCAAGAACTATATTCCACTTGCTTCACCAAGGCTCAGTCAAATACTTCCCCGCGATGACACTCCATCAACCGGGTGAGTATTATGTCCGTAGAACTTCACTTACTCTTCCCCGTTCACCATTACACCCCCTCCTCAGGGCCCGCACTTCTTTTTTATAAGGCGATACTACTCGAGTATGCCAAGCGAGATCTCTCCAATAGATCAAGCTTATAAATTTATCTCATGGCTCACCAAGCTTTACGACCAAGTTCAGGCCGGTTCGAGTCATAAGGTCGGCCGATGAGTTTGGGCGTCCCCCACTATTATAAATTTAAGTCGGGAAAATTCACTCCAATCGATATATGAAACCATAGCATAATTCACTACTGCAACACTTCACTTAATTCACTTAGTAATTCACTTCAAACAATTCAATATAATTCACTTAAGGGAGAACGAGTGCGATAAAATACACACTGGACTCTCATCGAAGTTTTGGGCATCGAGATATAGTAGCTTAAAGTTGGCTGAAATTTGAACACTGATCAGAAATTTTCTAGATTTGAAGAGCAAACTTTCAGACATTATTTGGATATCGAAATGGTATTCAAATTACACCAAATTTGGTGCACTTAAACTTCCATATGTAGACTACCTCTCTATCAAATTTCATGCAAAAACTCAAATGGGAAGGCAGTTAACAAAACTACCAAAGTTTGAAAAATATTTCAAGGCCAATCTGCCCTCATGCTTTTCTTTCTTTTCCAAACGTTTTGCACAATGAAATCAGCCCCAATTCGATCCATTTTTTAAACCAAGGTCCCATAAGAATTTAATAAACAATTGACAAGTAATTGTCATCAAAATTTTCGAGACAATACATCCCAAAACTAGTTTGACCATTCGGCCAACAAGAAAGGAAAAGCTTTCCAGTTTCCCAGCTTTGTTGCACTTTTGAAATCAGACCACATCTCACTCAATACAAGTTCAAATTGGGAATGGTTGGTGGCGTTGGAAACTAGATTCAATATGATACATTTCATCAGAAGAAATCATTTTCAAGATCAGTTCACAAGTGAGAGAAAATAGAGCCAAAAGATGCAGCTCCTCCATTCCTCTCGGACAGGCAATCAGAACAGGACAGCAAACTTTGCCGAATCACTACGGATGACTCAAAATGAACTAGTGGATGATTTTTATACCGTAAGAAAACTACGGATGTCTAGTTTTGAATGCTGCAAACAACACTCAATTTCAAATTTGTACAGAGAGATACGTTCAAACAAAGAGGTACTGTTCGGTTGCCCAGATTACCATTTCCAGATTTCCTTCAATTTCGAAAATTCTAGTTTTGAGTAACCAATTGAAACGATTTTGGCAAGACACTTTGTAAACACAATATACAACATATATCACTCAATTTCACAGTCAAATAACCATCAAAAATTCAAAATCAAAATAGAACATCACAACTAGAAATTCGGCCAGCTTGCACTTCCAATTTTCCTTCGATTTTTCCTTCATTTTCTAACCGTATTCACCTCAAATAACGCATAAACAACCACAATCAAATGATTATACCTCAATCCAGCTACCTATAATCCACATCAAGACTGCTAGCCTAACAATTAAAGCAAGAAATGAAATACCTCAAATCTGCTAGCCTATTACATGCTTAGGGTTTCAAACCCATGCAAACCCAATCACTAAACTTCGATTAAATGGAAAGATTAGAAGAGTTGATGGGTTTACCTCTAACCCTTGTAGAAACCAGAAATTTTCACCACAAAAACTGTGAGACCCCGGTTAGTTCTTAATTTTGCTATTATGTGAAATAAAGAGCATTAGCATCATTTTTACTGCAAAATTTGGTTTTAGGATTGGTGGTAATCCTTTAACTATTATTTTGTTCTAAAAATTTAGAAAATCCTAATTTGGGTTATTACTAAAACCCTAATTTTCGTATTAATCACAAGTTTATGCTGGAGTTCATATTAGGCATACTAATGTATGTTTTTGTATCAGTATAGGATTGGATTTATTTTACAAAGGTTAGGTAGGTTTAAAAAGTTAGAAAATCCTAAACTAGTAAAACCTCTAGTGTTATCATCTATTAGAAATCCTAAGTTGGGTTTAAAACCCTTACTTTTTCCCATGACTAAAAGGTTGTTGGTTGGTTGCTTTTTATGTAGGATAAGGGATGATTAAGTATAGGTGGTTGAGATAGGAGGGTGATTTGTGAAGCAATTAAGTATGATTAAGTGTTTTAGACTAGATTAAGGATGTAACCTATGGAGTTAAATGAAAGGTTTCCATATGTTTGTGAGCAAGAGAGTAAGAAAGATAAAGTAAAGTGGTAAGGGCTAAGAAGCAAAATATAAGCTTTTGTGTGATTGGTTGAGGTGAAAATATCTCCTAAGGGTCTTGACTTATATTACACCATAGTAAATACAAGCTAACCATAAGTCTTTGAGCAAACAAACATCAAAGGAGAGAGAGAGAGAGAAGGCCGAGACTTGAAAGCCAAGGGAGAAGAGAAAATTTCTTCCAAGTTCATCCAAGTTTAGCCATCCATCTTGATCTTGGAGCTTAGGGCAACAACTTTGGCACTTGATTGTTGTAGTTTCATCACTTGCAAGACTTGCTTGAAGGTAAACCATCTCACTTGGAAGTTAACTTTTGGTGATTGAATCTTGAAGCTATGAAAGTGATGTTCTTGTTGTGGTTGTGAACTCTTATGGTTTATATGGTGAGTATAGCGTAGTTTAATGGTTTATTTTGATGGTATTTTGCTGCATAAATTTCGGTCAAGGCTAGGGAAAGTAGGGTTTCTTGCTTCATGGTTCTTTAAGTTGATTTGGTTGGTTATTTGGCTTGTTAATGGAATCTTGGGTGTGATAATTTCACTTGTATGGTTGTTTATTAACAAAATCCAGTTTGGTCATGAAACCCTAGTTTAAAGGGAAGTTAGTTTGGTTTAGCTAGGGCTTAGATGGTTAGGGTTTGATTGGTTAGGTTTTGAAGTTAGTTGGGTTGGTAAGATTAGAGCATAGAAAATGGTTAGTGTTTGCTAGGTTTTGAGGTTAAGTTGGGGCAAGAATTTCGGGTCTCTTGTAGAGCAAATAGGAGATGGTATGTGTGTGTTGTATTGGTGTGAACATGGTTAGAAAACTTGCATGCGGTGTTTGCATTTTGACCGTGCGTTTGCGCCACGGAAATGGACTGAACCAGAAAAACAGGACAGTGCAATCCTGCAGCTTCGGTTCCATTTTCATTGGGATCCGTCCTGATTCAGCTCTTGGCCAAAACATACAAGTTATAGCCTTGTAACTGAGATTTCCAACGCCTTTGGAATTCCTTGATTCGGATCTACGAGTCCTGAGTTATGGTCGTTCAAACAGGGCCTGTTCGGCAACCTGAACCTAAACGGCTGGGACTGTCTCGTGTATTTTTGTCCAAGTTCCGTTGAGATCTGGGTTGAAGCGCCTTCATGAAGGTTGTAGAGCTTTGAGTGATCTGTCTAACTGTTAAATTTCAGAGCATTTGGACCTTGGTAACATCCAAACCGACCCAAACACTCTAAACTATCTGGATTGCCTAAGACAGTTTCTGTTGGCTATTGTTTCTGCCTCTTTTGAGGATGATGAGTCCCACTCTAGCTCTTGATGTCTTCATGAAAGTGTGACTCATTCCATTAGCTTCGAAATGGTGTCTCATACACCTTAATACGATATTCATAGCCCAACGTATGGTCAAAACGGTTCGGGGTAGCAAATCTGCCGTTTCCTTTTTCGACGGCCGTTTCCGTTTCCGTTCGCCGTTTCCACCCGCGCGCTTGTCCGTTTTGTTGTTTTTGCTTGATTTATACATTTTAGTAGCCGTTTGTGGAATAATGTGGTACAACCTTGTGAGGACTTGTAAATTCCTTATATATTTCTTGAAAATTCCCTTTTATTTGAAAATTGTTTGGCAATTATTATTCTACACTATCCTACTACTCAATCACGCTAGAAAAGTGCCAATGATCATAGGAAATTAGGGTTTTCCTTTCCGATTTCAATTCGAAGTGAAATAGGATTTTTCGTGTATCTGTAGTGTAATTATCCGGTATGGAGTAAGGATCAAATTTGGTGCTTAAGAGTGACTTTTAGGTGAGAAATAATATGTGATTAGAAGCAATGATAAAAATTTAGTGAATAGGAAGTAAAAACCTTAGTACGTGTGATTTAAGGAAAAACGGTGCGAACCGACGTGTACCGTGCACTACCGATTGAACACCCCACTTGACTACCATTTCCTTACCAGCACATAACCTTGATATTGGTGGAAAATATCCCCCCTCATAGCTATCCTCTTGGCCGAAAAATTGGACTCAAAATGCAAGGAAAGAAAAAAAAAATTTTGGATGGTTTTGGTAGTGCCAAGTGTTGGCAATTTGTGGCTTTGACTAAACTTAATTTTCTTACCTTCTTATCTTGCAAATTAGCTCATTCTTCCTCATTTTTTTTTCTGGTTTGGGCGAGACAAGAGAGAGAGAAAGAGAGAGCAAGATAAACAACCTTCTTTCATCTTGATTTGCACCATTTGAGTGAAAGAAACAAGATTCTAAACCGATTAACTTGTGAGTTGTGAACTTCGGAAGCTAAGGGAACCAAAAATTTCAAGAGGAGGCGAAGTATTACTCTTGCAAGCCCTTTTGTTGAGGTATAAGGTCTGACCCATGGCTTTGGTTCTTTTATTTTTGTTTAAGTTGTTATATAACTCATGTTTTGGTTAGATTAGTAACTATACAAGTTGTTGTGATGATTTTGGGGTGATGTATGTAAGTTAGGGTTTGACTGATTTCCTTCTTATACTTGTTGTAGGAGTGGTATATGATGTATATAAGCTTGTATAAGAGGTTGTGGTAGTGATTGAATCAAGAAAATGAAGAGATTGCCCTTGAAATCCCAAAATTCCAGATTTCTGGAATTGTATGCTTCAGTTCTGTCCGGTTTCAGTGCCCTATGTTAGAGGCCAAATTAGACTTGGTACAAAACATGAAAGTTGTATATAATGATGTTTTATAGTTGCCTACAAAATTTCAACCCAATCGGAGCAAGGTATCCTATGAAAAGACCAAAATACCCTCACTGCCCTAGGATGTATCCAGTGATCCGTTTTAGACAGTTCATCTAGTTGACCGTGTCTATTCACTATGATCCATACTGATTTAACCATTTTCCAAAACATTAAAGTTTTATTACTCTGTCTTAGCTTTTCAACGCCTCCAAGAACGCCTTAAACGGACTTTGGTAGCCTGAGATATGGCCATTTAAATGTAGTATGGTTAACTAGCCGGTTAGTTGGAAGTTGGTTCTGTGAATTGGGAATTTTACTGGGTTACACTGGAAATTTGACTAAGTGATCTTCATGAAAGTTGTAGGTCTTCGTCTTAGCTTCGAAACGGTATAAGTTACACCCCAATCGGATAAGTGTAGCTTCGGTTGTGTCCGTTACGCAAAACTCTATCAAATCTGTCTCTTGTTAAACTTCATTTCCACACTTGTTGTTAGCTTGATTTTGTCCTTGTATTGTCTTGAACCTATTGAACGGCTATTGAAATTAGATTGTTGTGTGTGTACCTTTGGGTTTGAATGAGGAAAATAATGAAGCCATAAATGGCTGGAAATAGGAAAATACAAAAGGCATGCTGCCCAAATTTACGCTCGAGGACTAGAGAATACACTTGCGACTTGGGTAAAGTTGATAATTGAATATCACTTGAACCATCTAGGACTTTTGCTACTTTGGTTATTGAGGGTTATACATTAGAACCTAGCCGAACTTGTACCCTAAGGAAAAGCGGTAATAATCACTATAAATCCGTTTTCCTTGAACTTTCGACTCAAAAGTTATTTCCAAGTATACATCTTACAAAATTCTTCAGTTTGAAAAGCGAGTAACCGTTTCACGACTATTCTCCAAGTGAATTTCAATTTCTTGATTCTTATTGAACGAAACGTCTAAGTTTCGAACCTTAGTTGCTTTTCAAAGTTCTTAAATCAAGTTTTATCGCAGATTTGGACTCCAAACCCGGAGTACCACCCGACGCGAACACTAGAGGCACTACTTTTGGTGAGTGCTTCCAAATATCTGATTGAACTTGATATTTGTGATTTCTCTTTGACAAATGTGATTACATGATATATCAGTGATTTAACAGGGCAAGGGTGTACTTTATCGCACTTGCCCTAATGAGACTTGTACTTGTTCATCGATTTCAATTGACTTGCTTTACATGTGTATGAATTATATCTTGCCTGAAATTCCAGAAACCTTATGGCTAGTTAATCGAGTCGAGCCGGCAAGGGTCTGGTCGATTAGATAACAAACCCTGGGTAACTAGTAATGTCAAGCGGAGTGTTATCTCCTCGGTATACTCGAGTATTACCACCCGTGTTTCGTGTGGCGTGCGGGCCCAGATAAGGGGGTTGATCGGTGGACGGAAACTGACGTGAAGTGGGATTTTCTTTCTGGACTAGCTATTACTTGAAAGTTGACGGAGTGTCAACTACCAATCGATCAAGCTGGGATAGAGCCAAGACATGAGCCACTGTATCCTTATATGTGAATATGATCCATATATTCTTGATTACCTGAAGTATTATTTCTTTGATTGGACTTGTTTGCTCGCTATTTCACTATTACACTGTTATTACTTTGTTTGATGGCCAATTTGATATTTGAAACTTCACTGAGCTTTGGCTCACTCCGTTAGTTTTGTTTTCCTTACAGGGGTACGAGCGAGACGTGAGACGTGTAAAGACTAGCGTAGTCTAGTTGTTTTGACTTTTGACTTGTACTCGCGCTATTACTCGAATAGAATGTTTTGTATCTGGATTGTATATACTTTGAACCAGTTTGGGTATTTTGAGGTTTTGTATCTTGATTGTGCATCAATGTAAATTATAAGCTTGAATTGCGATGTTATTTATGGTCCACGGATGTATGCACGTGATACGAGTGAGTGAGTCCTGGCGAGAGCTGGGCAGGCGGTCCGCCGAACCCTTTGGTACGCCTTAGGGGAAGGTGGGGTCGTCACAAACCTTCTATTGCAGACGGTAGCAGGCTAGGCGGAACCAGTGGGACCCACTAGCTGTCGCACGCGACGTGATTTTCGTACTTTTGCTATACTTGCTCTTTACGTAAGTATTCAGGCCGTTTCTATGTATAAGTTGCTTATGTGCGTTGATGTGAATGAAATGGTACTTAGGCGAGGGTGTACTTTATAATACTCGACCTAAACCCTAATTTGCACCTGTATTTGTACATGACATGCGTATATGAATTGTTTTGGGACTGAACCCCTGGAGCTTGTCGCTCGGGGTGACTTTTTGAAATATGATGAGTTTGGGACCCGATCTCAAGACCTAGATGGACTATTTGAGTCGGCCGGGGTTTGGTCGAAATCAGTCCAACCTAGTCTTGAGGTCACCACATTTGTGAACCAAGTTCGATTTCGTTTTGATTGGTTGAGCCATTTTGTGCGGTTGACTGGCCAGTGAGGGTGATAAGAGATATGGTGGGAGTACAAGTGGAGTTTTACGGACCCTTATTTGTGGTCGACGGAGTGTCGACAGGAGGTTACACGTGGCAAATGACTTGACTTTGGAGCCAACCTGTATCCTTAACTTGTGCTGTTATTTCTTTTGCTTTTGACTTGGCATCTTTGTGACGTAATTGTTCGTCTTGATGTGCCATTTACGTTTTTACCCCTATTTATTTACTAAGCATATAGCTTACCCCTTTTCCTTTGTAAGGGGCCGACGCGGGAGACTCTTTGGCACTGTCACTAGTATAGCTAGGTTTAGTTTGTAGTAACCGGACAATTAAGCTGGTCCTTCTTGTTATAGTGATCTGTGTAAGGACCCTTCTTCGGGTCTACTTTCTGATTTTGGTTGTTATCACAAGGTGATGTAGTGGTCTGGATATCTACTTTTGAGGGTGTAAATAGAACTCTTTTGCCAATGTATGTATTGTGAATAATACTCTTTTGGTTTATATGGCTTTCATTGCTTTGTGTTTTCGAGTCCTGGCGCGAGTTAGGCAGACGGTCCGCTAAGCCCTTTGGTACGCCTTTGGGTGCGGTGCGGTCGTCACAAAAACCTCCAAGAATTTCCACTAGATGATGTCTTCCTCCAAGCTAAAGTTAATCTCCAAATAGTTTTGAAGTTGGGTGCAAATTTGGAAGTGAAATGGAAGCAAGAATTGAGCAAGTGAAGTGGAGCTTTCTTCTCTTCTTTTCTTCTAGTTTCGGCTAACTCCAAGGAGAGAGAAGAGAGAAGGGTTTGTTGTGTGAAGCTTCTCTTGGAAGCTTTAAGAATTTGTAGCCAAAAGCTATGTAAAAGTCAACTACGAATAGTGCGCGAATAGTGTCCCGAACTACCACTTTTCTCTCTTGTTTGTTTCACTTGTGCACTAATTCTCAAATGTAATTCCTTTAACACTATAATTATTCACTCTTAGTAGTCTAATATAAGTTTCTTAAATCTCCACTTAGTCGTTTCGACGCGAAATACGCGAACTTCCGATTCGTGCGCGATAAGACAAATTTTAAAAGAAATTCATGTAACGATAATATAATTAACTAATATTAGGGTAAATAATTATAAAAATAATTATTTTAAGAATAAAACATGAGTCCTCACATGATATGCCTGATATATCCCCTGCTACACTCTTACCACCTCTATTGAGAAGGGCACGTGGTAGACCAAAGAAGAAAAGGAGAAGGGAAGCAGACCAAAGATGAGGGACCTCCTTCAACTCAGACAGGAAGGTCAACAGCTTTCAAATGCTCAACAAAAGGACTTGTCAAAGATCTCCAGTTACAGCAACAAAAGGGGGTAATGCATCTAGTTGCAAGGTTAGAATAGAAGTTGCATATTTACTACTACTAATGCTGCTTTGTTGCTGAATTACTGAAGCTAGTTTGACATTCTAACAAGTTTCATGATTACAAATATATCAGAGAAGAGGGAAACCAGGCAGGGGAGTTGCCAATACAGGTTTGTCTGGTGTTGTGCTATGGGTAAGGCTCCTACTAATTGCTTAATTTAACACTTTATTAATAGGATATATATTAAATTATCAGATTGCATTTCCTCATTATATTTTAAAATTCAGGATCATGCTACTGACAACGTGCTTGTTGTTTTCTCAAGCCAAGGAAGCAATTCTACTCCTGATCAAGAATATCCAATTCTATTTGCGTTAAAGGGATTATCCGCTCCTTTTTTTTTACCTCAAGTCGCTAAAATGGTGGGATAATCTCGGGAAACACAATTCCTATTTCTTCTGAGGTTCGAATGGGTGCTCAAACTTCTTCTGACGTTGCCAATGTTCAAATTCAATTTCAAACTAGACCAAGTGGAAATAAAAAGGTATCAACTTGTCCTCCATCACTATGATATTGGCATGATCACCAAGTTTTCATGTAATTTCAGCAAATGTTTTGCAAATTCACTATTACTTCACATTGTTTTGCTTTAGAGAGAAAGGAGAGCAAAGGCTAGACCATCAAACAAAGAGAATAATGCAGCAAGAGGGACTAGTACTACCTCCATTCATTCACAAAGAGGTTCTAGACAAAATGCTAGTCCACAAATCAATAATGAAGTTTCTCAAGCATCAATACCTGTTACTACCAATGCTGCAACCAATTCTTAACTCACACAATGGTGGAAGCAGCTTTAGCATGTGGTTTGAAGGTCTACAACTAACATTAATTTTTTGTGGTTAGTAGGCTTTGTGCCTTCTAATTAGTAGGTTATGAAGTATTCCACTAAGTTTCATGTTTGAGTGGTGCTTTATTGTGTTGAATGGCAATTTTAAGTGCCTACTCTTAATTTTTTGTGAATCAAACTATAGTTGCTGGAACTTTTAATGTAGGTTTCTTTAGGCTTAATTGGCAATCCCACCATATAGACAACATGTTTAAAATGGTGTTTTAGTTTTATGTGGATTGCTTAGCATATAATTCATTAGGACTGTTGTGAGAACCCGTAATTTTCTTAATTTCTAGGTTTTATTTTCTTTTAATTGCACGCTTTTTCATATTTTCTTTAATCGAAAAGTTTTAAAAATAATTTTTATGAGTAAATATGGTTTTTAAATCATTTTTCTAGTATTAGTTAGTTTTTGAGAAATTAAGAGCGTATACGGGATGTGAGACCCACTAGTACGGTAAGTTTGTTAAAATTCGGCCAATTAGGTTAAGTTGTGTATACCGGGTTTAATTTATCAGGTGTTAAGAGATAATTGAAAGTTACCTAGATGGATTATCATTGGAGATCCGAACTAACATTACATTTAAATTCAATAAAAGGATACGGGCGGCTCTCAAGAGCCCTTTTCCTCGCTTGCCGTACTTGATCTCGCTCCGTTGACCCTCCGTCAACGCTTAAAAAAGTAACCAATACCGTAGACCCTACTTTCTCCAATTTTCATCCATCTCACATACTCCTACCGGACCCGAATTCCATTCAGTTTACAATGGTAATACTCGAGTATACCGGAATCAAAGGTCTCATACCCAATGATTCCATAGAAACAGTCCCCACGGCTTATCAATCTTCTCGACCATGCCCTTGTTGGCTCGAGTCAATCGACCGCCAATGGGGTTGAGCTCAGAGTAGACAGTAAGAGTCATTGGATACATGTCCAAACGACACCAATTCAGGTATATTCAAAGACAATCAATTGATACAGTAACAGTCACATAAGCCAGTCACATAAGCCCTTGATTGTAAGAGTGATAAAGTAGACCCTTAACTCAACCAAACTCATCAATACACACAAGCATTCAAGCCATAGATTTTCAGTATAGCGAAGCCATGAAGTAACAAGTATGTGAGTAATACACTCACCAATCAAACAAAAGAAATTTCACAAATTTCCGTCCAATGAGCGCCTTAGGTCACCGGCACGCCCTAAAACATTCAAGTAAACACAATGAGACTCGAATACGAGTCATAAACCGAATCCACACACTACTAGAGTAAAATAAAATAGAACGTATAAGTGCAAAATCAAACTAGGACATGTGCGGAAATGAAGTTTAGGTTGAAAAACAAAAGGCTGATTTGCTGTTGCTTAGCGGAACTAACACAACTGAAGCTAAACTTGTCAGATTGAGGTGCAATTTACACCGTTTCGAAGCTAAGAGAAAGGGCTACAATGTTGAAGAAGGCCACTCAGTCCAGTTTGTAGTGTAACTAGGTCAAAATTTCAATGTACCAAACCAGAATCGCACAAACAGGTTAGCTAATTGCATTCTGGTTAAATGACCATAACTCAGGCTACCGAAGTCCAATTAAGGTGTTTCTAGGTCCGTTAGAAAGCTAAGACACAGCACGACAACTTTCATGTTTTGGTCTAAATCAAACTCAGTACACATCAGGGTGAACGGTCGCGATCAGTTTGGGTGAACTGCCAACCCTGACCGCCGAACTCCTACCTAGGGCAGTCTGGGTATTTCCATCTTTTCACAGGCTACCGAGTTCAGATTGGGCTGAAATTGTACAGGAAACTATAAAACATGATTTCCAACAACTTTCATGTTTTAACCTAAGGCTAATTCGGCCTCTAACTAGGTCTAACAGTACAGAGCAGAACAGGAAAAATTTACAACCCTAAACTGTCATTTTCTGTGCTAACCAGAAATTTCCGCAACCAATCGTATCCAATATATATTAGCTCCAAATTACAGTATAATAAGCCCTCAATCCATGAACAAACCATGATTATCATACAAAACAGAAAAATAACAATAATAAATCAAAATCCATCATAACTTCACTTCCAACCATAATCACACCATATGTCATCATATTAAGCCACCAAAGCCACCAATTGAACATTATCAAGGCTAAAGGGAAAAGTTCTTAACAACTCACCTTGTAACCTCAAGAAAACAAGCAACTTAACACCTCCTCTTTCCAAACCACTCCACCAACTTAGTCACTACCACCTAACAAAGGCTTTCTACGGAGTGAATTCGAGATTTTCCGGTTGAATCACAAGATTTGTGCAAGAAATTGGATCAACTAGTTGAAGGGTTTTTTTTTTCTTTTCTCTCCAAGAAGTCTAGGCCAAGAGGATGAGAATGGTGATGACTTTGTGGTGAATTTTTAATATGTAGGAAAGGTAAAGTAATGGTAGAGTCAAAGGTCAAAGTCCAAGGGTGAATTGAATGGTGACACTTGTCACCTTTTGGCTTAAAGCTTATCCTTTTTCTCTCCAATGATAATCCATCTAGGTAACTTCCAATTATGTCTTAACACCTGATAAATTAAATCCGGTATACACAACTTAACCTAATTGGCCGAATTTTATCAAACTTACCGCACTAGTGGGTCCCACATCCGGTATACGCTCTTAATTTCTCAAAAACTAACTAATACTAGAAAAATAATTTAAAAATCATATTTACTCATAAAAATTATTTTTAAAACTTTCGGATTAAAGAAAATATGGAAAAGCGTGCAATTAAAAGAAAATAAAACCTAGAAATTAAGAAAATTACGGGTTCTCACACTCTCTTCCCCTTAAAAGAATTTCGCCCTCAAAATTTCCTCACCTTGATTCACGAAAAGTTCAGGGTATTTCTTTTGCATTTCTTCTTCCACCTCCTAGGTAGCCTCTTCGACTCCATGGTTTCTCCACAATATCTTTACCAAAGGAATCTGTTTGTTCTTAGTTCCTTAACTTTCCGGTCAAGCAACTGTACCGATTTTTCTTCGTAAGTAAGTGATTCGTCTATTTCGATTTCCTCCGATTGTAAGATATGAGATGGGTCAGGATAGTACTTCTTAAGCATCGAGACGTGGAAGACGCCGTGAATTCTGGATAGACTGGACGGTAGCTCAAGGCGATACGCTACCTTACCAACCCTTTGGAGAATCTTGAAAGATCCAACGAACCTCGGTTGGAGCTTCTTTCCTCTGCTCGCTGTGACGCTCCGTAACGGTGTGATCTTGAGGAAAACGCGGTACCCGACTTTGAACTCCAAGTCTTTTCTTTGATTGTCCGCATAGCTCTTTTGCCGACTTTGAGCTGTTTGGAGTTTTGTCGTATTAACTTGACTTTTTCTCGTGCCTCCTCCATCCATGGAATAGTCGTTGGATCTAGGGCTTTCCTCTCGCCGACTTCATCCCAGTAGATCGGTGACCGACATTTCCTCCCATAAAGTGCTTCGTATGGAGCCATTTGAATTGATGAATAGTAGCTGTTATTGTACGCAAACTCCACTAAGGTCATGTGTTGACCCCAGTTACCCTCAAAATCCAGAATGCAGGTCCTTAACATATCCTCTAGAGTTTGAATTGTTTGCTCCGATTGTCCATCCGTCTGAGGGTGATAGGTGGTGCTTAAGTTGAGTTTGGTCCCCAGAGTCTCTTGGAATTTCTGCCAAAATTTAGATACGAAGCGGGGATCTCTGTCTGAAACGATGCTCACAGGAACGCCATGTAGCCTTACGATCTCGTCCATGTACACCTGAGCCAATTTCTCCATGGAGTATTTCATGTTTACCGGTAAGAAATGGGCCGATTTGGTTAATCGATCGACGATCACCCAAACGGCATCGTGTCCTCGTTGCGTTCGTGGCAAACCTGAAACGAAATCCATTGCGATGTTTTCCCATTTCCATTCGGGTATCTCAAGGGGTTGTAACAAACCCGATGGTTTTTTATGCTCCGCCTTAACCTATTGGCAAACGAGACATTTTTGCACGTACAGAGCGATCTCTTTCTTCATGTTATCCCACCAATATGTTCCTTTTAGGTCTTGATACATCTTGCTACTACCCGGATGGATCGTGTATCTGGACTGATGAGCTTCCTCTAAGATCTCCGTTCTTACCGCTTCATCTTTAGGCACCACCACTCGGTTTCGGTATTTTAGAATACCCTCGGGACTGAAGTTGAAGTCGGTTGATTCCTCTTTTTCCATCTTCTCTCCCCACTTTCGCACCATCGAATCCTCCTTTTGTGCTTCTTTAATTCGCTTCAGTAGGGTGGATATTACCTTAATATTACCAAATATCACCTTATGACTCCCAAGGCAGGGTTTCCACTCGCAAACGGATTCTAACAAATCCCACTCTTTGATCATTAACCCTGCTACCTAAGCCTTGCGACTTAAGGCATCAGCCACCACGTTCGCTTTCCCCGAATGGTAGTTGATAGTGCAGTCGTAATCCTCCAGAAATTTCAACCACCGTCGTTGCCTCATATTCAATTCCTTTTGTGAAAAGAGGTACCTAAGGCTCTTGTGGTCTGAGTAAACCTCGAAGGTCACCCCGTATAGGTAGTGTCTCCACTTTTTCAGAGCGAAAACAACCGCGGCTAACTCGAGATCGTGGGTTGGGTAGTTCTGCTCGTGAGGTTTCAATTTCCTAGAGGTAAAAGATATCACATTCCGGTTCTGCATCAGCACACACCCCAGACCTTCCCGCGACGCGTCGGTATAGAAACTAAACCCGTCTACTCCGTTAGGCAAGACTAGAACTGGCACCATAGTTAATCTTTTCTTTAGCTCCTGAAAACTCCTTTTGCATTTGGCATCCCACACAAACCGACCATGCTTCTTCGTCAGATCGATTAATGGACCGGCCAGTCTGGAAAAGTCTTTAATGAAACGCCTATAGTACCCAGCCAATCCTAGGAAACTACGGACCTCCGTGGGATTTTTCGGCCTCTTCCAATCCGTCACGGCCTCTACCTTTGCTGGGTCAACCGAGATTCCCTCTTGGGAAATTACGTGCCCTAAGAAAGAAATTTTCTCCAGGCAAAACTCGCACTTACTGAACTTGGCATATAACCGATGCTCTTTTAGGGTTTGCAGAACAATTTTTAGATGTTGTTCATGCTCCTCGCGAGTCTTGGAGTAGACCAAGATGTCATCAATGAAAACAACGACAAATCGATCCAAGTAGGGCTTAAAAACCCTATGCATTAGATCCATGAAGGCGGCAGGGGCATTGGTCAGTTCAAAGGGCATAACTGCGAATTCGTAGTGCCCATATCTCGAATTGAAAGCAGTTTTCGGAATATCCTCTTTCCTAATCAACAACTGGTAATACCCCTGTCGAAGATCTAATTTCGAGAAGACCACTGCTCCTTACAACTGGTCGAACAACTCATCAATATGGGGCAGTGGATACTTATTTTTAATCGTCACATTGTTTAGCCCCCGATAGTCTATACACATCCGCAGACTCCCGTCCTTCTTCTTCACAAACAGTACGGGGGCTCCCCAAGGAGACCCACTCTCTTGGATGAACCCCCGCTCCAAAAGATCTTGTAACTGCAATTTCAGCTCCTTAAGTTCCGCAGGGGCCATCCGATATGGGGTTTTCGAGATGGGCGACGTTCCCGGTAGCAGGTCGATTTTGAATTCGATCTCTCTTTCCGGAGGCAGAGCTACTAACTCATCAGGGAATACGTCAGGATATTCCTTTACTATGTGCACATCCTCTACCTTCAATTTATCAGTGGGGATATTGATTAAAAAGGTTAAGAACCCTTGCGCCCCTCTACTTAGCAGTTTCCTAACCCGGATGCCCGAAATCAAGGCGGATGAGGCTAACCTGCCCCTTATATCTAACCTTAAGGTTGCCTCACCAGGAATACGGAACTCTACCACTTTCTTCTTACAATCTAGTTGGGCATTATACCTGACTAACCAGTCCATGCCCAAAATCACATCGTACCCCTTAATGGACAGGCTTATCAAATCCCCTAGCAATTTTCTCTCTCCTACCCAAACCTCGCAGTCCTTATAAACCAGGCTAGTAATCAAACGATGATCCCCCGTAGGTGTACTAACTTCTAGGTCGTAAGGTAAACTAGCAAGTTTTATATCCATGCCACACATAAAATTAGGGTTAACGAAGGAATGGGTGGCAACGGGATCTACTAAGACCTTCGCAAATCGGTGAAATATAGGGATCGTACCTTCTACGACCTCGGAAGAGTCTGGGACCTGTTGGGGCTCTAGCGAGTATACTCGAGCCGCGACCTTGGGTTTCATCCCGTCTCCCTTAGCTGGTCCAGTGTTGGTCCTTTGTGGTTGTTGACTTCCCTTTCCATCTGGTTTTAGGATTGGGCAGGTGGCAAGCTGATGGTCTGCGCTTCCGCAACGCAGACACTTTCCCTCCTTCTTCCAGCAGTTATCCTCCGAGTGATTTGGCTTTCCGCAATACCCACAGGGTCCACGAGATGCCGAACCCGAACCTCTCTAGAAACTTCCTCCCTGGCCTCTCCCAGCCGGGCCACCCCTAGACTGAGCCCCTCTACCTGCGCCCGTCTGCCTTCCATCTCCGGCTCCCCGTCCGTACTTGGGAGGGGCACTTTTATCCCCCTGCCCTGAACTGCTCCTAGGAAAGCCTCGCTTCTTTGCCTGAAAGTTTCTCACTTGTAGCCTAGCGCTTTCCACCTCTGGGCTTTTTCCACGGCCTCGCTAAAAGCGTTAATCTGGGCCACCGCGAGGTCCTTTTGTATTTCTACATTCAGACCCTGAACAAAGCGCCTTATCCGCCGTTGCTCGGTCATGATTAGCTCGGGGGCAAATTTGGATAGGCGGGTGAACTGGCTCTCGTACTCTGCTACGGACTGAGCTCCCTGACGTAGCCGAATAAATTCATCTTCCTTCCGTTCCTGCACTAGAGGAAAGAAGAATTTAGCGTTGAACTCTCGCATAAAGTTTACCCAGGTCCGGGACGTTTGCTCCCGTTCCCACTTCTGCCGAATGACGTTCCACCAGGAACGGGCCGCCCCTTCAAGCTAAAAGACGGCGAAGGTCACCTACCTTTCCTCAGTATAGTGCAGGGCAGCAAAAATATCCACCATTTTCTCTAGCCACCTTTCGGCTACATCTGGATCGGGCCCCCCAAGGAACTTTGGTGGGGCAAACTTCTGGAATCTCTCGAAAGCCCTGTCCTCGCTCTCCACGTGGTTGCCAGGGTTTCCAGGGTTAGGATTAGGGTTTTGACCCTGCTGCTGCACCACTTGGGTCAATAAATTAGTCATTTGCTGCATGGCGGCAGCTATTTGAACGTTAAGGTCAACCCCAGGTTCAGGGTCTGGTCCGGATGAAGTTTTCCCAGCGCCCCTTTCAGACGTGGGTTGCCTACTCCCGCGTCCGCGACCTCGACCACTACGAGTGCCTTCCATAAAGTCTAGTCGATCTAGGGTAAAAGGTAGATATAGGGTAAAACGTAGATATAACATTAAAGGAAACGGTAAATTTAGATAAGGAACCAAAAGGTGTGCACATTCAAAACATATTCACATATCACACATTAGTGTCAAACAAGTCACATATTAACAGTCAATCAAGTACAAATAAGGAAGTCCATGAGAAAACGGCGTCACCAAAAGTTATATATACAAAACTAGTCCAAACATACAAAAACGGCTAGCTAAGGGTTCTTTCCCCGAACAGTTCCCATGGAATCAAAAGTGGTTCAAAAGCGGTCTAGCCTAATTCCCTACCGAGGCCGCCGACTCTCCCCCGTGGCTAGAACTAGGGGTGCTCCCCTCATCAGAGGTTCCATCACTAGGAGCCTCCACCTGCGCATTGGCGCCAATCACATCTTGGATCAACGCCTCACACTCATTAATAATGCTGTCGAAACGGTCTCTAACCTCCCGGACGACGTTGGTAAGACGATGGTTAACCCCCTGCAACTGCTCTCTAAGAGCGTTAGTGCGTTCCTGTTCCATAGCTATGTTCTCCCGGAGCTCCCCTATCCGGTCGGCTTGCATCCTCGTGATGCCCTTCAGCCTAAGTAGCTCCGCGTGATCCCTGGCGGCGGCACGCCTAAGTCTCCTCCTTTCGCCTAACACCGCCACGACCACATGATCGACGTAGGAGTGGTTTCGGCAACGGTCACAACGACGAGCCCGACTAGCGGTATACCAAAGCCGGATCGGGCCTCCCGACCTCTCCTGGTAATCAATGACTCGTGGCCGCCTCTGAGGAGGCTCACCTCCACCCTCTTCGCTTGCTCCAGCCATGGCCTACAAGGATAGCAAAAAGATTCATAACTTAGACAACGTAAGCATAGTCACACTTAACGGTATCTTAACACTTCCCTCACACAGGTCCTAAGGAACAAAAGTCAAACTTGCCTAGGTCATTTCTAACCTAGGCTCTGATACCACCTGTGACAGCCCCACCTTCCCCTAAGGCGTACCAAAGGGGTTAGCGGACTGCCTGCCCAACTCTCGCCAGGACTACTAGAGTGATGATGTACAGTCTAAATCGTTCCGGAAGGTATTAGCGCGCTCAAACGAAACAAAATCATGAAATGAAAACGGAATATCGAAGCCACACAAGAACAGTGCCAATCGCATTTATACATGTAAGGTTCCCAACTTACAATTCAAAAGGAAGATAATTAGATCAAAATACATTTAGGGTTTTTCCAACTATCGAGGAGCTATACAAAAGTATATTACACTAGCTCAACTCGGCTTCAAATTCATAGTTTTCAAAAGGTATTCACATCCCTGTAAGGAAAACAAAGGCAATGGAGTGAGCTTTCGTCCAATGAGGTACACTCATGCAGATCAGTAAAGTTCACATAAGCACAAAGTTGCTCAGTCCAACGTTCAACAAGTAATCTGAACTAACAATACATTTAAATTCAATAAAAGGATACGGGCGGCTCTTAAGAGCCCTTTTCCTCACTTGCCGTACTTGATCTCGCTCCGTTGACCCTCCGTCAACGCTTAAAGAAGTAACCAATACCGTGGACCCCACTTTCTCCAATTTCCATCCATCTCACATACCCCTACCGAGCCGAACTCCATTCAGTTTACAATGATAATACTCGAGTATACCGGAATCAAGGGTCTCATACCCAATGATTCCATAGAAACAGTCCCCACGGCTTATCAATCTTCTCGACCATGCCCTTGCTGGCTCAAGTCAATCGACCGCCAATGGGGTTGAGCTCAGAGTAAACAGTAAGAGTCGTTGGATACATGTCCAAACGACACCAATTCAGGTATATTCAAAGACATTCAATTGATACAGTAACAGTCACATAAGCCAGTCACATAAACCCTCAAGTGTAAGAGTGATAAAGTACACCCTTAACTCAACCAAGCTCATCAATACATACAAGCATTCAAGCCATAGATTTCAAGTATAGCGAAGCCATGAAGTAACAAGTATGTGAGTAATACACTCACCAATCAAACAAAAGGAATTTCACAAATTTCCGCCCAATGAGTGCCTTGGGTCACCGGCACGCCCTAAAACATTCAAGTAAACACAATGAGACTCGAATACGAGTCATAAACCAAATACACATACTACTAGAGTAAATCAAATAGAACGCATAAGTGCAAAATCAAACTAGGACATGTGCGAAAATGAAGTTTAGGTTGGAAAATAAAAGGCAGATTTGCTGTTGCTTAGCGGAACTAACACAACTGAAGCTACACTTGTCGGATTGAGGTGAAATTTACACCATTTCAAAGCTAAGAGAAAGGGCTACAATGTTGAAGAAGGCCACTCAGTCCAGTTTGTAGTGTAACTAGGTCAAAATTTCAATGTACCAAACTAGAATCGCACAAACAGGTTAGCTAACCGTATTCTGGTTAAATGACCATAACTCAGGCTACCGAATTTCAATTAAGGTGTTTCTAAGGCCGTTAGAAAGCTAAGACACAGCACTACAACTTTCGTGTTTTGGCCAAAATCAAACTCAGTACACATCAGGGTGAATGGTCGCGATCAGTTTGGGTGAACTGCCAACCCTGACCGCCGAACTCCTACCTAGGGCAGTTTGGGTATTTCCGTCTTTTCACAGGCTACCGAGCTCGGATTAGGCTGAAATTTTACAGGCAACTGTAAAATGTGATTGGCACTGTTCATGTGTGGCTCCGATATTTCATTTTCATTTCATGATTTTGTTTCGTTTGAGCACACTAATACCTTCCGGAATGATTTAGACTGTACATCATCGCGCTAGTAGTCCTGGCGAGAGCTGGGCAGGCAGTCCGCTAACCCCTTTGGTACGCCTTAGGGGAAGGTGGGGCTGTCACAACTGTGATATTTAGATTGTACATGTGCAAATTGTACAATGCTAACCATCTGCAACGCTGTTGAGATGGTTTCTTTTATGCATGGACTGCTTATTATGACATTTGTTGTTCATAAAATATCTTACTTCTAGTTTACATATTGTAACAGTGATATTGCACTAAATCCACCATATATTTGCCTTGTGGTTTTGCCACTATATAACTAACAAGACTTGAGTTTTTGGTGGTGATTCTTACTAAACTAACCATTGATCAAATGGATTTTACAATTTGGATAAATATGTATATATCTAATAAACTTGGGTTCAACATTTTTAGCTTTTGGATTGGTGTAATTGCTTCAGTTGTTGTGCTTCTGGCTGTGCCCATTTGTTATGCTACTTGTTACTGTTACAAATGGCTTTGCTGGTCACCAATTCAATAGCAAATGCAAATGTCGTTTGCAACTGCACCGGCTTTTATGCTGCTCAAGTTTCACAAAGGCCCGTTGCCATGCAAGCTGTTCTTTTTAGCCTACGGTCAAAAGAGCATTATTTTATTGTTTCCTTAGTCGACTGAGAGATTCATTTTTCTGGCATTTTTTTTCATTTTAATTGGTCTTCTTCTTACCAGCAATTGGTTACTTTATTCTTTGTTTATACATTGAGGGTAGATTTGGAATAAAAATTTGCGTTAGAACATTTTTTTCCCACTTTTCAAACCACTTCTTCTGATAGGGACTTGTTTTGTTACCAAACCTGTCCATCAAGGGAAGGTTTGTGTAATTACAAATATTAGCAAGTATTTTTGTGTAATTATCAGAACCTCAAGAGCTCTTGAGGTTTTTAAAATTAGCCCAATCTTTTATATGAATTCTTACTCCAAATCTCTTTTCTTGATCTTTCGTTTCGGGAAATATCGGCCATGGAATGCAGCTTGTTTCTTTATTGTAAATGGCTTTTGCAATCTAGTGTCTTGAGATTGAAGTTTTTGGTAGGGTAACCATCGACTCGCAAACTATCTAATTTCTTTTATAATGAATTAGGAAGAACATGGTAGTGGTGTTGATGGTGGAGAAGAAGTTGGAGCTTGCAATGGAAGGAAAAAGGGAATATAGAGGCTTAGACAGTAGAGGCGATCGTTCTTTTCCTTTTTTTCCTTGAGATATTTTTACATTTTTTTAAGGTGGTTTTTGTTTAATTTGTTTAATTTCTTTTCAAATTATTTAGTCCCTCTTTCTTGCCATCTTTTTCCTTCAGGTTATGCTGTATGCACATTTTGTTTTTGGACATTCATATTATGGTGCTTATTTATTTCATAATTTATTATTTTTTCCTTTGGCTTTTCTTTTTTGCAACTAAATGCTATATATAATTTTGTTTAGTTTTTATTTTCAATTTTATACAAAGGGCATCATTGTCATTTTACTAGATCTGTTAGTTGTGTATTTACAAAAGGTGGGGTTTAAATTTAATTTGATCAAACTATGAGGTTTATTACCATTTTACCTCTCCTCCACTAGCCTTTCCTCCCTACAAATGCATAATCCTAACCCTAAATCATTGACAATACTAAAGAAAATGTTTTATAGAGATAGTGCCACCAACCCTACTTTCCCAACCCTCCTTTCCGTCTTTTCGCAAAGCTAGCCATGGTGGTAGAGAGGAAACACCCTTGTTTACCAATGTCTGAAGATCTACTCAGTCATCAAGCATAGTGGTGTCAACAGGTCGAATCCATTCTTGGATTGGTAATTTCGGATCTAGATTCGGATCCATATCTGCATAGGTCTCAATATATAAGTTTGGATCCAAATTTAGTCGAATCCGGATCTGGATCCGAGTCCGGGTCGGGTATATTCATTTTTAAAAAAATTTAATTGAGTATGATAATTTTTATTTATACACAAATTTTATCAATGCAATATTAACAATATAATTAAATTAATAGGATAATTTCATAAACCTCTCCTGAGGTTTCTGACTATTTTACTGATCTCTCTTCAAGTTTTGAAAATTACATTAACCTTTCTTGAGATTTATTATCTTGTAACATCTAAATAAAACCAACAATTAAAAAGTGATATTAGGAGAGAGAAGATAATATGATTTTACCATTGCCCCTCATCTACTAAATTGTTTAATTAATCTAATACCAGCCCAAACATTAAAGAAAATATTAGAATTTGTTGTTTATCATCAGGGTTTAAATCACATATGGCATTAAAAATAGTATATCATTTTAAATATTTTACTTAATGTAAGATCCAAATTAGTCTTCTCTGTTATGAATCCATTGTCAAACAATACAAGGAGTGAACTTTAATACCATAAAAATCTCAACAACTAATGTTAATATATTGACAAGAATATTTATGATGTTAAAGTTTGTTCTCTGTAATATTTTAGTTGCAATTTTTTGATTATTTATTGTTGATCATATTTGACAATGGGTATGTAATTGAAAAGAGTAATTTGCATCTTGTATTAAGTGAAAAATATAAAATAATATACTATTTTTTGATACTATATATATTTGATCTCTAATGATAAGTAACACATTTTAGTGTTTTTCTTTAATGTGTGAGTTAGTATTAAATTAATTAAATAATATAGTAGATGAGGGATAATGATGAAATCATGTTATCTTCTCTCTCCTAATTTCACTTTTGAATTATTGGTTGGATCTAAATGTTACAAAATAATTAACCTCAAGAGAGGTTAGTGTAATTTTTTAAACTTGAAGGGAAGCCAGTGCAATAGTTAGAAACCTCAAGGGAGGTTTTTGAAATTATCCCTAAATTAATTCTAACAATCATTTGATTTATAGAAAATCTTTTTTAATTTAAAATAAGTAGATTAGTAAAAATTTTTAATGAAACATATAATTTTTTATTAAAATAATTATACTATCCGGATCTGGATCCAAAACGGGTTGGAACATGTAAATCCATATTTGGCCTGTTTAGTTTATAAATAAAATGGACCAAGATCAGATTCAAGTAAATGGATCTATGAATTATTCTGTATCCAGAAAAATGGACCAAGTTCGGGTTGGGTCTGAGCCTAGGCCCGATCCATTGACAACCCTCATCAAGCATTGTTAAAGGTGTTTACAACTTTAGATCTAGTAGCTGCTGCTAATCAAAGTCTCTATGAATGTACCAAAGCAAATTCTGAAGCAATGAAGCATTTGGTTAATCACAAATGTCTCTTGGCATCTTCAGTCAAGGTGGTCACAATGGTGAGCCAAGTGGTGTAGAGATTTCTAGATTGGAACCCAAAGCTCATTCTCCAATCGACTGAGGAGACCTCATTAGATTTGACAAAAAAAAAGACCTCCATAGAGTATTTGCATGAAGCAGTCACATTTTTGTCGTTTGTTACTTTTAGGCGTTCTAAACTTCGGGTATCTAAGAAGAAGAAGAAGGTGAAGAAGTAGAAGAAGACTAGTTGAGTTATTTTAGGTTCTGTGGTTATGTCTTGGGGAAGGAGGGAATTTTCTGATACCTAGTTAGTTGTTAATTGTATTATGTTGATGTTTAGTACCATCAATGCACTTTGGCCAGTGAAATGTGCACCCAATCTTTTGTATCATAAAAGCATTTTGCATGTTGTAACTTTTCGGATACTCTCTTGTAATTGGAAACTGAAAAATATAAAATTGTTTCTTTTCTCATTCATTGGAGTATTTACTAGAGGAGATTTAACTACTTAATCGTGGGATAATTTTTAAATTTAAGAAATTGAAAAATGAGAAGAAGACAAAATGCTTAGTATTGATTGATCCCTTTCTTCTTCTTCTCATACCTTGTTTTATCTTCTGGTTGTTGGTAAAATTTGGGAATTCTTATCTTTCCAATTTCATTAACCGTATGAGCTTTAGTTTTGCCGTCTTTATGTTTGTTAATATGCCTCATTGAATATTAAGCAGACTCCTTTTGTGTTTGAGCCTTTGCATGTCTTCGAAGCAACTATAGCAACACCCAACTTAAATCACGTCCCCTTTCCACCGTTTGGTTGTTGGTTACATTTGGGAATTCTTATCTATCCAATTTCATTAACCGTATGAGCTTTAGTTTTGCCGTCTTTATGTTTGTTAATATGCCTCATTGAATATTAAGTTCTTAATGGGGGAAAAAAAGTCTTTTGCTCAATTGTTTGCCCCTCCTCCTTTTCATCTCCCATCTCCATTAAATCCCCCTCCACTCATAAAGGAGAAGTTGTGGTGTTTTTTTCACCTGAGGATATTAATAGGTTAGCTTCTCCTTTTCGTATGGCCTTGGTTGGAAAATTCTCTCGCGGTCGTCCTAAATTGGAGGAGATCAGAAAGTTCATTCTTTCTCTTGATTTAAAGGATGCATGCTCTGTTGGACACATGGATGCTCGACATGTTCTCACCCGCTGTGATTCGGAATCAAATTTTCATCGCCTTTGGACTAGGGGAATTTGGTACATTGGTAAATTTCCTATGACAGTATTCAAGTGGACTACCTCGTTTCATGTGAATAAAGAATCTTCATTGGTTCCGGTGTGGTTCTCTCTCCCGTGTTTGCCCATTCATCTATTCGATAAATATTCCCTTTTCTCCATTGTGAATCCATTGGGGAAACCAATGTTTATAGATGCTGCAACTGCAAATATGTCCAGGCCAAGTGTGGCACAGGTTTGTGTGGAAGTAGATTTACTCCGCCCATTACCTTCTCGGGTTTGGATTGGGACTGAGAATTCTAATGATGGTTTTTGGCAGCCGTTGCAAGCTGAAAATTTGCCCCAATGTTGCTCCAACTGCTGGCATTTGGGGCACTCTAGTAATGATTGTAATAAGGATGTGCATGCTGGAAATCCGTTGCAGCAGGTGGGAAAGGATCTTCAGCCTTTGGAGGAGGCTTCTAATCAACCTTTAAGAAAAGACACATTAGGCTTGGATGGTGGCCAAAACATAGATACACGCTGGGTTCTAGTTTCGAAAAATATATCACACTCGGTGATTTCTTCGCCTCAAGAACAACAACCTGCAATGGTAGCAGTGGCTGCGACGTTGCAGGCTGCTGATACTGGTAATGACAAGGAGTCTTCTGAGTTGCCAGCTCAGCGGCCATTTGAAGTTGCCAAGGCTACGGATCCTAGCGCTCCTCTAGCTTGTGATGAGACAGAAAATAATCATCAACATACTGTGTTGCTGGTGCAAGAAAAGCAGCCTGTAGAACCCCCTAAGCCTACGTCTGTGGGTCAAGCAGATGTCATGGCTGCCGAATTTCAGTCTATCGATGATTTTCAACCTGACCTTGATAAGCAGCAGGAGGGGTTGGATGATGATGTACGTGACAAGTTACCTTCATCTGCGGGTAATCTTTCTCCGCGAGCAGTCTTGGCAGTGGTTTTGCCATCTATTCCTGAAGCTGGCCGGGGTGTTCAAGATGATTCACTCCAGGTTGGCAACAAACACAAGGGACCTCGGGTTATTACTCCTTCCGATAGGCAGCTACGCTCTTCTACAACCAAATCACATGATTCTGTCTAGCTTTTATCCGATGATTAAGTCACTTTTCTTGAATATAAGAGGTTTGTCTAAACCTTCTCATTTTAGATGTTTAAAGAAAATTATTTTTCAACAACGTATTCAATTCCTAGTGATTTGTGAAGCTCAAGTTAATGTCATCCTTGCTGAAAGCTTTCGGCTAAAGCTTGGTTTTGAACATGTCCTGTGTAATACGTATGGTTCTCTTTGGATTTTTTATAATGCTCCATTTCATCTTTTGTTGGTGGGTGAGGGGGAACAACATTTTTCTTTTCTCGTTCATCATAATTTCTATGCAGTCCCTTTTTCTGTCTCTTTTGTTCATGCACTGTGTACGGTTGAGGAGAGAAAGGATTTGTGGAGTGGGTTGTTGCGAGATAAGCCTCTTCAAGGACCATGGTTGGTTTGTGGGGGTTTTAATGTGGTGATAAATGCTGGGGAAAAAAAAGGGGGACGGCCTTTTTGATTGTCTGAGGCGGTTGATTTTTTGGATTTCATGTCTTCTACTGAGTTATTTGATGCTGGCTTTTCTGGATCTTCATTCACTTGGTGTAATAATCGATTTGGAAGGGCGCGAATTTGGAAACGTTTGGATCGCCTTTTGATTAATAATTCTTGCTATGATGCGGGTCTTGGGGTTTCTGTCACTCATCTAGTTAGGGATCCTTCAGATCACTCGCCGCTTTTGCTTTCGTTTACTACCCGTTTGAATGATAAACCTTGGCCTTTCCATTTTCTTAATGCTTGGACTACTCATTGTGGCTTCTTGGAAGTCATTAGAACATCTTGGCAGCAAGAGTGTGTTGGTGCTCCTATTCAAGTGCTTTGTTCCAAACTTAAACGTTTAAAGGCAGATATTAAAGTTTGGAATAAACATTGTTTTGGTAATATTTTTAATAATGTGAAAAGGGCTGAGGAGGAGGTCTTTATAGCTGAAAAACGGGTGGAGGAGGATATCTCGGTTGGAGCTCAGGAATCCTTACAAGAGCCCAAGCGAAATTTCGTCAGAGCTTGCTAGTGGAAGAAAGCTTCTGGAAGCAAAAAGCAAGAGTTCGTTGGTTAGATTTAGGAGATAAAAATACTAAGTTTTTTCATTCAGTGATAAAGCAAAAGAGATTACAGTCGATTATTCACCGAGTCCAAGATGAGACAAGGAGCTGGTTATGCTCTAAAGCTAATATAGGGCATGAAGCTATCAGGTTTTTTTCTTCCTTATTTGCTGCCGAGACTACATTTTGTTGGGATTTATCTGCCATTATCCCACAATTAATTCAGCCAGCTGATAATGCAAAATTAGAAGAAATTCCTACAATGGAGGAGGTGCGGCGAGTGGTTTCTGATATGGATGGTGATAGTGCGGCACGTCCTGATGGGTATACTGGAAAGTTTTTCACTTTTGCTTGGGATATAATTGCTCAAGATTTGTATAAGGCTGTTGTTAGTTTTTTTTTGTGGTGCTGAGTTGCCGAAACAAGTGACATCTACACTACTGGCCTTAATTCCCAAGGTGAAGAACCCAAAGGATTTTTCTCAGTTTCGTCCAATTAGCCTATGCAATTTTATAAATAAGGTATTTTCGAAGCTTCTGGCTGATAGGTTGTCTCCATTGCTCCCTCAAATTATATCTCCAAATCAAAGTGGATTTGTTCGTGGGAGGTTAATATCTGATAATTTCTTACTTGTTCAAGAAATTATTCTGGGTATTGGTAAGAAGAATAGGGGAGGGAATGTAGCTCTCAAATTGGATATGATTAAAGCTTATGATAGGGTTTCTTGGATGTTTTTGATCAATGTGTTACGTGCTTTTGGGTTTGGCAAAAGATGTATTGATCTGGTTTGGCGTCATATATCTCATCCATGGTTTTTTGTTTTGATTAATAGAGTACCATGTGATTTTTTTCCATCGTCTCGGGGCCTTCGTCAAGGGCACCCTTTGTCTCCTTCTTTGTTTATTATTGGCGCAGAGGTTCTTTCACGGCTTTTGAATCAACTTCTGCTGCATCCGCGATTTAATGGTTTCAAGGCTCCTCGAGGGTGTCCTCTAGTTAGTCACTTAGGGTATGCAGATGATATTCTTATTTTTTCTAGTGCCTCAGCAGTATCCCTGAAGCTTTTAATGGAAACGTTGGAAAGGTATGAAAGTGTTTCAGGGTAGAGGATAAATGCTTCTAAAAGTTGTTTCATGGTTCACCCGCGTCTTCCTCGGCGTAGGAAGGCATTAATTCAGATTATAATGGGTTTTTCTCCCAAGGAATTTCCTGCTCGCTATCTTGGTTGTCCTCTAATGATGGGGAGACGTAAGAAGAACTATTTCTAGGATTTAGCCACGACAGTGGCTGCTAGGATTAGTTCTTGAGAAAATCGTTTGTTGACGCTAGGAGGTAAGATTGTTCTTATTAAAAATGTGCTGTCCTCGATTCCATTGCATTTGCTAGCTACTGTGTCACCTCCAAAATCTGTTTTTGCTTATCTTGAGCGATTATTTGCTAATTTTTTTTTGGGTTCAGTAGACGATGATTTAAAATATCATTGCATTCATTCAAAGGATCTATGTGTTCCAAAAGAGAAGGGTGGGATTGGCTTTAGGTCGCTCGAGGATGTTTTTCATGCCTTTTCCATTAAGTTATGGTGGAGGTTTCGACCAAATGCGTCTCTTTGGGCTAATTTTCTGATGGCCAAATATTGTTCAAATGCGCACCCCGGTATGGTTGTTGACTCGGCAGGGGCCTCTTATACGTGGCACAGGATGTTACATGTGCGGGAAATTGCTGAACAACATATAACCTTCATTGTTCATTCTAAGAGCTCCAATTTCTGGTTCGATAATTGGTTAGGATCAGGACCTCTGGCTTTGTGATTAGGGAGTGTTTCGGATCATAAAGTGTCTGATTTTTTTATTGATGGCGGGTGGAATTTTCGGTTACTGAGTTTGTGGGTCCCTTCATCTATCATCAATGAGATACAAACGCTCTCTCTCCCTCAAATTGAGCATGGAGTGGAAGATTTGATGATTTGGGCTCCTTCTCAATTTGGAACTTTCACACTATGCTCAGCGTTTAACCTGGTGCGATCACATATGCAACGGTCATTTATGTTTACAAAAAATTTGGCATCCACGACTTCCTCTGAAGGTGTCTATTTTTCTCCTTCGCTTGTTGAGAAATCGATTACCACTGGATTCGACAATATGCAAACTCGGAATTTCTGGACCATCGAAGTGTTTCTGTTGTGTTCAGGCAAATGTTGAATCTATGGACCATGTTTTTTGTAATGGACAGGTAGCGGTATATGTTTGGAATTTCTTTGGCTCTGCTTCAGGCGTGCTGAATTTGGGTTGTTCGGTTCGTGCATATATTGTGGGTTGGTGGTATAGCGCAAGCAGGAATGGTTTTCTTGCATTTGTACATTTTATTATACCTTCTCTGATTTGTTGGAATATTTGGAAATCCAGAAATTTAGCACGTTTCGAAGGGAAAATTCTTTCTCACATTGCTATTTGTGAGTTTGTTTTTGAAGAGGTGAAAAACCTCTTTAGGTTGCAATTCCCTGAGCACCCGTTCCTTTCCTCAACATGGATGCAGTTTTATTCTTCGCTCTTTTCTCTTAATCGGACATCTTCATTTAAGATTGTAAGGTGGTGTCGGCCACCTTTGGGTGTATTTAAGCTTAATACTGATGGCTGCTCAAGAGGTAACCCAGGAAGGGCAGGTGGTGGTGGGATTTTGCGTGATGATGAAGGCAATTTCCTGCTCGCTCTTTCCTCATTTTATGGAAATGGAACCAGCATTCAAGCTGAGACGCATGCTCTTCTCTTTGGGGTTAAGCTGTGTCTTTCTCGTGGCTATATTAACTTGCACATTGAAGTGGATTCTTTGGTTCTTGTTCACATCCTAAAATAGATATCTAGTTGTCCATGGAGTGTTCTTACAGAGGTTAAGCACCTTCTAAGGTTATCGTCTAATTTTGTTGAAATTTCTCATTGCTTTCGAGAAACTAATCAAATTGCTGATTGTTTATCTAACGTTTTTAGACCTCCCTATAACAGCTCGTGGAGCGTTTCGGTTAGATAAAATAGGCCTGCCTTCAATTAGAAAATGTAAGAGCAAATGATGTAAAGGGAATACTTCCCCTACTCCTTCTCTAGCATTTGCTTATTGGTATTATTTGGAGGTAAGGTCCATGTCCCCCTCCTGTGTTTAGTTTGCTTTTCCAATAAAAGACCAAAATTTAATTTAAAAAAAAAAGATGTTTAGTGGGAATTTTCTAGGGTTTCTATTGATGTTGATTTCTAGAGGTTTCTAGATATTGATGTTTATGTTTTGAGTAGTAGCATATCTGCTATTGAATATTTCTTCATTTGCTTTTTGCTATTGTTTTAAGTCTGTCTGCATTCTGTTGTTCAATGCCTTTAACAGAATCAATGAAGTCCTAGAGAAAGATATGATAACTGCAATGGTAATGCAGGATATTGAGAAATTACAGTAAAACCTCTATAAATTAATAATTTTGGAACCATACAAATTCTATTAATTTAAAGAGGTATTAATTAATCGATAAGTTAATAATTTATTAATTTATCAAGTGTGCTTACAATTCAAAGAAGCACTCATTTAATCAACTAAAGTTTTATTTTATTTTTATAAGAATATGAATTATTCTATTAATAAAAGGAGGATAAAAGTTTATCGGATATAAACCAATTCATATCTATTTGATTTGCAAGTATTATTTAATTCTATTAATGTACGTAACTGATATCATTTTTCTATCATCAAGATGTCAAAAAGAGTTAGGAATATTAAATGATAGATGTCCACTTCAATTTTGTTAAATGCATACAATGAACCAAATTAACAATATTATTTATATAAGGAAGTCTTTTTATATTAAACAAACACAAAATCTTCTTATATATATATCTCATTTTTAAACTATGGCTTCCCAAGTTGTTCATAAATAATTGATCAAATGTATAAATTATTATGTGAGTATAATATATGTAATTTTAGTGAATTATTAATTTATGATATGAATAGAATCAAAGGGCTAGGTAAGGTTTTCAAAAAAAAAAAAATTATTATCTCATTATTTTATCAAAATTATTAATTTAGCTCGTTAGCCCAAATTGGAATAAAAAATTATTATTTAATAGAGGTTATATTTAAAAATTGATAAATGTTGCTTTTCTTTTACTAAAAGAGAATTGATGATCTGTGCTGGATTATGTACAATTAAAATTTTTGTCTCTCTATTTTGCTTCCAAATGCTCTATTACCTATGTAAACCGTATATATCTATACTTAGATATATTATTATTGTATAATTGCTTTTATTTTTTGTGTACAAGTTTTTGAGACAAATAAAGAAGTGGGAGAAGCTTGCTCAACCATATGGTCTAGGCTGCTCATATTTTGCTTCCTATGTCAACCCTGATTTCCATGTTTTATTTATGAGAACTATTGAAGTCTTTGGAGATATATTTGAGGTTGGAATCAGAGACCTGTGACTCTCTGGAACTAAGCTACATGCTTTTGGTCTTCCATGGCTCAACTTGTACTACATTGTGTTTGTTCTTTGGCTTTTTTTCCAAGTAGTTGTACTTTTTTAAGAGCATGATGGTAAAGGAATGTAACTTTCAGAAGTTAGAAGTCCCTCCTAAGATGATTGGTTTTATTAGCGTGCATGCATCCTTAAATCTGAGTAAGTTAGATGAAACAGTGGTCACTATTGAATAGTCCTATTAGTGATTTTATCGAAGAAGATTGACTAAGTTGCTTTATAGTATTACTAGCTGCTCCGACTGTACAAAAGATAAACAATGAGAATGTGTGGTATATAGTTTAGCAAAATCAAACAAAAGGTCCCTACTTTCTCTTTAACAAAAACTTGGGTAGACCTGGTCTATATACCCTTTGGTCTACTTTAAATCGTATCATGATTTTTGATATGTAATTCCATAAGTGTCTTTCTCCATCCCAAGTTCCAACCATGGTTAAAAGAAATTCTTTTCTATTCCACAATAGTTCAAATTTCTAATGTTGGCCGGAACTCAAAATTCAAATATTAGTTCTTCATCCACATTCCACTATGTGGTTTGGCTCCCATCAACGTGAACTCCATTTGTGAACCTCAATTGCCTCCTCTCTCTCTCTCTCTCTCTCTCTCTCTCTCTCTTCATCAACACCATAGCTCCTCTACCTCATGCTTTTGCCCAAATGCGACTAAAATCCATTGGTTTTTCTCGAATCCATTTTTCATGTTTGGCCAAAAAACTTCATCTCTCCTTTCTTCTCCAATTCCAACGATCCTGCTTTATGCCTTGCTTGTCTCGTGTTTGCAACTCCTCCTACATCCACCCATGCTTTGCTGTTCTTTTTTGACATCACCAGTTATTTTTGGTTTTTGGTTATATTATTTAGTTTGGGCAAATTTTGCATTTATTTCCAAGCTACATCTTTAATTTTTTTTCATTGGATCTTACCCAGTAAATAGTGCTTTTTTTAGAGCCAATCTTGGTGAAATTTGTAATTTTTTTACATGATAATTTTCATACTTGTTGGTCTAGTGAAATTGAAATGGATTGTTTTGGAGTTTGGTAACACAGTGTTAATTTCCAAAATGCTAATGTCAATCAAACCATTAAAGAGCAAAAATGCTTTCAAGTCTTCAAAAGAGGAAAAAATGCTAATGCTGACCAAGCCATTAAAGAGGAAAAATGCTTTCAAGTCTTCAAGGGAAGGGGAGGCTTTAATCAAAACTCTATTAGGCACTCGCAAGTTTGCAAGTCTTGGACCCTAAAACTTGACATCTAACTTTGATCAGAATCGAGAGTACATGTGGACTTCAATCTGGATGATAATGGAGGTGTTAGATTAAAACTTCAATACTTTGGGAGTTGGAAATTTTTAATCATGGTCAGCTTTTATGATAGAGAAATATATATTTAGAATTGAAAACTATAGTTGATGATGTGGCTCAATATAGACCACTTGGTCTACTGGTGGGGCTATAGGCCAGGTCTATCCAAGTTTTTGCCTTTTTCATTTACTAAAAGTTGTTAGCCATAGTTTAGCAAAATCAGTTGACATTGCATAAATATCTCCATTTGTTTACTCATATCCCCTTTCCAATCGTAGAAGAAACAAGAAATCCTATCATTTTATCTTTACCATAGTTTTTGATTAATGTATGTCACCTCGAATATGGAGTGAGATTAGACTTAAACCAGTAAATTTAAGTTTAAGCATGTATGTAGATTGATGAAACAAGTGCACAACTAAATTTACCTTGGTAACCTCCTCTTAATAGTATTTGTTTTAAAAAAGCAGTCTTGGAATTACTATAAGAAAACAATTGCTCTAAGCAATTAGAGAAACTCAGAGAAGTATTGTCTTAGTTCATTTAGGTTTTCATTTGTATTCTGGCCTTGACAACTATCACGGTGTAATACATCTCATGTTAGGCTATGCTTTTCTAAGATAATAACAAAACTAATATTTAAGCCAGATTCTATAATGTATTACAAGAGAATAAGGGGCATGGATATTTTAGGAAAGATGACTAGAGGCCTAAGGAAGAAATAAGGAATGAAAAAAAAGATAAAGAGGAAATAATCTGCCCACATGCACTTATCATTGAGGATAGAGGATAAAGAACACAAAGGCCTTTTTTTACTATTATTAAAACAAGACGATATTTTCCTAACTTTTTCAAAAACTGAGAAGGGAGGTTTGTCATATTTACCCAAAATTATTTGATTTTATTTTTTACCTACCTCCCACTCCTCCCCAATGTCTCTGCACTTTTCCTACCTCCAATTGTTAGAACCAAGATTCAAACCCTGCACCTAACTGTGGATATAATATTTGAGACTTAATGAAACATATATTTAGGAGTTTAAACTTGATTTGATAAATTTACTTGAATCCTAAAGCGTGCTTAAATTGTTAAAATACAAATTTGAGTTGAGAATTAAAAATTGAGGTCAAACTATTTGTTAACTCCATTTACTGAGGCTCAATTCATTTATAGTCTCATCTATTATATGGTGTGTGCATAAAATTTAGGGTGAATTACACTTTATCCCCTATAAATTGGGCCCTTACTAAAATTTTGCTCTCCTGAACTCTAAATATATACGCTTTATCCCTCATAGTTATGATGCAATACAGAAGTGTGAGATGGCGCAAGAGTCACACAAATGCCTTTCATATAAGAAATGTCACACGAATGAATCCCAAAAATACAAGATCCAATGGATCTTAACCTTATGTGCACACAAGAAACATGGGAAAACCCAACCACTCAAAGAGCTTATTTCATTAAAATTGAAAGTAGAATGAATATAAAAGGTCCTAGATATGTCAATTTGTATGCTACAATAAGTTAAACTAAGATAGAAAACAAAAATACACTAAAACCCTAAAACGAGCAAAAGTCACATCTAGCCGTCAATGAGGACCCACGCGCAGATCTATTAGTGAGGTCCACAGACCAAGGGTCAAATCTGAGGCAGTCGCTCTCAGACTTGGATCCATGAGAGGGATCTACTTTTGGGATTTGATCACGGATCTCTTTTGCGAGTCAATGCTACATTTTTTCCAATTTTCATTCATTTTTTTCACATATCATTTATTTACACAAATACATTAAAATAATGAATAAAAATTAAAAATACAACTAAAAGTACTTTGATTATTCAAATTATTTAACCTAATTAAATTTCGGGTAGCCCTATTGTTTTAGAGTAACAGTTTTTAGTACCAGGTTTTCCTTGTTCTGTATCAAGTTAACTTGTTAACAGAGCTAGGATAAAGGCATATTTTGTATGATCAAAATACCCCACTAATTCTTGAACATATCTAACAATTGTAATTCTGATAACTGACTTGTTGTTAATGATTGATAAATCCATTTGAAAACAACTACATCATGTATTTGACCTTTTATCAATAATAGAGAAAACTAAAATATTTGCAAAAAAATCATCTACATAACTCAAAGTGTTTATATCAATATTAATAATAGTATTTAGTTTTAGATGAAATAAAATTAATAAGTACATCTGGAACAAAGATTATTTGAGAATTTTTTTTAGTGCAATATTTTTTGTGTGATTTATGTGGGATAAAAAATTGATTAAATAATAAAATAAAGTGAAAAACGTGTTTGTAGAATCACAAACATTTTAGTAAATACAGTATGCAAATATGGAATAAAAACACCAATTCACATTTTATTGATTCGTGAAAGTGTTGTGAGACTGTAGATAAGCAAAAAATATTAAAACCAATTCTTTTTAATTTATAGGGAAAAAGAGAAGCACTGAACAACATAGAATTTTGGAGATATCTATATAACATTTTAACTCCAATACAATTTTTTTAACATTTTTGTGTTTCACCATCTTTTATGTTTTACTTTTTTGTGTCATGTGACTCGATATTTTTTTCCAATAGGAGCTCTATATTATAACTTAAAATATAGCAATATCCACAACCACTATTTATGGGCATTAATGTCATTTTATCAAAATTTTGGATACAAAGTTCATCATTTTATCAATGTAGGGGCTAATGTGTATATATTTAGAGTTCATGGGGGCAAAGTATTACTAGAGGCCAAGTTCATGAAGACAATGTAATTAACCCTAAAATTTATATGGAGAATGGATCGTTGCAGGATTTATCTTGTCTAATTAACTCAATTGACAAATCGCTACCAACTCAATTCTTTTGGCTATTGAGTGCATAATTTTGTGATGGATCTTTTGTTCCACTCTCTGTTGCACTCTCTATTCCATTTTTTAGTATATTACTATTTGTCTTTCATAAATATTATATTTTAATTATTTTTTATTTTCTTACTATAAACACAATAAAAAATAAAACCGATAGCCTCAAAAAGCAGTATATATTACAAAATGATAAAATATAGCAAACAATTCATTAAAATATCACATTTTTCTATTAGTTTGAGTTTTTGAGTTTGTCAAATTTTGTATACTACTTAGTTAATAGTTATTAGAACCTATGGAAAAAAAGAATTAAAATATGATATTTACAAAGATGAAATAGAAATATAATAAAAAGTGGGACAGAGAATGGAGGAGGATGTGGAATAGAAGATTCATTGTGCATGAAAAAAAAAACTTGGCTGAAGCTACTAGCTATTCGAAAGGATTTTCAATCTCACTTTCTATTTCACTATCCGTCCCACTCTTCATTATATTATTATTTTTCCTTTATAAATACCATATTTTAACTCTTTCTTTGTTTCCTTAAGTTTCAATCATTGTTAACTATGTAATACACAAAATTTAACAAACTCAAAAATCAAGATACACGGAAAATTGATATTTTTATGAATTTTCTGCCATATTTTGCAATTTTCTGTTATATACTACTTTTTTAGACTTATTGTATTTCTTTTTTATTGTGTTAGTACTTGTTCAATAGTAAGGAACAAAAAAGAGTTAAAATATAATGTTTATAAAGAAAAAATGGCAATATAATAAGAAGTAGGATAATGAGTGGGACATGGAGTAGGACAGAAGAACCGTTGCACTATTTAAGCCACTATCTAAGTTAGGCATAAAAACTTCTACTCTAGTGTGATTTGCAACCAAGGCCTCATTGAGAACAATTCCATTTTCCAGTGGCTTCCCAAACATCGAAATTGACCATTTCGTCTATTTCATTTCCTTTCCTTTCTTCAATAATGATCCAAGATTTTAGATGAAATAGTCAATTCTGATACGATAACATCATAACTTCCAAAACCTCCCACAAGGTTTCTCTTCGTAGCACTTAACATCCTTGAAGTTTCAAAAATATCACATATCTTCTTTAATAATTGCAAAATGATTATATTAGCCCTCACTTTATACATAACATATATATCAAATAAGTGGAATTCAAAAAATAAAAAAAAATAATGGTCACTTTCTTCTCTTTCCCTTTTTTGCAAGATTCAATCTTGTCCATTTTTTTGGATGACTATGCAATTTTTATTTTTTGTAAATTATTATAAACTGAATTTTGTTTATCTTTTTCTTTTTCTTGAATGATTGTGGTAGAGTACTGTTTGTGTCGATTTTTTTGGCTAACAAACTATTACCGATAGGATGATGTTTGTTGGTGTGCCACCTAGTTTGTATGAGAAAAACTAGGAAAAACCTTATAAACGTGCCTGTTTTGCGAAGATAAGATTGCATTAATGACTTTTCGACTCCTAAAATGATTGCTGTTCATCTTGCCTTGAGTAGCCTCAAAAACTTAAAATTCGTGGCAGGAATAACTAATCACAAGGTAAGAAGAAAGAACAAGAGCCGATATCAAAAGCTAATCGATGAGTAGACTAAAGCTGATGAACTATGAAAACCTAAAATATGCTGATGAACTCATGAAGATTGCTTAAAAGTGGGAATAAATTTCAAACTAAACTCATTGATTTGTACAAAGACTAGCATCAATTTGCTGGAAAAACATGAAGTTAGAACAGAATGATTGCATAAAAATTCCGGAAATTCGAACTTTTAGCGTAATGATTTTAGAAAAATAACTTGGAAAATCCTAACTCTAGCTTATGACTTCTAAGAAAGCTTTTAAAAGGAAAGAAACATCAAATTTGTCATTTTTGTGGAGTGAAAGTGGTGTTCTCAATCTGACACTTCTCCATATATTTATAATGGCAAGTTCCCTAGTTTCTTCTATTGAACTCACCATCTTCATAGTCCACGTCATTCACCTTAACTCCATTATGGGTAATGGTAACTACCCGCTCCTATATTTTATGAATAATGTAACTACCACTTTCCTAACTTGTAGGGCCATTAGCTAATGCATACTTACTCCCTCTACCAATAGCTTCATCGGCTCTATTTTTATCAATACTTAATTGACCACATCAACTCCTTTTGTATCAGCACCAATGTCGATGAACATTTGCTAGCACAGCTTTGCATGCACCGATGAGTATGTAAATATCAGCTATCATTGTTGAACTTTCCTGTAACCTTTGCCACTCACACCTATCATCTTTCTCAACCTTGAGCTAGCACAGTGGCTGATATATTCCTAGTTGCTGGTTTATGAAGATCGGTTACCAATCAAGCCTCTATGTGATTTCCATCTACCACAGCTGATGAGTTCCTTGTGATACAACCAATTATTTCCATTTCGATTATTGATCGGCCTCAAATAGATGCAGCCCATAAGTTTCAACCTACCAATTGGATTAATCAATATCACCTTGTCTACCGATAAGTTGTAAATTATACCTATCAGTACCATATGGCCAATTATCTGTCTGTCGATAAGTGGTATACACTACACCAACAAATATGGTACGATGTCTTTGGTTATTTTGATTTGATTTTTGTAGCAATTTAACACAACTTAAAGGCATGAATCATGGGCTAAGATGTGGTAAAAAAATATGGTTCATAAAAAATTGGTTTTGATCATATAATGTTGAATTGGTTCTAACATATTTCTTTACAAGTATGTTTTTATTTTTTAAATTTATATTTTTAGGAGCTGTGGCTTTGTAATGTTGTGGTAATATTTAAAATTATTTTTTATGTGCTGGTTTTCAATGGAGTAAACAAAGTGGTTTAAGAGTGTTTTTATTTAGCAAATGAGCAAAAGGGTATTTTAGGATTTTTAAAGATTTTTTAATACAAACAGCTAAAGTGAGGGAGTTAAGTGATATTTTTTAAATTTCAGGAATATTAAGTGATATTAAGAGAAATCTTGGGGGAGGTTTTGGTATTATCCCCAATTCTGATTTGTAAGGCAAGGTAACTAACTATTAAAAATGTCAATAGATGTTGGAATAATTTTTGAGACTTGACCTGTTCTAAAAATGTATACTTTATGTAATTTTACATTTTAATCATGTTCTTTATTTTTAAATTTTATTGATTTTTTTTTGGTTAAAAAAACTTTGGATGATTTTGACTCTGGTAACGAGCACGGTCAATATATATTTCTAGGACCATATGTCACTTACAGGAATACTAATAAATTACCCATCAACATAACTCTCACATTGATAGGAGAATTCAAATATATAACTTTTTATGAGAAAATTGTTCAACCTTACCAACTGAGCCAACATGTTCTTGACAGGTCTCTCCTGCGTGAGAGTTTCAAATTTTCTCTCTCTTGGGAGTTGTGCCTTGTCTCCTTCCTTGGGAGTTTTTGAAACTTTCTGTCTGAAAATTTGGCTTCTACCTAGAACATTCAAAACTAAAGCTTTCCAACTCACTGAAGTCCACAAGCATCGAATCTATGTACCAAAAGCTTGATGGTCCATACTTGATTTATTGGTTTATTAATGGCAAAGACAAAGATTCTTCATCTATTAGCTCCAGCTGGCAAGAAGGTGGAAACATAAACTAGCTAAGACTTCCAATTAACTCCGTTTTACTCTGGCTTTAGCCTAGACAGGTAAAAGAAACATATTACCAAAAGATCCACCCTGGTAATTGCAGTAATCGCTTTTATTCTAGTTTTGTTTTTTACACTTCCTTTTTCTTAGTAGCAATTACAGTTAGATCTCTACTGTCCTTATTCCAAAAAAAAAGAGCCGGAGTTTACTCTGGTAAAAACAAAAATTTTCTTTCCTAATTTGTGTTTTTGTTCAATCTTAGATTTTCCTTTTCCATTTCTTTGAATTTCTCTGTCGCCTATAGATTGTTTGTCTCTTAGTAGGGCTTATCTACCTTTTCAACTGTTAGCACTCTAAGATTCCCCTATTGAAGCTTTGAGCCTAGAGACGTTAAGAGCCTTCTCTTGTTCTTGGATGTGGTTCCCCTTAGTAATCACTGATAGGTGCAACTATGGCTGAGGAGCTTACTGAGATTTTACAAAAATTTGCTCTAACAAGCAACGAGATGGATGGAGCAGAAATTGATTTTAGAGATGTAGGTACCAGTGTTAAAGAATGTGGGGAAAGCTTAGGGGGAAGAATAAAAGGTGAAAAAGTTATAAATTTTGTGGGGATGAAAAATTTTGTCACACTGGCTTGGGATACCCAAAGCGTTTGAGGGTATTGGAACTAGGAATGAATCTATTCTAATTCTTCATCCCCAAGAAAGATGGTAGAGAAAGGATTCTAGGTGGAGAACCATGGCTCATAGATAGCCAAATGCTGGTGTTAAGACAATGGTTTGTAGGTATAAAAGAGGAGGAGGCAGAATTCAATATTGTCCCTCTTTGGATTCAAGTATGGAACCTCCCTGTGCCCTGGATATCTAAGGAAGTTGGAAAGAAAATAGCATTAGTGTTTTAGGGAACTAGAGAGGTAGTTATGCCACAAGGAGGGGGAAAGGAAGGCAGGCATATTAAGTTATTGGTTATGGTGGATACTTATCAGCCCTTGATGAGAGGAACTACTATCAAACTAGAAGGAAAGATGAAATGGTTGAGCTTTAAGTTTGGAAGATGTCCTGATTTTTGCTACAATTGTGGTACGATTAGACATAATGAAAGGAATTGCAAGGAAATAGTACACATGGAAAAAGGACAATTGGATAATCAATTTGGACCGTGGCTTAGAGCAGGAAGTGGCAAAGGGTCAACCCAAAAAGTTCAGAGGGAATAGAGAACCTCAAACTTATCTCCAAATAAGCAATGATGGGGAACAAGTTTAAATTCCTAGTGGAAGGGTGATGACAAAAACAAGACAAAATAACAAAAAGGGAGAAGATATTAGTACTTCAGAAAAAAGTGATAAAGGCAGGAATGAGAGAAATACTAAGATGGTTAGTGAAAAAACAAAAGATGACATGACCAGTAACTGCCATCTGCAGTTGATTGAAAAAGAGGAAAAAAGATCAAGTGGGACAGAAATGCAAGGTATGGAGGGGATCAACAGTCAAGGAAAGGAAGGGAAGTTGGAACAAAATAACAAGTTACAGGAGTGTGAGGATCAGATGCAAGTAGAAGGAGGACTAGAGGAGCAAGGGGAGAAGAATAAGTAGAAAAACACAAGAAGATCCAAAAAATAGCTGAAATCCCCACACATCATTAGATAGCCACTGAGAGAAATACAAAACAGTGGATTCCTTGTGGACATAGTTGGCAAAAGAAAATTTTAGCTTGTGGATGATGACATGGTTGATGTGGAGGTGGGAGACTGGACTAATAAAAGAGTAAGAGTGGAGACTGTGCAAAGAGAATGTGAAACAATAAAGGGGTTGGAGACCAACCTGCACTGGTCTCCAAAGGATAAATGAGGCTAGTGTGGAATTGTCAAGGTGTAGGGAGCCCCTTGACAATTCCCCTCTCTCCAAATCTGATTTTCTATGTGAAATGAAAACCAGAAAACCTGCTATGAAAAAAGTAAGAAAACAACTGAATTTTGATGAATGTGTTATTGTGGAATCTATGAACAAGGTGGGAGGTACGTAGAGCTGTAAACGAACCGAATCGAACCGAGTATCTCATGTTTGAGCTTTGTTTGTTAAGCAATTTGAACAACGTTCGTGTTCGTTCGTTAATTTTCAAACTCCAAACCTATGTTCGTGTTCGACTCGTTAAGCAAAGTTCGTATTCAAGTTTGAGTTCGTGTTCGGCTCATTTAACATAAACAAGTCATTCGCGAACATGCTCGAAATGCTCGAATCCAAATTATTTTAAGCCTTAAATATGCCATGCAAGTTATTAATCATTCTCAAAAACAATTAAAGCACTAAGTGACTAAATTCTATTATTCATTAACTATATAACTAACATTAACATAAAAACAACAAATAAAACAAAGCAATTTTCCCTCCAAATATAAAAGTCCAGCCATAAAATTAACCCTAAAATTTGTCAAATGATAATTATGTTCATGGTCACGAACGTTCGTCAAAACTCGCGAACATACTCGTGTTCGCGAACGTTCGTTAAAACTTGCGAACATGCTCGTGTTCGCTCGATTATTAATCGAACAAAAAAATTCGTTCAAAGTCAGTTCGTTTAAATTCACAAACACGAACGAGTCAAAACGAACCAAGTTACCGAACAGTTCGGTTCATTTAACAGCTCTATAGGTATGGCAGTTATGTGGAACAATAAATTCAAAGTGACTGAGGTGTTAACAACATCTTTTACTATGGAAGTTCATATTCTGGATCTTGAAAAGTTCATGGACTGGTGGTTCATTGGGATATATGCTAGCATTGATGATCAAACTAGGAGAAACCAGTGGAAAGTGATTGAAAGAAGGAAGGAACTATGGGGCACGAGATGGTTAATTGTAGGAGACTTCAATGACATCACCTCAAATGAGAAAAACTGGGGGGAAGAAGAAAAGAGGAAGGAAGCTTCAAAGAGTTTAATGGTTTCATAAAAAGGAATGCAATTATAGACCTAGGCTTTGAGGATGACCCCTGGACCTGGAGAAATCACTGGTCTAATGAAGGAGAGATCAAACAAAGACTAGAAAAAGCCTTTGGAAACAGTTACTGGAGCCAAGTTTTTGATAGAACTAAAATCAAGCATGTAGATAATGTTGGGTCAGATCATAGCATGATTTTCATAGACTCTAACCCCCAACTAGAAAAGAGGAAAAGAAGATTCTTTTTTGATAGGAGATGGATGAAAAATGAAGGATTGGAGCAGGTAATAAAGAGTGCTTGGGAAGAAGAAGATCAGGAGGGATCAAATATGTATAGAGTAACAAGAAAAGTAGCAAAGTGCAGGGCAGCTATCCTGAAATGGAAAAGTAATTTCCAAGGAAATGTTAGATAAAGGATAGATACAACCAAAAAGAAACTAGACGAGTGAAGAAGATAGATTGTCAAGATAAGAAAGTAAAGATTCAGGAACTAAAATTTCAGCTGAAAGAAGCTTATAGCGAGGAAGAACTTTACTGGTGTCAGAAGTCAAGAATCCAATGGTTGAAAAAGGGACACAAGAATACACAAATTTTCCATGCTAATGTCAAAGGCAGGAGAAGAAGAAATAAGCTGTAGAGAATCCTGAGAGAGGATAAGTCTTGGGCAAACACTAAAGAGGAGATAGCTGAGGAGGTAGGGAACTATTTCAAAGAACTGTTGAATAGTAAGCAAGTAGGACATCTAGATGTGATTCTGGAAGGAGTACCACGTACCATCTTAAACCAAATGAATAATGACCTCACCAAACCCATTGACGAAAAAGAAATTAAAGAAACCTTACTAGCCATGAACGCAAACCAAGCTCCTGATCCTGATGGAATGGCCCCCATGTTTTTTAAAAAAATTTGGCACATTGTTAAAACTGACATCATCAATGCCATTAAAAGTTTCTTTCACTCAGGAATCATTTTGAGAGCTATTAACCACACAAATCATCTCCCTAATCCCTAAAGTTGAAAGCCCCGCTGAGGTCAAACAGTTTAAGCCTATCAGTCTTTGCAATGTTCTTTACAAGATCATCTCTAAAATCCTTGCAAATAGATTGAAAATTGTCTTAGATAAGTGCATTAGAAAAAACCAGGCAGCTTGTGAGAGCCCGTAATTTTTCCATTTTAGGGTTTATTATATTCAATGGCTTGTTTTTTGCACTTTCTGTATCCGGAAAATTTTCTAGATAATTTTTATGAGTAAATATAGTTTTTAGATGATTTTTCTAGTATCGGTTAGGTTTCGAGAAATTAAGAGCGTATACCGGACGTGGGATCCGCTAGTGCGGAAAGTTTGGAAAAATTCGGCCAACTAGGTTAAGTTTTGGATACTGGAATTAATTTACCGGGTGTTAAGAGATAAGTAGAGGTTGCAATTTGGATTGGTGTGAGAGAAAACAAAGTGATAGACTTGCATTAAATAGGGTGACAAGTGTCACCATTGGTTGGACTGACTTGTATGACCACTATTCATTTTCTTACCAATTGACCAAATAAATCAAAAAAAATACCAAAAATTCACCATTTTCTCCTTCATCTTGGCCGACCTCTTCAAGCAACAAAAGAAAGAAAAATCTTCAAGTTTTTGGCTTCAATCTTACTCCAATCTACCAAATCAACCATTGAATCTTGTTTTTGCTCCATAGAAACTCTTAAGGGAGTGATAGTGAGTTGTTTTGTGGAGTTGTTTGGAAGGCTCAAGTGATTAGTTGCTCTCCCTCTTGTGTTGCTAAGGTAAGTTGAGAAGGACCCCTCTCCTCCCTCTAATGATGCTTAAATCATGATTGGTGGTAGTATAAGATGCACTTTTATGGATTACATCTTGATTTTGGTTGAAGTGATGAAGTTTTATAATTTTTGGGGATTTTTCTGTTTTCATATGAATATGATTATGTGGTTATGTATGATGATTGGAAATGGTATTTAAGGAAGCTAGAAGGTGGAAAAAGTGGTTAATTGCAAGCAATTTCTGTTTTGGAAAGAAAACTGGAAAATTAGGGTTCTTGGAATTACATTCTGCCCGGTTTTGTAGCTCATAGTTAGAGGCCGAATTGGCCTTGGGTTAAAACATGAAAGTTGTAGGAATGATATTTTAGAGATTCCTACAAAATTTCAGGTCAATCGGAGTAGCGTAGCTTGAGAAAAGATGGAATTACCCTTGCTGCCCTGGTTTTACCCGAATTTGGGAATTGCTTCTGTAATTGGTTATTTTGGTTAGGAATGCTTCCGAATTGGTTGTTGAGGTCTTCTGATGAAATGTATCCCTGTTTCTTAGCTTTCGGATGGCTTTGGAATTTCTGGATTTGGACTTAGGTAGCCTGATTTATGATGTTTGCACCAGAATGCGTTCTGTGAACCTGTTTTTGCGGTTCTGGTGTAGTATCTTGCATTTTTGACCTAGTTACACTCAAACTGGGCTGAGTGACCTTCTGAAATATTGTAGCCCTATCTCTTAGCTTCGAAACGGTGGGTCTTTCACCTTCATCCGATAATCGTAGTGCCATTGGTACCAAAACCGCATAATGACGTCAAAAACTGTTTTTTTCCGGGTTAACACTTACTCCATTTCCGGATTTTTCTGGTTTCCTCTATTGCTTGTGTATGCTTATGGAACCCTATTTTGGTGATATTTGGCATTGGTTTATGACTCGTTATCGAGTCTCATTGTACTTGTTTGCATGTTTTAGGGCGTGACGGTGGTTCACGACGTTCCTTTGACGGAAGTGCATGAAATATCACTTTCAAGCTTGGTGAGTGTACTACTCACTTGTGTGTTACTATATGGCTTTGATACTTGAACTTGATGAGTTAAATGTTTATTGCACCATCGATATTGATTGAAGTGAGGGTGTACTTTATCACTCTCACTTATTTCTCATGTTATTGGAATATTACATGGAATGTTACATGAAATGAAAAGTACTTGACTTGGTGTCGATTGGACGAGTATCCAACGACCATGATTGTTACCATTGAGCTCAACCCCATTGGTAATTGATTGAATCGACCCGGCGAGGGCTTGGTCGTGCCAATTAATGAACCTTGGGGACTGTTATATGGAATCTTGTAGTATGAGAGACTCTCGGTTCCGGTATATTCGAGAAATACCACAGTGCAAGTGTTTGGAGTTCGGGCCCGGTAGGTGGGCCTGTCAACGGGTCGGGTCTAGACCCGGATCCGGACCGGATCCGTGAAATTATTGCGGGTATGGGTAGGGATTTAATTCCGTTTCCCGGATCCGGATCCGGATCCGTTTTGTCAAACAAAAAAATGGGTCGGATACGGAATATAGTATTCCAACCCGTATTAGACCCGGATCCGGATATAAATGAATTAATAATTTAAAAAATATATATTTATCAATATAATTTGATTAGAGTGATGTATTTGAATAAAGTCAATTTGATTTCTTTTCTTATTTGGTTTTTTCTTTGCATTAGTTAGAAATTAGTTTACAAATATATTTTTTCTCATTTTTATTAGAAATTATAAATTTTGCTAAATTTGTTCGGGTAGACCCGACCCGGATCCGGGACCCGCCGGATCCGGATCCGGAACATAGAATAAAAGACCCGTCGGGTAAACGGGTCGGATCCGGGTCCGGTATAGTAATTCGGGTCCGGGTCCGAAATAATGAATTTCGGCCCGGACCCGGCCCGTTGACAGCCCTACCGGTAGAGGTATGTTGGGTGGAAGGAATGGAAGTAAAGTGGAGTCTACGGTTGGTTACTTTTAAACATTGACGGAGAGTCAATGAGGTTCGATCAAGAATGCAAACGAGGAAAAGGGCTCTTGAGAGCCGCCCGTATCCTTTTTATCTCCACCATTAATGTGTGTCTTTGCTTACTTTTGATGAATTGAAATGAAAAACTTTATGCTTATGTGAACTTTGCTGATTGAGTGGTATTATCTCACTGGGCGTAAGCTCACCCTATTCCTTTTGTTTTCCTTACAGGAAAATAAATACTTTTGGACTGCAATTGATAATTGGTTGCCGAATTGAGCTAGTTGGACATATCTTTTGTATAGCTCATTTATTGAAACCCTAAATGTACTTTTGGGACCGTTTCTCTTTTGATTTGGCAAACCAGACATGTATCCACTTTTGAATACTTTTGTATGCCACTTTGGCTTGTAAATGCTAAATTTCAAGATGTGAATGTTTGCTTGATATTTGGTTGGGTTCTGACGAGTCGGTTACTATTCATGACCGGCTCCGATTTCATTTTTTTTATTTTGGGATTTTGACTTGTTTACGCGCGTTTATATGTTCCGGAATGTATTAGATCGCTCTGAACTGAACCGTTAGTCTTGGCGAGAGCTGGGCAGGCAGTCCGCTAACCCCTTTGGTTCGCCTTAGGGGAAGGTGGGACTGTCACACAGCTTTTGTGCCTGGTAAACAAATCTTAGATAATGTCATATTGTTTCATGAGTACATGCATTACCTCAAAAATAAAAGGCAAGGATCTTAAGGTTTTAAGGCTGTAAAACTAGACATGTCCAAGGCTTATGATAAGGTGGAATGGAGCTTTCTGGAAGCAATAATGAAAAAAATGGGATTCTGTGGGAAGTGGATTAAATGGATCATTGCATGCATCTCAATAGTTTCATACTCTTTCAACATCAATAGAGAGCCAAGAGGGTATGTTATTCCTATTAGGGGAATGAGACAAGGCGACCCCCTATCACCTTACTTATTTCTTCTAGTTTCAGAAGGTTTCTCAAACCTACTATCTCAAGCAAAAAGGAATCAGCAACTGAATGGCATGAGACTAGTCAGAAATGGACCCTCAGTTACTCATCTGTTTTTTGCTGATGACTCATTGATCTTCTGCAAAGCAAAACCAAAACAAGCAAAAGAGGTTATGAGGATCCTAAAGACGTATGAAAAAGGGTCAGGCCAAATGATTAACTTGGACAAATCTTCTATAATCTTCAGCAAGAATGTGGACTAGCAAAAGAGACAAGATATCTGCAAAAGGCTAGAAAACATTCAAGAAGTGAAGCAAGGGAAATATTTAGGACAGCCAATAGTGATTACAAGGACAAAGGAGCAGATATTTGGCTTCATCAGAGAGAATTGTCAAAGAATAGTCAACAGCTGGAGGAATAAAATGCTTAGTCAGGTAGGGAAAGAAATTCTCCTAAAAGCTATTACTATGGCAATGCCTACATATGCAATGTCATGCTTCAAATTACCAGTAAGACTGTGTAAGGACATAAATTCAATGATGGCAAATTTCTGGTAGGGGGAAGAGGATGGAAAAAGAAAAGTCCACTGGTGTTCATGGAAAAAGTTAACAATAGGGAGGGAGCAGAGAGGATGAGGATTCAGAGACTTTCAAAAATTCATTAAGCCCTTCTAGGAAAATAGGTGTGGAGGTTGCTGACATGTCCTAACTTACTGCTAAGCAAAGTCCTAAAAGCAAAATATTACCCCAAGGACTCAATCCTAAACTGGAAGGTGAAAAAGAATGCATCATGGATATGGCAAAGTTTAATGAGAGCAAGAGAAGAGGTCAAAAAGGGAGCAAGGAAGAAAATTGGCAATGGAAAGAGTACAAGAATTTGGGAGGATGCATGGATACTGGATTGTTGGGATGGAAAACTAACCACGCCCAAGCCTCAGGATTGCAAACTCAACAAAGTGGAAGACCTGATCTCAAATTTCAGATGGAAAAAAAATCTCATTTTTAGGACTTCCAAAGCAGATGAGGCAAGTAAGATTCTGAAGATGCCTACAAGCCTAGCAGGAAGACCAAATAGTTACTTTTGGAGGCATAGCAGCACAGGACAACGCACAGTTAGAACTACCTATGAAGCAATGACTAGCGAGGAAAGCCAGAAAGGACAATGAGGCAACAAGGATTGAGAGACAAGCTTTGCAAGAGAGAAAGAAAAGGCTTGGAAATAGTTATGGATAATGAAAATCAAGCACAAATAGAAACTTTTCATCTGGAAATGCCTTAATCATGCACTACCAATGAGAGAATCAATATTTAGTAGGACAAGAAAAGGGGAAATGGTGTGCAAGAATTGTGGCTTAGGTGCAGAAATTGCGGAACATCTTTTCTTCCATTGTAGAAAGGCTAAGGATATTGGGAAAATGGCTCCCCTCCAATGGGATGGATTGCAGGATTACTTAGGAAAATTTAAGTGCTGGTGGACACAACTCCAAGAAGCAAGGAAAAGAACAGATGGTTGGGAACATATGGCTCTACCAGTGGACATACTTGGCAGATATGGAAGGCTAGAAATGAAAATGAGTTCAAAGACAAAGACAGACATCCAATGGAAATAATACAGAAAGCAGTGAAGGAATGAGAAGAATTTAGACAAGTTCAACACATACCAACACAAATGACCATCTCAGAAACAGAGGCAGCTAATGGACAGATTCAAAGAGAAGAAGAAGAAAATAGTACTCTGGGAATTTGTGTGGAAGTGGGGCAACACAAAGAAGGACAAAACATGGGGATTGGAATTTTAACAAAGAACAATCAAAACCAGTGGGAAGCAGCATGGAAATTAAAAGAAAGAAGCATTGGTTCAATGATGCTGGACTATTTGCAAGCAACCAAGCTTGTACTGAAGAAGGTGAAGGAACAAGGGTGGGAATGTATCAAAAACCTGGTACCATCCCATCAAATCCTAAACCTGCTGAGGAAGCCACTTTCAAAGGACATTAGAGTTGCTACAAACCTGGAGGACATCACCAATCTTAGTTCAATGTTTAGGAAATGGTCATTTGAGAAGCCAGATGTTAAACATAGTAGGTTGACTAAAAGTTTGAGCAAACTTGCTCAAAACATAACTTTTGATGAGGAATGGTTAGATGCTCAGTGTATTAGTACACTTTTGTGTGTCTTAAATTGAGCCTTTGCTCAACATGTAACTTCATCTTCATTATGAATAAAGATTTCTACCGTTTTAGGAAAAAAAAATATATCAATTGAGCCAACGTGTGTTGACATTTACGCTTAATTTGATGACATTCAGTGCATGGACTAGCTCATGTTCATGTCCCTCGAATTAGTTTGTCCGCTTATGGACTATTATTTTTATTATCATGATTACATCAGGCTGTTCCTAAGAGACCAATCTACCATCTAATTTACTTGATTTTAAAATTTTAGGAACTGAATAAATTACAGAAGCTAATAATTTTATATATGAATGGCTATGGTTTACTCTATCAAAGTCTTTAATTCTCTAACTGAATGATCCATTTTCTTAAAATTTCAACCATAACAATGTGCCACAGCTGTTAATGACTATAGGGATTGGTAACAACTCTATCGAAATTAGTGTGCTACTTCTAAAGCAATACATGATTGAGATTTGTGACTTTTATTGAGAAGCTACAAAACGAGTACGGCAAAATGGCAGTACTTTATAGAAGAACCCAATCTGCAAAATTTAGGATGATTTTGCACGTCTATGGAAAAATATGTGGGTATAGAAGAACCATCTTTTGTCTTAGTGGGCATAGAAAAACCCAAAGACCAAAAAAAATGTGGATATGGAAGAATCCATTCTTATGATTTTGCAAAATGTTTAGTTTTTACCACTTTGCGTAGACGTCACCCATTCTGCCAAATTTAAGGATGATTGTGCACGTCTCCAAATCCAAGAGGGTAAAATTTTCAACATGGAGCAGAGTGACTTATCTCTTCTCGTTTCCTTTCTATCATTGTCATTTTGATTAATGAGTGCAAAGTTTACAACCCACAAAAGAGTACTGGATTTAGATTGTTACCCCCACCCCAACAAAAAAAAAAAAAGTAAGGTTGATTTTAGCCTTTGCAGAATTACAACTTAATCCACTAACTAAAAGGAACGGATGATCCATAAAAATTAGAGTAAATGGTTCGATACTAGCGTCAAATTTACAAGACAGCTAAGAAACTATAATTTCAGATAATGCGGCAATAAATGTGATTAAATAGTTTAATATGCATAGTTCTCCTTCCATTTGCAGCATTTTTGAATGAAAAATCATCCTTGCAAAAGTAAATGGAAGTAACTTATAGAGGAACCCAATTAAAAAAGAAAATGTAGGACCAATAAAAATAAAAAAAAATGATTGAGGTTTATTAGTTGGCTTTGCACTTTTGACATTTTGAAGAGATTTTATCATCCAACAAGAGGCAAAATGCCGAAAGGTGTTTTGCTGACGTTTGGAATGCAAAAAGGGGTTTCCTTTCTATCATTGTCATTTTGATTAATGAGTGCAAAGTTTACAACCCACAAAAGAGTACTGGATTTAGATTGTTACCCCCACCCCCACCCCCCCCCAACAAAACAAAAAACAAAAAAAAGTAAGGTTGATTTTAGTCTTTGCAGAATTACAACTTAATCCACTAACTAAAAGGAACGGATGATCCATAAAAATTAGAGTAAATGGTTCGATACTAGCGTCAAATTTACAAGACAGCTAAGAAACTGTAATTTCAGATAATGCGGCAATAAATGTGATTAAATAGTTTAATATGCATAGTTCTCCTTCCATTTGCAGCATTTTTGAATGAAAAATCATCCTTGCAAAAGTAAATGGAAGTAACTTATAGAGGAACCCAATTAAAAAAGAAAATGTAGGACCAATAAAAATAAAAAAAAAATGATTGAGGTTTATTAGTTGGCTTTGCATTTTTGACTTTATGAAGAGATTTTATCATCCGACAAGAGGCAAAATGCCGAAAGGTGTTTTGCTGACGTTTGGAATGCAAAAAGGGGTTCGGTGAGAAAGCAGTCCCTCACAGGACTCCAAAAGTTACCGGCTTTTGGAGTTACTGTGGGGATTAGGTTTATTTACGTAAGTTCTTACTTCAGTAAGAAAATGTCAGAAAGAAAACTCATTCTCAGGGGCTTGGGGGGTTTATCTCTTAGCAGCGGGGCACCCTGTGGGGTTTTCTATCCCACATCGGTATTGGGGGGGTTGGGGTTTGGGTAGATAAGTCCCTCACAGGACTCCAAAAGTTACCGGCTTTTGGAGTTACTGTGGGGATTAGGTTTATTTACGTAAGTTCTTACTTCAGTAAGAAAATGTCAGAGAGAAAGCGAAAAAAATTCTATCGTTGCCCAAAAAAAAAAAAATGAGAGAGCGATAAAAATGAAAAAATAGTCAAGAAGAATTTAGCACCTGTCTTATACTCCCGGATAGTGACAAAATTATGCTGAATTTTTTTTTTTTTTACCATTAGCAATTGGTACTAGTCAAAATACATTAACCAAGTATGTTATAATTTCCAGGATGCATACTAATATCAGAGGCACATTCAATATACGTAAATTATGGTAAAATATTAATAAGAAAAAATGTGTGCAAATTAATAAAAATTCATAAACACAAACGATAGTAAAAGTTAAGGTGCCATGTAATACAGTTTCAAATTTCAAATTTACTTTTTGTACAGGTAAACATACTTTTTACACTCGCTAGTGTAAAAAATTATTTATACTGATAGTGTACAAAAATTTAATGCTATTAATAATTCTTCATAAGTTTTTTATAATCAACACTGAATGAGGGCAATGACGAAAATCTAAAATATTACATGAATACTAACACCAAAATCTTTTGCCGTTCTTTCACATATATAAAGATACGAGATAAAATAATTGAGACGTGTACCGTGTTGCTATTTGTGAACCATATGATAGAAAGATTGACTCAAATACTTGGAAATTTTTTTTCTATTAGGCGGTTTAATAATTAATTAAAATTACCATTTTCGTGCTCTTTATAATGCTTTCGCTCTCATTATTGTCATTGTAATACTGCACTCTCCATTTTTCTCACAACAGCAATCAACATGCTCAACCCAAGTCAAAAAAGAAAAATGAATAATAGGATGATCCTACTATATCGTGTTGCAAATTAATTAATTTATATGTTTACTTCTTATCAAGTACTAACTAACCTCTTCTCTTTGCTGTGTCAAGTTATTTTACTGTTTTGCTACTAAATTTTGGTTAGTGTTTTCTAAAGTATTCACATCGATAAACTTTAAGGAAAAATGATCAAAATGGTCCTCACATTTAAAAGAAAATTCATTTTGGGTCCCTCATATATAAAACAATATTGAATAATCTCTCACATAAAATAAGTGTACCAGTTTGATCTCAAAACCTTTTTTGACTGATTTGCTTGCCAAAAACAACATAGTACCCAAGTCATATGCTCATTATTTCGGGGATGAAATAGGAACAAAAATAGCATTGTCCTCAGAAAAAGCCTTCCTACCGTGTCTTCCACCTTCCTTTTTCTCACCGCCAATCCACCACCACCTGCAACTCTTAAAAATCCGGTTTCCGTTACTATTTGGCCTTGAAAGTATGAGCACGTGACTTGAAAGTGCTTTTTTTTTGTCAAAAATTTTGTTGTAAATAGGTTGTTGAACCAAATTAGGATACTTATTATGTGTGAGAGATAATTTTGCATCATTTTATATTTGAGGGAGTCTAAAAGATTTTTTTTTTTGAAACTCAAGGGACCATTTTTGGTCATTTTCTGGAACTTAAATTTACTAACTATTTTTTTTTAATTAAAACTCTTGGATGGTGTTAGGCCTAAATTATTTACTTACTAGATCGAGGCTTACTGACAAGGTTTCATCCCAAATTAAAATAATAACAATTGTTGTTTCATCCCGTAAAACATTTGGGCCCCAATCAAAATTAATATTTTGCTCCGATTATTCAGGCCCGTTCAGGCCTATGAGGGTTCTTATAAATGAAGGCCAGAGTTTTATTTTCATTCATTTCGTGTCACTTGATTAATTAATAGATTTCAAAAATTTCCACTCTAAAGCCCAATTTCTTTAAAATATTGACTGACTTTTTTTTTTTTATAATAAAGCATATTTCATTAAAGGATTACTGGAAATCGTCTAGCACAATTGATATACATTGCTGCCCTGATGGCAGATAAACATGCACTAAAATTATAGATCTGTAATTTAACAAATACATAAGATTTGAGAAATTAAGAACAGATCTAAATAGTACCATAAATTTGAAAAACATATCATAGAATAAGTCGCTGCAGCTCTCTTTGTGCATGCTATAATCGTCAGATCTGCTAATCAACAGTTGTAAGATCCAATAAGAATGATGAGATCTGTCGAGATAGATCCAAATCTGAAATATTCCCTCAGATCTGCTATCCAACTGGTTCAAACTCAAAACTGAAAGTGAGATCTGATGAGAAGACTGAAGAAATTTTAGATCTAACATATAGATCTAAAAAAACTCCAAGATCTAAGAAAATAAAGAACAAAAAACTCAAAAAACTCTCACTAAGATAGTTTAGGAGAGACGAAAACTCTCAATAGGATACCCTAGGAGAGAAGAAAACTCTCACTAGGATACCCTATGAGAGACTTTATTGAATGGAAGGAAGAACAAAGGACAAAGGAAGAGGAAGGGAGACCTTGGCTCAAGGCCAAGATCTCCTCTATGGAGGAGGAAGAGTAGAGGAGGAAACCTAGAGAGAAGGAAGAGAATGGTTGCTGCAGTCTACTAACTAGTAGTAATTGTAAAAATATTGACTGACTTGAGCATTGAAACTTTCATGGAGTCGGTCCCCCGCCTCTTTTAACAGGTCATATTGAAACAAGGAAGCAGGCCAGTTGACTTCAACTTGGGTTGATGCAATTTTTGACATCGACGGCAGAGTTTACATGTTATGGTAAATTCTGTAGTGTATTCACATATTTCAAAGACAGGTGTGGAAAGTAAATTATATGGCAAAGAAGCTGGCACGTAGCAACCTGACATGTACGGAGATGAAGGGAATGTTTCTAAAAAAGTAAGTGGTGACCTATAACCACGGTGAATGTAGCGTACGGCAAATGTTGGAAATGTATTGGGGTGAAACGGAATTAACATAAATATAATGGGGTAAGGAGTAAAAAAAACCCGTTAACTTTATTAAAACAACCCCAATTTTCAACTCTTTCGTCCATAATAACAACGCAGTACCCATATTGGAATGCATTTTAGAATAAATAGCCAACTCTTTATGGCTTTCCTGCACTACAACTAAAGATTAAATCCATTTTGGATTGGTCAATCTTATATTCAAACGGATGTCCCAGTTTAAAAGTTTCAGCACCCCTTGGCTCTCTTCCATTACAACAACATAATACCGAAGGTGGCATAAAGACAGACTGATTTATCGGATAAAAAGAAATTAAACCCGTTGGTGAGTAAAAGACCAGCTCTTTGTGCCTTTCAACCATTACAGTGACAGAGTACCCAACGTGCCTTAAATACAAATGTTGGGTAATGGGATAAAATTTAGTTAAAACGGTTGTCTTATAAACGACCTGCTGTTTACGGCTTTCGTCCATCAGACGTTCAGGAGAACCCAATTTCGTAGAATACAAAATTTTTGATCGAAAAGCATAAAAATTAACAGCCGGTGTCGGTTCTGTTGTATAAAACATCGAAGAAAAAGAGAAAGCAGTACTAAACAAAGCCATGCTGGGGCCACCGAAGAGGAAGCGTATTAGGTACTAAACACACAGCCATGTTGGGGCCCGCAGTGATGCGTGTGTTTGAAGACAGGTGGTGACGTCGGAATCGAAGGCAAAAATTTGGTAAAGAAGAAGTCAAGGCGGAATAGACAGAGGTGGTGTCTACTGGCGTAAATTTAGGCGCAGGCGGTGACGGTAGATATATCTGAGGAAGGCCCTTGCGAAGCTGTGGTGACAGAATGCAGCGGCGTGGAACAGAAGCAGAGAAATCAAAGGTGAGTACTTTTTTGAGTTTTTCCATAACTTTGAAAAATGGAGTAAAATAACGAGTAAAACACATGTACGTCTACTAGGGTGATTTCTACAGTTCTTGTAAGAGGTAATGATAGAGGAATAAGGAATACGAAGTACGGGGTGTAAGACCCTGCGTCTTCGAACGAAGATGTAACGAAACCGGGAAATTATCGCAGTTTATTTGTGCACGGAGCTTTGTGTACGTACGTAGGAAATGTTGGTCCTCTAATTTGTATTAAATAGTGTAAAGGAAATTAAGCAGAAATGAGTGAAGACGTGAAGAAGACGTTGTAACAGGACTAAAGTCTTAAAATAGAGTGATTTGGATGGCCGTGTGGACATCGATAATGGCCCCCATACTGCATTGCGCATGGTTATGTGAAAAGAATTAAAGAAACACACAGTAGAGGTTGAGTTTGTTGGTGTTAATGAAAATGCATGTCGATAGTGGTATTTTGTGCTAAAGGTTGATATAATTGCATCAGCCACACTTATAAAAACTGTGTATATGAATGTTAGAGTAATGTTTATCGTCTGCATTTTGTGAAAGTTGTGAGGTAAAGTATGGTTTGTTAAGTGAAATGATCGTGTATATATGTTTTGTTCCATTAGTAGACGATCAGTATTTATGTTACAAACGAAAGCATATGGGGAGGCTGAAAAAAAAATGTTAAGCGACCATGGTTAGAAAAAGCATTGAACAACCACACAGGGGTTGTAAGTATGGGGCAGGATGGGGTGCTTAAAACTCATGACATGGTGCAGGAAACAGAGAAGGGAAAAATGGGGATGGATGGTTGCGGCAGGTTAATGTCATTTGACCTTAACCAAGAACCTGAGTGTGACCGAGACACATGCAGTGAAGAAAGCGGTGGTTCAATAGGAGGACACGAAGATGAGGAGGCAGATGAATTGGTGGGCGCAATAGGCGTGGATGACGTAATGAAATTAACATTTGACACGGAAGAAGCTGGGGAATTTTATAATTTGTATGCGAAACTAAGCGGATTTGGGATTCGTAAAAGTAATGCCAAACGAGATGAAGATGGCATTTCAAGATTTAGAAAATGGGTATGTTGCTGTGAAGGTTATAGGAATGAAAAGTGGTTTAATTATGAAGACCGGAAAAGAAAAGCAAAAGCAATCAGAAGGACCGGGTGTGGGGCTTGCTTTCGCGTGAAATATGACACAGAATCGGTAAAGTATGTGGTGACACGTTTCATTATGGAGCACAATCACCCGCTGGCATCAGAGGCAAGTGTGCAACACCTTAGGTCATATAGAAAAGTGAGCGATGCAGAATATGCGCAGGCAAAAAGTCTAAAGTTGGTTGGGGCCAGAATATGCCAGATAATGAAACATTTTGTTATCAAAGCCGGAGGGTATAGTAACGTGGGATTTTGCATTAAGGATCTGTATAACCGAATGGACGAGGAACGTAGAAAAGATATTTTTAATGGCGATGCAGAAGGGGCACTTGGGTTCTTGGCAGCGAAGAAGGATGCCGATGACATGTTCTTTTATAAATATCATGTAGATAACGAAGGAAAATTGGCAAGGTTGTTTTGGGCAGATTCTAAATCTCGTGTGGACTTCAGTGTATTTGGAGATGTATTGGTGTTTGATACAACATACAAAACAAATAAATACCGCAAGCCACTAGTTGTACTTGCAGGGGTAAACAACCATTTGAACAGTACTATTTTCGGCTGTGCACTGTTATCAGATGAGAGGATTGAAACATATGAATGGGTGCTAAGTACATTTGTAGAGGCTATGAAAGGTAGAAAGCCAGTAGCAGTGATGACAGATGGGGACAGTGCAATGCGAAGAGCGATAAAGAATCTTCTCCCGGATGCTTGTCACAGGCTATGTTCGTGGCACTTGCATAGGAATGCACGGAGTAATATTCGCTGCGAGGAGTTTAATAACAGGTTGTATGACCTGATGGCGAGAAAGTTTAGCACTCTTGAGTTTGAGGATCGCTGGGCTAGGTTAGTTAATGAATGTGGGGTGGTAGAGAATGAGTGGGTGAAGAAGTTGTACCGTAGGAGAAGGTTATGGGCAGAGGCCTATTTACGCGGTCATTTTTTTGCAGGTATGAGAAGCACTCAAAGGTGTGAGAAAATGAATGCTTTTTTGAATGAGTACTTGAATGAAAAAATGCGACTATATGAATTCGTTAGAAGTTTTGATTTGGCAATAGCATGGCTTCGACATACTGAGAGCAAAGCAGTTCACACAAGCGAAAACACAAAACCAGTCTTAACCACAATCCTGCCCGAATTAGAGGGGAGCGCAGCGGTGGTGTTTACAAGGAATGTGTTCTTCATGGTGAGGAAGCATTTGAACAGGCAGGGACTTCTAATTTCTGAGGGCTGGAGCGAGGATGGAGGGAGTCGTACATATTATTACTCGAAATATGGTGGACACGAAATTAGTTGGAGGGTGGTTTATGATAGGTCAATGGAGAAGCTAATCTGCTCTTGCATGAAATTCGAGTCAAAGGGGATTCCTTGTGCTCACATGTTTCGCGTGATGGTGGTAGAAGGAATGAACAGGATCCCAGAAGCATGCATTTCGAAGCGGTTGACAAAGGGAGTTTACAGTACTAATAATGGAATGAAAGCATTTGTTGCAGACGAACAGCTGACACAAATGGCCAGATATGGCACTTTAAAGTCGAGCTGTAATAGTATGTGTTACTATGCGTCCTACATGGATGATGCGTTTAATGACCTGCAGCAGATGTTTGACAAGCATTCTGTGGACCTAAAGGAGAAGTGGATTGAAAGTGGATATGGGGGAGACGGATTTGCAATGGATTCAAGAGTGATGAACGATAGAAGTAGAAGAACATTCGGGCTGTTAGATCCCAGGGTGTCCCGGTGTAAAGGTGATCACAAGCATGCAGAAACAAAGAAGAAAAGAAAGTGTGGTCATTGCAGGTACTATCGAAAATGCATACGTAGTTATAAGCAATTTGTTAATTGATAAAATACATGAAGTGGACAGTGAAGGTAATAATTATTATGTGGGTATTTTTGAACAGTAGCAAATAAACACATAATTGAAAGTGCATACAAAGTATACAAAGTTATTGGCAGTGCAAGAAAGTTGAAGTGGTGTAATGTTAGCAATGTGCTTAGTTGACGTGGTTACTTGCAGTCACAAATGATTTGACATGTGATATATGGGTTGAAGATTGCAGGCAGGCCACAACCAACGAACATGCCCATACAAAAAGAATTCGCACAACACAGCAGTTCATGATGATCATATGGAAAATTGTTTGGATGAATCGCTGGAAAAATCAATTGAAATTGGTACGGGGTGGAGCGACTCAGGCGAATGGAGAGGACAAGCATTTGCACCACAAGCATGCGGTAGCGGTGGAAGGGACACAGGTGACCAACAAAGAAGTCCAGGAGAAAGATGAGGCACAACTGCTGTGATGGTTCGGTTTGCAGTTACGCAATAAATAAGGCAGGTTTTGGTGAGTAGAGGTGCAAGAGTATTGAAGGTTGCTAGCTAGGTCTAGATGGGTAAGTCACTGTAGTTCCACCGAAGGCGTCATGCACAGAAGGATCACAAGATGCATGACTGTCATGGTTGCGTCGTAAGCACTGTTGTAGCAAATAGTGCTGCTGCACTTGGTTAATAGGAGAGAGTAAGTAGTTGACAAATTGTGTATTACGGTCCTTTTTTGTAAATAGGAAATTAAGTGGAAGCGTATGTTGCGCAAAATCTCTTCGTGGAATAGACGTTTTCCGAAGTGGCTACTTGGGAATCATCTTCAGTTGCCCAGGTTTTGTAAACTGGTGCCTTACGCTGCTGCTATAAACTGCTTTTACGATATGGGCTGTTTGTTCGTCTCCTTGCTATCCTAACCAATGACCGTAAGGCCCAACGCCTTTTGTTTTGCCCATCGTTCCATTCTGGTGTAGGAACAGTAACTTTTGTTTCTCCCCATCTATTTTCATTGCTCACAATGCTTATGCGTCTCTTCAGTGCACCAATGACAATGGTATTATATATGTATTATATATGTATATTAATTTATGCAATATAATTAATATTATGAATTATACATATCTACTAATAGAAATTATTAATTAGTTCGAATAAGTTTAAGAATACATTTGTACTAATATATTTAATTAGCCAATAACTATCAGTTACGATTAATATTTTTTACATCATTTGTACATTTCCATTGGAGTTTACTATTTTACGTAACTTGTTGGCACACGATTAATGAATTTCTTATTATAACAATTATGCAATGTCCGCGTCATGTCCGTAATCTAAATTGCTATTAACATGTAGAAAAAATTCCACATGTTTACTGACACTCCATCCGAACAACTTTGATACCTCTGATGCTCTTTTGGTGACATAGTTAAACAAAAATTGGTATACCCTGTTGGAACAATCCACTTAGGTAGCAATGCTTCGTCAGCCTCCCTCACACTAATTACTGTACAACTGTGTGGAAGCTGGAACACACTAATTACTGTACAACTGTGTGGAAACTTGAACTCATGATATAATGTTGGAGTTGCATTCATACAAAAGGCTTTTCTGTCATGATATAAATAAGTCCGAAAAATGTAATGCAGTAAGTATGATAGATTTATAGTAACAACAACTTGCATTTAAATTGTTTTGTTGTAAATATTTCACTGCAAACTTCAATTGTAGGTGAAGAACAATCTTGGACAGACAAAAAATAAGAACAGGACTATAAATTAGTTGTGGGAAATTGACGGTGACAAATTTTCTATCGAAGCAGTGAAACGGTACAAATTTAGAGAAATAAGTTCAACGTTACCAATTATCTGTGAACTGTTAACATTTTCCGTGTTGGGTGTTCAAATTTTAAATTGTATTAGAAGTACACAACAGACGTGGCGATTGCTCACAGCTCGGCTTTGTTGCTGGGGACTCCCAACTAGTTTGCATGCTCATTCCTCCGGCTACACAACCTTTTTTGCGGTTATGGGCCATGGGTGCTCAGTCTTTGGCATTATGAATTCCCTGACATTCGTGAGCTTTGCCTCTACCAAGGTCTTCCGTAAATGTCTCCGTCCCAGCACTTGTGTTCGGACGCTTAGAAAGACAGGATTCCCAGCCACCAATTCCACCGCGAAGGCAGCGTTTCCCTGCCCCCTTTTGGAGCTTCAATGCACTTTCCAAAATTACCTGTATTTGATGTAGCCTTTGGTCCACCACTTGTGAGTTGGCCGACACATTGGATGCCAAACGAAATATTTCTGCACTTTTTTCTAAGATTTTCTTTCTGAGGCCCATGCACTGAACAAGCAGGTCCTCGTACCAGTGTCTAGGCACCTAAGCGGAAACAAGACAGATGGCTGTATTAATTTTACACAAATTGCTAAAATTAAATGCCGAGTGAAGTACAGGGCGAAGAATGCCATACCACATCACCAACAGCACATGGAAGAGGCAACCCTATTACATCGCCACCAACTCTGTGAATGCCCTCCTGCTGCAGTGATCCATCAGTTTGTATGCACAACACAGACCAGGGAGGGTAATTAATTGGATGTTTCAGTGACGGTGTTGTAGCCTCACTTAGTGGCAACTGGTCACATATATGAATTACGCACTCCTTCCCACTGGGTGGCAACGTGGAGGAAGTCATTGGTTTCATTAGCCTGCTGCGCACAAACTCGTCATACGTAGCATATGGAGGGGGATCTGGGTATAGGCTTGCAATTGGCAGTCCATCAAGCACATCCTGTAGCGTGTTTCCCGAAATTGTATCAGCGCTGTACATATCTGATGGCCGATGGGGAGGTTGCTTTGCACATACACCTGCATACACCTGCCTAATAACCCTCTCGCCCAGGTAGTAAAATCGTCCCATGGGGCCATCCAAGAGCAATCTCGTTGCAGTTAGTTCCTTGGATTTGAGATACCGACTAGGCAATGACATTGCAGGGAAGGGTAGCCAGTTGACCTATGACACACAATTAACAAGCGATGTAACATTGGTTTGTTGAACAGGCGGAACAAATTCATAACAACTGTTAACACGTAGGCGGTAGAAAATGTAAGATGTCGTAAGTACGGGAACTAACGTTGTCCGGGTTAATGGTGTCAATTGCACGGCGAAAATGTTCGATCGTAGACGGTGATTGTCGGCTGGCTCTATTACACGAGCGCCATCGCCACATTCTGGGCAATACGTCCCTCTCGTCCTGTTTCAGTTTATACGGACTTAACTGAAGAATTTCATAAGCCCACACCTACATGTGGTTGTACAAATTATATCCAGCGTTGGAGATGAACACTAACTGCCTGAAAAGTTTATTTAACGGAACAGGGTAATGTCGAATTGACACAGAGTGAAGGCAATTCTGGACTTACCTCCCAAACGAAGCTGTAGCCGCCAAGGCTTTTCGTCCGGCGTCGGGAGACGGCGGACATAAATCTATACAAGGTTGCCATCCCCGCCCCTCCCCAGTTATAATCCCCTATACGATCTACGTCCTCCAGCGCAGGCAGACAGCACAGGTGAATTGTTTCGGCCGTGTTGCTAAGTAAAGTGCGGCCAAGCATGTAGAGAAAGAAAGCTCTAGTTAGATGTGCCAGCTGGACGTCGTCGTTGTCGTCAATGGCCTTGTCTTTGTAGAATGACAATATATCGGTAACTCTGATGGCACCGGCAGAAGCAAAAGGTGGCACCCAACCCAATTGCTCGTTGATGTAATTGGCATTTTCCCTAACATTGTAATCCCACGGAATGGCCAACCCGCCCACTGCAACACCGGTTATACAGGTGAAGTCCAAGGGTGTCAGTGTCATCTCTCCGAAAGGCAAGTGGAACGAGTTTGTTGAGTCCCACCATCGCTCCGCAAGTGCGACAGGCAACTTCCTATCTCTATCAGCCACGGGCAAGTGGCTCAGAAAATCCCCAAACCCAGCAGTAACAACTTTCGCGGCCACCTTACGAGGCAGCCTCTTCCACCACTCCATAACTTCGACTGACGACCCTCTAGGATAAATTGAATAGACTTCCTGTGCATTAATGTAGAACCAATTCAGGCAGTTATATATGAGTATAAACCAAATGAGGGCTTAGGGCAAAATAAGCATAAGTAATTGTCGACATTGATTCTGCAACATGTACCCCCTGTGCAAGGAAAATGTGTGATATGTGGGTTTTCCGATCAAGCAGCAGTTCTTGCGAGTGTTCTTCATCAGCCGGTGGCCGGTACCGATGGAGCCTGCCAATCGCACGACTTTTTTGGAGTTGGATTTAATTCCGAATATTGTGATAGCGCAGCTCTAGTTATCACAAAATCCCTGTCGCCCCACCCGCGATTATGAACAGCTTTGCCGTTAAGTGTTGCGGCCTTGTAGGTGCGTAGGCGTCTTTCTTCGCGAGAAATTTGAATTGTTAGACATTTTGGACGGCTGTCGTCAGGTTGGGCGTGCAATGGGCTTGTACCTGGTAATTAGGGTTGCAAATTGGATAAAATATGTTACAGTGACGGTCGGCGCGTGTGCTATGCATGATTTCATTGGCCTTGACATACATACCCTTCTCAGTTTTACTTGGACGACTAAGGAAACAGTGTTGTGGCCAACCTGCGCGTCGTAAGCAATGAAATGTCTCCGAACGTTTCATTATAGCGAGGGGGAAATTTGGATCAGATTGCCATGAAATAATTTGAATTTATAAACAGAAACTGCAACCCCAAGTTAGGAACAGGGGCAAATTGAAAAGCACCCGTAATGGATGGTCCGGACGATAAACGAATACGGGTTGCCAGAACTGCAATGACACTATGTTGACACGGGCTGTGCAACGCACAGGCACGGCCCTCTAGAACATTAGTTAAATACATACCACCGGCAGTTTTAGTGCACAATGAATAGAAATATAGGAAAAATATTAAGTATAAAAACAATTAAAATTTGCTGTGAAAAGAACTTTCAGACGGTAATGTTAACCCCAATTTATTGTGATTTGGAAAAAGGATTTGTAACCAACATTATGTGTACGTAATGATACCAAAAAAGAAAACAAAGCAAATCCATTATGAGTGCATGATCGGTTTAAGAGCAGCATAGTTTTAATTGTAATTAAATAAACAGTTGTCATAATGTTTCAGAAATTTTAATAATTAGAAAAAATATAGAAAGGCACAAAAACCTGTGACCAGCTTCAACATCAATCAAAAAAATACAAACTTGCATATTTTTCTTTCTTTTTTGAGAGAAATAGCGAGTTAATCTATCCATTTAAATCATGTCTAATAGCATTACAAATAGATGAAAACATTATCTAACCAAATAGTTATAGAATATGTATAGCAAGTTTAAATAAAAACATGAATTGCCATATTTGTAAATCTACATATGCAAATTCAAATTCAACAATTTGTTTGATTGCAATTATGTCTTCTTAATGAAAATAGAATTTTCTAATAATATTTTGTATAGTGACACTCTAAGCTAAAAGCCTCAATACTAACTTCCACCACCAAATGCATTCCTTTGAAAACTGCAACTGTTTTAGCTAGTCAAATCAACAAAATATTATTAACTTCTTTAGCCAAATAGTAATGACATGTCCATTTGAAGTTGCCTAACAATCATCTCAAACTCTAATTACATTATCTATCATTATGGGCAATAAAAAAGGATAAGAGTAAGTCATATAGAACCAAATACATAAGTTAAAGATTCTGAAGTCTAATTTTGCACTTTTTTTATTTCCAAGCTATCATTTGCTAAAATTAAAACCATGAAAATAAACTACCTATCATGGATAGAAGCTAGTAATTCAAAATGTTGAATGAAGACATATAAAATATTATCTTCACATTCTAAATTGCTAGCCCCAACAAATATTTTACACGTCATCCACAGTAACCCCAGTTTGTAAGAATTTTTCACAATTGATAAACTTTATATAAATTAAAATATAATTATCTATCCATCAATTAAGAGATTGGGTTAATTTATAATTTAATAAGCATACTTTTTTTCTTCGTGATGATCGTTTACCTTGGATTTTCATGTATTAGATTTTTTTCTCCTCTATTGTAGTACTATCACCCTATTATCAAATAACAATTATAATAAAAAAATTAGAAATAGAATGAATCTGCCCAAATCACTGTTTTTGATACCTCTAACAATTCTTTCATTGTTAGCGTAAAAATTTTTCATGTAATCACCACTCGTCCTGTTGTCAACCTTAGTTTACTTTTTCCAAAAATAAAAATATGAAAAAGTAGTGTGGCCATAAATAAAAAATGAAAAACTAAAAAAAAGTTTCTTTAGATTTGGGGAAAATATTCACAGCATCACATACGTCTTTTGGGCAGAAAATAAAGTTAGATGAAGAAGAAATAGGTGACAAAACCAATAAGCAAAGGTTGCTCATCAAGACGGAAAAAATGACAAAAAAATACTATGAAATAGTATATACCAAAAACAGACATTAAACGTAGAAGAGTATGATTCATAATTTTTGGACTACGGACGAAAGGAAATTTCAAACCCATTCTTGATCTCCTTAAATGAACTCATTCATTTAGTTATTTATGGGGGAAAATGAAAGAAAGTGCATGAACTAATACAATAGAGAAAAAACAAGTTCAAATGATTAGGATGATAGGGGAAAAAACGGAGTACAAAGTAGAAAGTATATAAGAAACATGTAGTTCACGTGAGGATTTGTTTAATTACCTTTATCTGCAATCAAAAAAGAGAAAGGAAATAAAGCGAACAAAAGAAAAAACTAAGCAAAATGAAGAAAAGAAAAGGAATGGACCACGTGTCAAAGAAAAAGAGATCCACTTGGCAATCATTGGAGTTGCTATAGTAACTCCACTCTGTTCTTATATAATAGGTAGATTTTGTGGAAATAAAGCGAACAAAAGAAAAAACTAAGCAAAATGAAGAAAAGAAAAGGAATGGACCACGTGTCAAAGAAAAAGAGATCCACTTGGCAATCATTGGAGTTGCTATAGTAACTCCACTCTGTTCTTATATAATAGGTAGATTTTGTGGTACAAAATCTTGATTATTAATCAAATTTGCCATGTTATCAGTAATAATTACTATTTATGTATAAAAACTTACTACTACTTGAATTAAACTTACTAAGGTATATTATGAGTGCTTACTAACTAAGGTACTAAGTTTTAATCATTAATAAAAACATCTTATCATTATTTGAAATAAACTTCGTAATACTACTTTGAGATAAGGTTTTAATGTAAAAATTGTACATGCATTCCAAAAAATGGTAAATTTTGATCCTTAATCATTTTTATTGCCATGTTATTAGTAAGAATTACTATTTATGTATAAAAACTTACTATTATTTGAACTAAACTTACTCTTTTAAATGTAAGTTTGGGATATCAAGTAGTAATCTATTTATTTAAAAATTAAGTTTAATACTTATTCCAATTTACCTTTTGAGGTATAAAAGTTACTAATCTATTACACTTAACTTACTATTTTAGATAGGAAACTTACTTCCATAATTTTAGGTGTTATTTTATTTAGGCGAATATGTTCAACAATAAATCAAATGATCGCTAAAAGTGCAACAACGTGTTATATCAGGTAAAAACTATTTCGCTATCATAACTATCGTTTAGTATCTATATCTAAATGTATTGCTGGGGGGGTTTTGGATAAGGAGCTTCAAAAATTATCAAAAGTTTGAATGCTATTTGAATAGAATTTTGCATTTTTTTAATTAAAAAATATTTATCTCTTAACTAATCATGTAACCGGCCCTACAAATCCTATAATCATACTTATATTTTTTCCACATTTCCCTTATGTTTTTTCCACTACCCCATAAAATTCAAACTCCTAAACTTTAACTAACGGATAATAACCACCCCTGTAAAATGATATCTGCAAATTCCAATTCACATCTCACATTTATTACTGACACTTACCATATCACTTAGAGTAATAACTAACCGTTAATTTAAGAAATTCGCAACTACGAAAGTCAAATATCCAAAATATGGGAGCCTGTTTAAATTACAATTTTCACAATTCAACGTATCTTATTGTCATAATATATTTTACTCTCACAATCATTCACAAATTATAAAGGCATTAAAAATAAATAATTTTTTTAATAAAAATTAATTCAAAGGTAGTTAATTCACACGCACACACATATATACATACATATATATATATTCTCATAATGCATATATATATAAGATTATCAAATCGAATGCATAATACTGGTAAGTATTTCATTTTAAAATAAAAAACATGCAATTACATTTATTTCTATCCATATATCATTCATTTTCTAATATAAATTATTATTATTACTTTAAGATCCATCTTTTGCAAAAACACAATTCTTGAATGATTTACAGTTTTTGTCATATTTTGAACTATTGTTAGACAAATCTTAAATTTTAATTATGTTGGTGAAGTTTTTTAACTATTTTGAAATTAAAATGGTATAATTTTTTAATTTATTTTAATAATGTAAGTACCGTGCGTAGCACGGATATTCACACTAGTTGTCCTTGTATGACCGAGCCTGAGAGTTTGAGCATGTTTTGGTTGAATGTTATAATTCAAAATTTGGGGTTTGGAGGGAATAGGTTATATCCATTGTAATCAAAACTCAAACAAAAGTGGGGATAAGCCTGGTTGTCACAACGAACTATATAAAGTGGATTTTTTTCAATAAAAATCAACCCAATTTTCAATAAAATCCTAACTCTTTATACCTTTCCTCTATTATAAGAACCGTGAACCCATTTTACCATAAACAAATTTATTTATCGGATAAAAAAAATTTATTTATCGACAACAAAAAAATGAACCCGTTTCTCAATAAAACATCAGCTCTTTATGGCTTCCCTCCCTTATAAGAAAAGAGTATCCATTTTGCCATAAACAAATTTGTTTATCGCATAAAATAAAAATAAACTCTTTTTTCAATAAAAAACCAGTTCTTTATGACTTTCCTCCATTATATGAATATAGTACCCATTTTTAAAAAAAATATATTATTTATCGAATAATATAAAAATGAACCTGTTTTTCAATAAAACACAAGCTCTTTATAGTTTTCATCTATTATAAGAACAGAGTATCCATTTTTTCATAAATGAATTTATTTATCGGATGAAAAACTAAATATATTTTTCAATAAAACACCAGTTTTTTATGGTTTTCCTCCCTTCACTACAACAAAAAAGGGTATTAGCGACAACAACTTTAGGGGACAAAGGGAGAGCTTGACGCTCTTACCACCTGTATTATAGCAAGGAAAAGGACAATACCTCACCAAAAATTTGGTGGACGGAGAGTCGTGAATTTTGGGTTTTTTTTCCTGATTTTATTCGATGTGGTCTTGTCTGTATGATTGGAAAGTTCAATTTCTGATGTACTTTCAGGGGGGTTTGGCTGTAGCAGCAGGGAAGTGGGGAAGTGGGTGGCTTTCCGGTGGTACCGCCGGCTCAGTATAAGGAGATAAACGAGCCGAGTCCATTGGGATTGAGGCTGAGGAAAAGTCCTTCCCTTTTGGAATTGATCCAAATGAGGCTTTCTCAAGCTAATTCACCTAAGGGTGCAAGTTCAAGTAAAAAAGAGCTTAAAGGGGCCGCTGCTTCTGGTTCGTCTGAGAAGCTCAAGGCTTCAAATTTTCCAGCAACTATTCTGCGAATTGGGACCTGGGAGATTTTAGAAACTTGTTTTATTGGATTGCTTATGATTTCGTTAATTTTGATTGCATGTCTTTGTTGTAATTTGTAGTATAAGTCAAGATATGAAGGGGATTTGGTAGCAAAGTGTTATTTTGCAAAGCATAAGCTTGTACGGGAGGTTCGTGATGGCGGGCTCAAGAAGTTGGGTCCAATATATCTACATTGAAATAACACTTATGATGGTCATTGCATTTATGGGCATTTTAAAAAATAAACTCTGCATAAGCTAAAATTTTCCTAACTATAATTTTTTACATCTGTCATAACTTATTGATGGTTAAAATAATAGCAAGGATTTATGAAATTCTCCATCCCCACATTAATTTAAACTAAATATGAGACTGCATAAGCTGAGAAAACAAAGCAGCATTTCATTTGAACAATCATGAGAGTCCCACTTTCTTCAACTTGAGGGGATGCAGCATCACCATCAGGTGGTCAATCATCATCTTCGAGGAATGAACAAGACATTGTTAGTAGACCTCGAGAAGACATGAAACACCATCACCCAGCTCAGGTAACCGGTCCTTTTAATAGTCTTGAACCAAAATTTGATATTCACTAAAAGTTTCTGACCAACAGAAATGTAAAATGTCATTTTCATTTGATTTATAATCTGTAGTGTTGATAGTATTGGTTGTAATATATTATTGCTCGTTTTGTATTTGTAATGACAAATTGGTTTGTTATTTGGTATACAAATTTTGCTATATCTCAATATTGACATTAATGATGATACCTCTTGCTAAAAAAATGGTTGAAAAAAAATTTAGCAACTACAGTCACAAAGCTGCTTTCGGCAACTTTCTTGCAAGAAAATCATTTAGCTGCATTTGATCGTCTTTGGTAAGGGGTCGATGGTTTTCAATAAAACACCAGGTCTTTGTGACTTTCCTCCATAAATTTTCTATTTTTCCTTTTTCCCCTGAAATAATTTATTACTTGGATAAAATCAGAAACTCCATTATAAGAAAAGGTTTGGAGGGAATAAGTTGTAAGCAATCCATGACAATTACCGTCTGATAGTAACATGTGAAGGAACAGGGGCTATGACAATTTGCTATATGTACTGTGCAAATCTTATCCCATTGAAAATCACATTGAGAGGTGGGCCAGCATTTTGCAATATCTCAATATTTACATTAATGAGTTTATGTTTATTTTATCCGATAAACAAATTACTTTTTGCCTTCAAAATGAGTACTCTATTCTTATTCTTATAATAGAGGAAAGTCATAAAAAGCTGATGTTTTATTGAAAAAATGGGTTTATTTTTATTCTATCTGATAATTAAATTTGTCTAACAAAAAATGGGTACTCTGTTCTTAAAATAGAGGAAAGTCATAAAGAGCTGATCTTTTATTAAAAAACGGATTTATTTTAATTTTATCCGATCAATAAATTTATTTATGAAAAAATGGGTACTCTATTCTGATAATGGAGGAAAGCTATAAAAAGTTGGTCTTTTATTGAAAAATAGATTTATTTTTATTTTATTTGATAAATATTTTTATTTATGAGAAAATGGGTACTCTATTCTTATAATGAAGGAAAGCCATAAAGAGCTAGACTTTTATTAGAAAATTGATTTATTTTTATTTTATTTGACAAGATAATTTAATTATGCAAAAATAAGTACTATGTTCTTATAATGGAGAAAAGCCATAAAGAGCTAGGCTTTTATGGGAAAGTGATACTTTACGGAAAGTGACCAGGATTTGGTTTATGAAATAATCCCAAATAAAAATTTAGAATGAATTTATTTGTTTTGAAAGTTGTATAACGGTCGTTAAAACTCCAAAAATATTAGTTTCATTTTCAATACAATCCCAGGCCTAGAATTGAAATGAATACTTTAAAAGAAAAATAATATGCTCTAGAATAGTTTAAAAATATGAAGGAAAAACAAGGTCCACATACCATTAAACTATTACTATTATTTGTAAAGGGAAAATCCATAAATTATATAAAAAATAAAAAATGGAAAAATATTTAGAAAAAACCCAATCCACCCCGTTTTTAATTCAGTCGGTGTCAAAGTAAAAAGTGCCATATAATTTTCCAAGGATTCAAGAAAAATCATTCGCCAAAATTGGCTAACGGTTTCTAAAATTATCCTTTGAAATTTGAAATACATTGGTTTGTTTTAGTCCGAAAGGTTGAACTTGATTCGTTTGTATTGCTCAAAATAATTTTTTGTAAAATTCAAAATAAAAAATTAGAAGAAAACAAGTAAGGACATCACCAATTGTAAAATGTCATCTACACATTCCTTATAATTCTTTTTGATACCTCCAACCAGTGCTTATTGTCCAAGGACAAGAAAGAAATCTAGTAGCTTTACTTTTTTTTTCTTACATTTTCTTGACGAAACCCAAGAAGCTTGACGAAATCTAGTAGCTTTACTTCTCACATTGGAATTCACAGTGGAAGGTGGGCCACCGGCAACGAAATGAAATGTGGGCCACCAGCAATGAAATGACCGCTCACATATCTGTCCATCCGTCCACGAGGCTGTAATTCTTGTGCTATAAGCAAGACTGGCGCCAGTCTGCCGCCAGTCTTGTCATCTTCGGGACTAACCCCGCCAACCGAGCTAAAAATCTTGGCGCCAGTCTTTGTTTACGTGAATTGAAGTAGATTCGCTTTGATACCTAAAAATGGGTACTCCGATTACAATGGAGCAAACCCAAGAAAACCCTATGTTGAAGTGGACAAGGGTTACTTTATAAGTCAAATACATAATTTGGTGGTGTATGAGTACCGTCATCTTATAACTGTCGGGTTTATTTTCTGTATAGGTTTGTATTAATTGAATGAGCATTATATCTAAAGAAAAAGATTAATAATCAAAACTGAAAATCTTGAATAGTTTAGGCATCACTTATTTTAAATTTTCTGTATATGTATACATATATACGTATGTATATATATTTTATTAATTATTCTGTAGCACAATATAAAAAGATGTAAAAATATTATTTTCATTTTCAATACAATCCCAGGCCTAGAATTCAAATGAATACTTTAAAAGAAAAATAATATGGTCTAGAATAGTTCAAAAATATGAAGGAAAATCAAGGTCCACATACCATTAAACTATTACTATTATTTGTAAAGGGAAAATCCAAAAATTATATTAAAAACTAATTAATGGAAAAAAATTTAGAAAAAAACCCAATCCACCCCGTTTTTAATTCAGTCGGTGTATGAATACATAATTTGGTGGTGTATGAGTACCGTCATCTTATAACGGAGGATTAACCCCCGAATAGGTGGTGTTTTATTTAGAAAACCTATTATCTGTGTTTTATCTCTTAAATTAAGTTGTGTATGGAACAATGGGTATGTAATTGGTTGTAATGGAGGAATGCCGTAAACAGTTGGTCATTTCTTCGAAAATGGTTGCATTGTTATTCGACCCACAGCTAAAAGGGGGAAAATGGGTAGCCTGTTGTTGTAATGACGGAAACACATAAAAGGCTGGTATTTTATTGGAAAAAATCATTGTTATTATTGTATTAGGAAAAAAATGTCTGTCTACGGAAATGGGTACTCTGTTGTCATATTCCTGCCGAACCCGTCCACAGCTGGTCTTCTACAGCGGAGTAGTGCAATTCAGAAATATGCATGCCATTTGGTTCTTCTAATTTTCCCAAATAAAAATTTAGATGCAGTGCCAGCTGTGACTTATTATCGCACTAACCCAAGTTAGGTTGGTTAACCGTGGTCCGCAAAAGGATGCCTGAGAGGGGTCAAACTGCTCTTAACCACTCAGTCCATGCACTGCAAGCTCCTCCATTTAAACCCAGGTCCGTCATCCATATCTCCTCCTATAAGAGCTTCCCGAAACTAAACTTCTTCCTTGCATGCCCATTGACTTCCGCATTGGTTTCGCACAACAGCCTTCGCTATAAAGGGGCCGCTTCAGTTGTTTACCACCTGTAAGACGTAACTAGACGAAAGAATAGCTTCGTTCTGCATTTTCTAACCCCTGAACCGACCAGGCTCGTCGTACCAAAATCGTTTTCCAGACTGACTCATGGCACTTGGACGATTTCCTCAAATACCTGTCCTCAACAACAGAGGCATGGTCGGCTACTTTCAAGATGAGGTGTTACCACTTCACCACATTGGAGTGAAGTGGATAGTTGAGGAAGCCCTGGTTCGGTTAGATAGGTTTCCCGGAGCGGAGTTTCCACAGTCGATGCTGGTGTCTTGCATCCCCGTTCGCAACCCCATTGCGAACGAGGAAGTATTCCGGTCGCTGGTCAAGTGGCGCCGCCGTCCACTCCCCCTTATGCAGAACCTGAAGGCGTTTTACATCATGACCTACAATGCATGGTTTGCGGGCAAGGAGGAATTTGTTGCACATTTCCTGGGTCTAAAACCACTGCTCCATACCGACGCCTGGATCCTCTTCGGCGCCAACTTTGAAGACTGGTCTGTAACAAGGTTTCTGGCTGACCAGGGGTACCCCGCTAGTATGACACGCAACGTTGCCATTGCGGACAACCTTCACACCGCAACCATTTGCTGGAATCCATCAGCTGTAGAGATCACGTTTGAAGACAGAGATGCTATTGACAGCCTTGTCCTCACTGTGCGGCGCAGAAAATACCGCAGCTTTCTGAGGGTAGCTACCACGGTTGCCTCCTTAAACCCTATGTTTGGTCTTATTATGGAGCGTTTCGAGTGAAGGTTCGCAGGTACGGCGGTGTGCTTTTAATTTTTTTGTTGAAGATCATATTTGGATGGTGGGTGGTTGTTTGTTCATGGCCCTTGCTGTTGTTGGGCGTACCATGCATGGTTTTGATTGTTAGCGTATGAAGGGTAGGGGTTAGGGGATGATAATATGCAAGGCCTGAAAATTAGGAGTGCACCGTTTGTCGGATATGTAAGCGATGGTACTTAGATCCAAATATATAAGTAAGAACTTGTTTCGTCGTTCAACTCCACAAATTTTCCAATTTAACCTAACAATGTTGTGCCACATCCCAATTTGTTGTACGTAACCTTCAGCTTGTTCAGTTGCCTGGCTAAGCTGAAGTTCATATTTAACAACGCAGCGATTGCCATCCCACTGACTAATGACGTTCATCGATCAATCAACGATCCCTAGTACCTCATCCGCACACACATTTCGTGGGACAAAGGGAACAGGGCATGCCGAAAAACCACATAATGCAGAATGTCAAAATAAACCAAATACGGAAACCTAGTATGTTATATAACGCAAAATCACCATTTAAACAGTAACACTCCGCCGGTTGGGCGAACTCAGTGGCACATGCGGCAACCACCGGTTGACAGCGGAGGGACAAAAGGCATAAGGAGCACAGCAGTGCCAACCACAAATACAAGAGGCTGTAAACGAGCCTTAATGGCCATTCTATCCTTACGGACACCATAGTCTAGTACTGTAGGGGGGGTTTGGAGGGAATGCAATCAACGCGAACACATTAATTCACGGTTTCAGAACCAGAAGAAGGACTACCAACACCACAGCTACCACAGCAATGTTAAGGATGGTCACGTTCCTTTGCATGCTTCTCAGTTCAGCTATGATGGCAGACACCTCCGCCGCGGGTGTATTAGGAAAAACGGGGGCGGTACTTGACGGGGGGCGGGATCGGGAACTTCAAACCCCGTTGCTCGTGCAAACTCATCACACCAGCCAATGAACGTTCGACAGGGCCTCTGCAATACAACTACCTTAGCAATCCGAAATTAATGGAAGAAACAGTTCTACCGAAGAACATACCAGGGCGTTAGCGCAGCGATAGTAGTGGCGCCCCCTGTTTGCTTCAGACTTCCAGACAACCCGAACTGCACAGCTTCGACCACAATTGCAATATAATGTAGGCCACACCGTGCTATTGACCGACCCGGCTGAAGACGAAGAAGCCATTCGCAAAGGTTAATCTCCTCCGCGACACCGCCTAACTTTATCTCTGCCAAACACAAGGACACGGCGCTCCCACGGTGTCGACGGACAGCGGCTTTAACAAGATTTTGGGGGTTGGAGGGAATAGGTTTTCGCCAACAGTAGTCAACACATTTGTTTGCTTATTTGGGTGTGGATGAGGTTATTGCTTGGTTGAGTACTTGGAGTCTCCCATCATGTATAGTTGATGTTTCGGAACGATTACAATAAATATGAATAATCTCACTATCCTCCCCTGAGGTTGATTTAAATTTCACTGGCATCCCATCCCATTTAACAGAAATTTCACTGACCTCCCTTACTCTATTGCGTTTTTTGGTAACAACGCAGTCCAAATCTGATTACAATATTATTTTCATGTGTGAGAAGGTATTTTTATTCCATGGATGCCCCTTTGGTCCTTGTATTGGTAGAAGATTGAAAGAAGAATAAATTATTAGAATGATTACTAAAGTTGAGGGGTTATAAGTACAAAAAAAAATAAAATTGTAAGCACCAGATGTGCCAGGAAAAATGCCGAGTTTCACAAATTTTAAGTGAACTAGTAGGTTATCTATTTAACATAAAATAAGTAAGTAATTAAACTAATTAAATGCAAGACAGAGAGAACTAATTAAATGGAAGAAACTCGTAATAGAGGAAACCTATGCAAAACAAATATTAGTATATCAGCTTTTAAATTGTACTCACGTAAACTAATTGACAATTCCAAAAGCTGGTTGGTAATTACATTTAACGACAATAACAGAAATTTAATATGTAATGAAGGTGATTAAAAAATTATTACTGCTAGGCGGCAATAGAAGAAGTAATTTGGCGCCAATTTTTGAAAGTTAAATTTATGTATTTAACATAAATTGAATATGTGAAAGTTAAAATAAGAAAACGAAATTGCGCATGACATACCAGCTCTATATGGCAAACATTGTACCTTCTTTTTATGGGAAACATACCTGCTATTTATAGGAAATATTGGTTAAATAGCGGACGGCGGAAAACTAGTATGTTTTGAACCAAATTTTTGTGGGCAACATACTAGCTCTTTATAGCAGCAACTACCGGCCAAGACAGAACTAGTATGGTTTTTATTTGACATAACATTAATTATATGACGGTTTACCAAAATTTGAACAAACAACGCATACTATACCAGCTCTTAAAAATAAAGTGGCATGTTTTGTAGTACGTTAAGTTTCAGATTTTTTTTTGGAAACATACCGAAAGTTTTATAGGGAAAAAGGGTTTAGTAGGGGCTAAAATGTAACCTAGTATGTTTTCAATTCAATTATAGTATTTAATTTTATTAGTTTTATAACATAAGTAATACTGCTGGAAAAGCCTCACCAAATCGTGGTCCCAGTCTGTAAAATATCACTTTGTAGTAAAAGACCAGCTCTTTATGGTCTTCCTGCATTATAATAACAGAGTACCATTTTTTCCATAAATAAATATATTTATCGGATAATATAAAAATTAAACTCGATTTACAATAAAAGTGATGCTCTTTATGGCTCTCCTTTATTATAAGAAAAGAGTACCCATTTTTTCGTAAACAAATTTATTTATCGGATTAAATGAAAATAAACAAGTTCTTGAATAAAACGGGAGCTCTTTTTGGCTATCGTCCATAAATTATCCATTTCATGATTTTTCCATAAGGTAATTCGGGGGAGGTTTCTGAGGGTATCCCTTATAATATATGTGTATATAATATTAATAAATTATATAAAAATATATTTGCATTTGTTATTATCAATAGATTGTAATCTGCTGCCAAAGTAATTTGGCTTCCGCATAACCCGATTCGAATACACGCTCCAATACCGAAACGGGTTGATTTTCGAATATGTAAATCGGGTTTGCCTCCCCTCCACGCCCGTCCCCGCCTCATCAATTATCCCACAAAAAGCTTGTCTTTCCTGAACTTCTCATCGTTTCTCCGGTTTAGCCCATCAAAAGCTCCGTTGTTGTGTAAACACACTGAACAGTTTCGGTTAAAGCTTTCCCCACCCAAAGTGTGGAATTTCGAGCGTTACAGAGGAAAAACACCAGCTCTTTATGGCATTTACCCAAATATTTGTGAACACCAGCTCTTTGTGCGTCTTCTCAATGAATGGGTTCGGGTTACGACGTTCGTGGCAGCATACGATGAGTGAGTCTGGACAAGTTTGAAGGACGCGACCTTTTGGTTGCCATTTACCCCGCCCGACCTGTCTGCAAAATCTGTGCTACCGGCTTCTACGAGTTGGTTGACGACCACAGGTACGAACTAACCCTCCCTGTTTATCACTGTGGAACCTCCTTTGCTATGCGATTAACGCCCGTAAATTTACGATGTACGTGTAGTTCATGACTGTTCATCTTCCCTTGCTATCGGTGTATTGTTACGGTTCTGATGAATTGACCGTATTGACACATACGTTGGTTGGTTTGAAAAAAATGTTACGGATGACAGTTTTTTGACGACAGAATGTTGCGTCGTTTGCAGGAGAAGTCGCCACTTTCCCATTTCTGTTCGAACGAACGCTAAGGTTAGTCGGATGTCCAGAAACAGTGGGATATTACACCTGATCTATCATTTTTGGATTTTATGAGGAAGTAGTTTTTGTTTGAAGTTTACTCCATTCTTGGGGCTTTCAGGGATTCACTAAACTGTGCCCAGTAAAAGGAGTTAACCGGTCATGGCCAACGCACAAAAACGGAGTTCAGGAACCTCCATCCTCTCCCTTCCGACCGAGGTGCTATCCGAGGTGCTTGCACGTGTCGCGTCTTCTTCATCCACTGATCTTTTCCGGGCAAAACTGTGGTTCGTTCTGCTATGGATGATACTAACTGGAAGAGGCGTATTGTTGTTTCATTCTGTGCTTTTAGTTGTAGTTTAATGGATCATTTCTATTATTTTGCAGCTGTAAGTTGTTCAACGAAGTTTCCGACGCAAAGAACATTTACCAGCGGGTGTCCCTCGACAGGTTTGAAATCGTTCCGTGGCAAAAAAACCACAAAGTGTCGAGGTTCTTGAAGAAGTGCAGACAAAGCAAAAATCCAGAAGCCTTGTACCGAAAAGGAGTGGTAAGTTGGGTTGCTTTGGAACGTAAGACGCAATAGTTATGGGAAAATTCGGTAATGTTTTAAATGGAATAGTAATGAACTAACATTCCATAACCATACTTGAGTTACAAAATTTCTACACCAAGCTCACATCATCTCTTTCATTTGAACTTCAATGTGATTTTGGTCAGCACACTTCACCCAAAAGATTGGCCTACAACAGGTTACTGCAGCTTTGGGCCCCAGTAAATAACTGTTGTCTCGCCGCCACTGTTCTGCCTGCACTTTTAAACTTTTTCGTTACTCATACATTTCGCAAGACTGTAATATCAACCTTGGAACTGCTTAGGTTGATTTTTTTTCGGATAAGCACGAGGACTCAGCATTGGAAAACCTGGAAGAAGCTGCTAATTCAGGCCATGCCGATGCTGCATATGCGTTGGGAATAATTTACATCTTTGTTGGTGGGGACGAGTTAAAGCGCAAAGGTATGAGACTGCTCATGAAATCCAGAATTCTTAAAGGCAGAGTGAATCTTTGCCGTCAGAATTTGCGAGCGCTGCTAAGGATGATATGGGTCAAGAATCCTGTGTTTCTAAACCCAACGCCCATTTGTTGTGCCATGACACATGAGAGGAAAACATCTTCATGGCCTATGGATGCTGATGAAGTGGAGGAGAGTACGTGTGAAGGGTGCGCTTGCGATGAAGAAATTCGAGCAATTTGTGCTGCCCTGCCATATCGTTAGTGTGTAAGATTGAATGTTGACAACACTAACCGTTACGCTTTTTTTATGTTTGCCAACTGAATTGACAGCTACTTCTTACTCTCTTAATATTACTGGTATGAAAACATAAATAGCTTATCTTGGCCCTTGTATGTTCTAACTTTTTCTCGACAAAACGCCGTTGTAGACAAACGTGTATGAAATGTAAGAATAAAGGATGATAGTTAGAAGGTAAAGAGGGAACTCCTCAGCTGTGATGTACGTGACGGATACTGTAGTGAAGTGAGAAGTTTACTAAGTACAAACGAAATGGTGGTTGATTAGATACTGCAAAAAAATTTACTTATGGAAAAAAGGGTACTATGTTCTTATAATGGAGGAAAGCCATAAAGAGCTTGTCTTTTAAGACAATGTGATACTACGATGAATAGACCACGATTTGATTTATGAAATTATCCAAAGAAAATTGCTGAATGATTTTGTCGACTTAATTAATTAATTATTATACATATTCATATAATGCATTATATAATTATGCTAATCTTTAATTTTATATTACTATATACACATATATATTATAATTATATGCACATATAAAATACATTTATAAATATATTTAAATAGTAATATGTAAATATATATTATAACAGTATTTATAATATACATTTATAAAAAATTTTAATTAATGTATAATATACTTTATAGTGATATAATATATTAGTATAATTATACAATGCATAACAAAAATATATATAATAATGACATAATTTTCTTTGCATAATTTGATAATCCAAATCGTGGTCCCAGTCTGTAAAGTATCACTTTGTAGTAAAACACCAGCTCTTTATGGTCTTCCTGCATTATAATAACAGAGTACCCAATTATCCCATAAATAAATATATTTATCGGATAATATAAAAATTAAACTCGATTTACAATAAAAGTGATGCTCTTTATGGCTCTCCTTTATTATAAGAAAAGAGTATCCATTTTTCCAAAAACAAATTTATTTATCGGATTAAATGAAAATAAACAAGTTCTTGAATAAAACGGGAGCTCTTTTTGGCTATCGTCCATAAATTATCCATTTCATGATTTTTTCATAAGGTAATTCGGGGGAGGTTTCTGAGGGTATCCCTTATAATATATGTGTATATAATATTAATAAATTATATAAAAACATATTTACATTTGTTATTATCAATAGATTGTAATCTGCTGCCAAAGTAATTTGGCTTCCGCATAACCCGATTCGAATACACGCTCCAATACCGAAACGGGTTGAATTTCGAAAATGTAAATCGGGTTTGCCTCCCCTCCACGCCCGTCCCCGCCTCATCAATTATCCCACAAAAAGCTTGTCTTTCTTGAACTTGTCATCGTTTCTCCTGTTTAGCCCATCAAAAGCTCCGTTGTTGTGTAAACACACTGAACAGTTTCGGTTAAAGCTTTCCCCCCCCTTCTGAAATTTGGAGCTTTTCGAAAAGTTTTTCGCGGCAAGGTCCAAAAAGAAGTAGATTTATCGCGTTCGCTTCCTCTGTTGCTCAAAGTACTCAACAATTGAATCGCATCTCGGAGCAAGCATAGGCAGTAACATGGAGGCCTGTATGAGTCTTCTAGTGTATGCAGGCATGTGGGTCGACGTAGAAGGTCTCGCTGGTGAGTGTATTGATATCACGGAATATCTGAATGCCCAAAATTTGTTAAATTTGCTGGCAAATAATGACAAGTGCTATGATGCGATGGTTAGGGAATTCTATGCTAACTGTAGGGCAAATAAGCAGAAGTCAGTTCTGCGTTCAGTCGTTAGGAATGTAGAAGTGTCAGTGTCTACTGAGGTTTTGTGTTCAGAGTTTGGGTTGGTTGACAGTGGCTACACTGTTGACTATAAACGGATTAGCGCAAAGAATGTAGATAAGGTTGCTGTGAAGGGGTACAATGACCTAGAATTTCTTGGAGAGATTAGGCAAAATGGTGACAGGAGTTATGAACACGGGGAAAAAAACTAAGTTTTATGCGCCGTATATGAAAGTGTTGCCACGGCTGTTACATCTGATAATAACTCATAACATTTTACCCAAAGCCGGAAGTATCACTTCCATTAGTGCATTAGAAAGAGTTATATTGTGGCATATGTTACACAAACAACCCGTCAACATAGCCAATTTGATCATTGCAACAATGCTCAACAGGATTAGGAAGATTAAGAGCAGGGAGAATAAGAGAACACATCTCCCATTTGGTATGTTGCTGACCAGGCTCTTTAGGCGCTTTAATGTGCCATTCTTGGCTGACCATGTTGACAGAGGATTTTACGCCCAAAATATGGGAGTATCGTACTTCAAAAAACTGGCATTCAAAGCTGAAGATGGTGGTTGGATGTGGAAGAAATCCTATACCTCTGATGCTGTCATTGGTGAGACTGGGGACGCGAATAGAAAAGTTGAAGAAATAAATAAGATGGATAAGGGGGGAAGTGTGCTGGGGTCGAGGTGGGGCCGGTTGTGGGGGAAAAGGCACACCTTCAAGATGTTGTCATACTGTCTGAACAAACCAGAAAAGGGGCAAGTGTATGTGACAAAGTTATTTTACTCCTTTTTGTTTCTTCTTCTCGATGGCAACACAGGAGCATAACCCAATATTTGTATGACTAGGTTGCGGATAAAGTGACACAAATTTTACAAAGGGTTGGTGCCATCGAAGTGAAGGACTGCGGAATTGAGAAATTGCCATTTCTACGAGATGTAAGACATGCTCTTGCGCTCTCCTGTAATCCCCTTTATATATGCTAATACCTTTATTGTCCAGTGTCTACCACAAGCTTCCGGCGTAGCACCTGATGAATTGAAAGAAGCCGTACGCTTTCATGTCAGAGAACTCGTCCCGCAGATGTATGTTAAAGTATCGGTATTTTCTTTGGCTAACACTGATCTCGCTTTCATCTGATTATTGTAATCATGTCAATCATTGTTCACAGCTGTGTGAGTACACTAGATAGGCAGCATCTCTTTGATATTACAAGAGAAGAACTGGAGGAAGTGATGCTTCAGGACACACTAATCAGTGACAAAGTAAGTTTTTTATGCGATTGCACAGGCCTACCTTGTTCACTAATCTCGCTAAAAATTGTCCACTCGATGTTGAATGTTTGAATTTGTTCCATTCTGTGAAGGTTGTGACCCAGTACCTTCACTTACTCCAGAAAGAATATAAGCAATTCGTTTTCTTCAATCCTATGTTTTGGGTACGTAACGAAAATTATTGTATGTGCTGTTGTGCCTTGCAAAATGTGGACCTAATACTTGCTTCTCAATCACTTGGTTGTAGCTTAAATGCGTCTTAGACTATCCATGCATATCTCCCGCAACCAAAAAGACATTCGTTGATCAAAGCAATGACGACTATCAGTCAAATCCTGAAAAGGTAAACATTAGCTATCATTCTCGCCTTAACATTCTTATACAATATGAGTAGCAGCTGCATGTTAGTGGAATTGGATTTAGCCTAACATGCCTTAGCTTTTAACACATTTTGGTAACATTGCTTGTTGTATGCGATTGCAGATTTTTTTCCCAATCATTTATTCAAATCATTGGTTGCTCATGATTGCACATGTCAAGGACAAACAGGTGTACATTGTTGATTCTATGGACAATTACAAAACCATCTACCAAGGTTTGATGCAATCTGTGGTGAGTATACTCCAAAAGCGTACCTTAGCTTCGTTTCCGAAGAAGGCAACATTTTTCTAACATTCGAAACCTGCTGTATTTATTTCCTTTTTTAGGAATGGATTTTGATGGAAATTTTCCACGAAAATCAACCCTGGACATTTATTCTTGTAAAACACAAACTAAAACAGACAGACGGGGCGAGTTGCGGGGTTTTCACTTTGAAGTTTGCGCAATGTTGGGCAAAGGGGTGTCGGCCAGAATTTGTAAGTGCACACATTGACAACCCCTTGTGGCAAGCTGACTCTATTGCGTCTGACATTGTTTCTGAATGTATGTACAGCTTGATGTTGTCATTGCTAGAAAATTTATTGCCTGGGAGATCGCTTTGGGTAAACTTGCGGACCCGTTCGCTTATGCTGCTTTCCTGATAGAAAATAAACAGGCACATGAGGCTGTAACCAGAGGAGATTTGCAAGATGATGCTACCAAGGATGTGGGCCATCAGGAAACAGGGAACGGTACATTATGTCTCGCCTTTACTGTAATTGGTTCGTTGCATATGAAGGCAATATTAAATTTTAAATTCTTTAGGGCTGTAGCAAATTATTGGTACGAAATTAATCATTGTATAAAGGAAACCATAAAAAGTGTATGTACCTCTGTTCCGATGCATCTCCTTGTGACAACATTGTAATAAATCCTCGGCCCCAGAACTTTGCTTTACACTTTCCAATTCCTCTTGTTTGATTTCTCATTATGACATTCAAATTTGATCTCACAAAACAATCCATGTGCTGAAATGCTGTATGCCTTCAATTTTTCCCCAGCCGAAGGTACAAGGGTGAAAAAAAACCCGCCAGAACTTGCGTCCAGCAATGATTCAAAGAAGAAGCTTCTTATTCTTGATTTGAATGGAGTGCTTCTGGGCAGTGCATTTACAAGGATGACCAGAAATCGGGACTTTAACTTCAGACCACATTGCTGTGAATTTTTGCAGGTCTGTCTGTCATATTTTGAGGTGGCTGTTTGGTCATCAAAGCTAAGGTATCCGCCAACCTATATTTCAATTACTTGATTAACTAGAACGTCCACAAGTTTTTCTGTTGTTCCCTTAATTCAAGACAGTTGTGTTTTCTGCAGCCACAACATTCAACCAGTGTTGGACAGTCTATCCAAAAAAATGAATGAACGTTTGGAGCAGAGACTGTTATTTGTTTGGGTGAGATGTCATTCACAAATTACTTCGATTGTGTGTAGTCAGTCCGTGTGTAAGACTTCTGATAAATCAAAGTCGGGAACAATCAATATTGTGCAGGATCAGTCGCGGTGCACTATGACACAAACCAGGCTTAGGGAAAATCCAGACAAAACGGTGATGTTTAAGGACCTGAAACGTGTGTGGGGAGAATATAAGTCGTACAACAGCTCTAACACGATATTAGTCGATGATTCTCCGTATAAATCCGTCCTTAATTCTGTAAGTGCACCATACGGGAACTGATCGTTATGTTGTATATGTTCCAGTATGCACAAACAACATGATCAGGCCTAACTGTTTCCATATTACTCGTTCTTCAGCCGTACAATGCCATCTTCCCCACCTCTTATACATGTTACACTGTAGAAGACAATTATTTGGGTAAGACCTGGTCTTTTTGGCTTTGAAATGTGGCTTTTGCTACGGAAGAGCATCCGTTCAAAGATTGGCCTGACACAAAACTTATTTGCAGATCCTGAAGGAGATTTTGTAGGACACCTGAAGAAATTGGCCCGTGCTGATAATGTACAAGATTTCATTAAGCAAAACCGTTTTGGACAATCACCCGTAACAGAAGGCAGTGTGGATTGGAACTTTTATGTTAATGTTGTCAGCAAGCTTGGACTGCAGAACACAGCAAAGCAAGTGACGCGCAAACGGGAAGCCCCAAACATATATCCTCCGGAGGTATTTAGATGCATTCATGTTCAGGACTATGTTGACAATAGTTCATTTCATTTTTTTGATAGCTAAAATTGCGTCTGATCATATGCACAGACCAAGAAAAAAAGGAAAATTTGAAAGCATGAGGAAGATCAGTTTATGGGCCGTTCACTGTACGGAAGCTTCTCCAAACCATTGGAAGGAGAGAACCTATCTTCTGATGGGACACACAGGTTAAAAACTTTTGTGCTTTAGTCAGACACTGGGTCTGTCTAATTCATATATGTTGGTACTACTTTCTTCCCTTCTGTTTTTGTTTGCAAAGGGCCATCGCTGAGTTTTTTTATGCAAATTCTAAAAATGTCGAAGTTGGGAATGACGTATGTTGTATGCAGGTTCCCGAATGCACATGAGGAAAAATCAGATAATCAGATTTCCTTTAATTGCTGTCAAATGCAGGATGCGTCAGCCATATACTTCAGACCACATTGGCATGTAGTAAGTTTAGCCTGTTTTCATTCTAATTGTTTGTTGGCAACTTATCGTCTAAACATTAAGGATCTAAATGTCACTCACTAAATCTGCCCGTCTGGTTAACCTCTCGGATACGTGCAATACTAACAGTTGGTCAGGGAGCAATGGTTGACATTAATTGAGCTAGGCTCCTTGCTTTGCGTCTGTACCAAAATAAAGTCCAGCAATGGAATCTTCAAACCCAACACGAAGTCTGTATGAGTAATGTATTCCTTTAGCTAACCCCTGGTTGAATATGTCATTCGATAGGGAAAATTAGCTGCTGGACTAGGAGCTTAAGATTGCCTCACTTTTGAATGGGGATGTCTATGCTGCTGACAGGCTTGGAGAACTTACAATACATTTCTGGGCCTGTATTGATGCATTCGTTGTACAAATTGGAATACGTTATTGAAGGGATGCACATGCACATGACGCAGGCACAGATGTTTCCCATCATGCAAATATATATGTCCATATATTTATAATATATATGTGTATGTAGTAATAATATATTATATAATTATATTTGTTATTACAAATATAGTAATATATACTAAAAATTATACTTATTAATATATAATATTCTCTATAATTATAAAAAATATTAGTACAATTACACAGTGTATTAAATAAAAATATATTATAATTTTTTATATAAATAAATAAACTAATTCTAAATTTTTTGGGATAATTTCATAAACCAAATACGGTCACTTCGTAATGTATCACTTTCCCATAAAAGACCAGCTCTTTATACCTTCCTCCATTATAACAACAATGCACCCATTTTTCCATTAATAGATTCATTTATCGGATAAAATTATATGATAACTCGTTTTGCAATAAAACCCCAGCTTTTTATGCTTTTCTCCAATATAACAACAGAGTACCCTTTTCCATAAAACAATTTTTTGTTCCAATAAAATTAAAATCAATCAGTAAATTATACTAAAATGTATATTATAAATTTTTATATAAATAAATAAACTAATTCTAAATTTTTTGGGATAATTTCATAAACCAAATAGCGGTCACTTCCGTAATGTATCACATTCCCATAAAAGACCAGCTCTTTATTACCTTCCTCCATTATAACAACAATGCACCCATTTTTCCATTAATAGATTCATTTATCGGATAAAATATATGATAACTCGTTTTGCAATAAAACCCCAGCTTTTTATGGCTTTTCTCCAATATAACAACAGAGTACCCTTTTCCATAAAACAATTTTTTTCCCAATAAAATTAAAATCAATCAGTAAATTATACTAAAATGTATATTATAATTTTTTATATAAATAAATAAACTAATTCTAAATTTTTTGGGATAATTTCATAAACCAAATACCGGTCACTTCCGTAATGTATCACTTTCCCATAAAAGACCAGCTCTTTATTACCTTCCTCCATTATAACAACAATGCACCCATTTTTCCATTAATAGATTCATTTATCGGATAAAATATATGATAACTCGTTTTGCAATAAAACCCCAGCTTTTTATGACTTTTCTCCAATATAACAACAGAGTACCCTTTTCCATAAAACAATTTTTTTATCCAATAAAATTAAAATCAATCAGTAAATTATACTAAAATATATATTATAATTTTTTATATAAATAAATAAATTAATTCTAATATTTTTGGGATAATTTCATAAACCAAATAGCGGACACTCCCGTAATGTATCACTTTCCCATAAAAGACCAGCTCTTTATGACCTTCCTCCATTATAAGAACAAGGCACCCATTTTTCCATTAATACATTTATTTATCAATCAATTCTCTAGTAAAACCCCTTTTCCAATAAAACACCGGCTCTTTATCGATTTCCTCCACTATGACACAGAGTACCAATATCCCATACTTACTAATTCACTTATCGGATAAAATTTAATTGAACACGGTTTGCAATAAAACACCAGCTATGTATGGCCACTTTATTTGTTCGATAAAATCGGATCGATATTATACTTGAGTGCCATTTACCCGTTAGCATAGAATGCAAAGCAAGAAACTAACCTATTGCAGGTTAAAACTCCGTGTTAAGACAAATTGTTTCGGATACGTCAAGACACCTAATTCATAAACTCTCGCGATACATAAATTTAATTACCACAAATAAAATATTTCAATCTTTTTTCATTTATTTCTAATGACTGCATACCATGGATCACTGTACGCTACTCATAACCAACCACAAATCTTCTCTTAACTCTCGACCACATGAAGATTGTGGTACTCGTTATCCCCATGGCAACGTCTCCCCGCACCAATAGACAGCGAGTTTGCTCGGTTGAACTTTGCTTTCCCTTCCTCTAATGAAACTCATAGATACACACCAACCGCTTGCCTTACTATGGCAGCTTTTGGACTCTCTGTCTCCGTCTTCTACATTTTAGGCTACGACGACGTCCATCCGACTATGACACCGCCTAAAACATGGCCCTTTCCACAAAATGCCGCTACTTTGTCTCTCTATCTTGCCACCTTCATTGAACCTCAACTTTATTCATCTCCAACCTCCTGTGCGTGTTCGCTTTCCGCATAATTTGATGACGGACAACGTTGGCATCATCCAGAACCAAAGACAGTGCTACTTTGCGCCGCTCCTGCTCCGAATTGTACTGCACCCATAAATTTGTTACTATCTCCATCGTTCGCAACCAATGCAAGCATACACACTTACTGTTACAGCATACGACGCCATTCCTTTTTCCTTACCTGATTCCATTTCCAGCTTCCAATTCCACTTGATAACATATCCATGTACTTCAGCATGAATAACCCACAATCCCACCTGCATTACAAACCATAACCACATATATAGACAACCGTTGCTGAACTATGGAAAAAACTTCCAAACCTATGCACATGCAACTTACGCATTCCGTTGCTGTGGACATGTGGCTGCAGCTTTTATTTTGTACAGCCAAAGGCATGACGAATACTGCCCCTCCAAACCATAAGTCAGCGCTGCTTCCAACCTTTCAATCTGACGGCCATACAAGAAAAACATATGCAATTTTAAGTTTACTGCCACCAATTGTAAAGGTGATGGTCGTGTTCATGAAATGTTTGACAAACCAACTTAGTTTACCACTGTCTCCACGGAGCTGCGCCTATTCATTTCCGTTTGCTCGTCTCCTCTCATTGAATCATAAATTAATACTTCTTCGCTTCCCATGTCCACCACACACATATACCAATGCTCATCGTGCCACATTGGCACGAATATCTGAAGCATAGCAGCGGTTAGTTAGTCATCATCATGGCAATCTGTATCTATTCCATTATGCTACATAACAGGGCAGCTGCTCGTACCTTCTCACACTTTTTTATATTACCTCCTACTTTACATTCCTGTAGATATGTACAGTACAGCTCGTCTACTGATTTGTTGAACTCCAAAATCTCTTGCTACAACACGACAGTAAAATATGACATTTTAATATGAATGTACGTACTCACAAGCCCCTAACTTTGGCCGAACACTTGTACCTGAAACCAAGTTGGCATGAACCACCATCGCATTGACTGATCGTCAGGACGCCTTTGCTGCCTTGCTATTTTCATCGCACAATAGCAATTGATTATCTGCACCAAACTCAAGTCACATCACTTCGTCCTCCGTGAAACAGTCCACACAACACCACCCAATTTCAATCCCTCGATTTACTCACATCACATGCCATGGGTTTTTCAGGAAGCAACGACCCCATTGCATCCTGACTTGTTGTCTGCCCCTTAATTGACACCAGTACTTCCCTGTCATTACAACAGCGTACATTAATCTTTTCCCTATGTGTATTACGGTTTCATAATCTACAAACTTGATATCATCATTTTCAATGACTCGAGTTAAAACGGCCAGAGTAGGTTCGGTCTTCCTCACTAATACAACCAGCAATCACGGTTTCAATGACTCAATCGGTCCTTAGGGTCATTGAGTTAGCCTAAGGCGGTTATGTACTCACCATAAGGGTCATTGAGTTATCATTGTACTTCGATTCTCAAACTTCTGGAATACTCACCTTTTATTCTATATGCAACCATGTTACCTACCCTTGCTTTTTATATAAGGTGGCATGATTGACAGCACACAAATTGTAAGTTTTATGGTCACTTGTAAACCAATTTTAACTGTTTCGAAGATTTTCGTTCCTATGCCCTCTCCCCTATGGGGATAATCATACTACATATTTAGTCAACCTTATAATTGCAAATACTTTTCTGTCCCCTTTCCCATTGCAATTTCAAATAGAGGATAAAACAAAATAGAACTGTTGATTTAACAAATCCATGATCCAGTACATACCCTTGCGACAGCTGAGTGTCAAACAAGAACTTCAGTATTTTTGCTCGTCCCTCACTCAATTTTTCCCCGATAGATGCCAGCCTCGTTTCCTGCTACCACAAAAATATGTCATCTTTCATTGTCTATAATTTCCCATACTTTAGTAATTCTGGAACGTTGGAATACTCACCTTTGCCAATAAAGCAACGATCTTCGTTTGACACTTGTTCATCACACTGCTATCCATCTGTACATAAAACTACAATTTATACTTTACTTTTCTAATGCTAGAAATACCTTGGCACAAACCGATGCATACCTTTATTCTTTTACCTTGCCTTCTGTTTTGTTTGTCTTCCCCCACAGGCTTCTCCGTATTGTCCATCCTTAGTCTCTTTCTACTCCTCCACTTTGTAATTTTCGATGCACTCTTTTCACCCATTACAGTACTATTCGTAGTGACTCTATCATTTTCACTCCTGCTTTTGGACCTAACATCTGGCGTTGTAGGACTAAATTTATGTAACTCACTCCCTCTTTTAACATTACCGCGCCAATCGTCCTTCTGCCCACCCTCCACACCAAGTGCCCGGTTTGTTTTGCACACCCTTCCACTTTCATACATGCTCCTCAGCCTTTCAAAACGACATTCAATCATTGCTTCCATTCTACCAATACTATCATTCACATCTTTATTACCACATTCAATTTCAATCAGTCTTCTATCAATGTCTTCTCTACAGCTTATGTTATTGTAAAACTGCACATTGCCCTGTCACTACAACTCTTCAGTTTTGTACTACTAGTAACGTCACAAAATGCAGATTGCAATTTCAACAACAATTCACACGAAAGGATTTTACATTACCTGTTCCCCCTCAAATATGTGATTCCTCCTCAATATTCGCACGCTTTCATTAATCTCGTACCTTCCCCAAAATCTTAGCCTCGACCCTCTCGGCTGGAACTTGCGAAACTCGTCCTCACCCTCGATATAGAATCGTTCCAGATAGTAAATCTGCACGGACAAAAACGCCTACCATCATTTACAGGTCTTTTCTATCAAAGTTTAATTTCATTATTCCAGCAATTCCTATCTCTAATACAAAATGGTGCGTCTTTCTTATACCATCAAGAAAAGTGCACATCCCGCTATTCCGTTGCCGTCTCTATCACGGATGCTCTTCACCAAATTGTCAAGTATGAATTTCGACCAGTTCAAATTTTCCATATTCTCCTCTGTAGCCACTACAGCCACCAGAGACCGGCTCACTGTGTCATCCAAACTTGGTGCTAACAACCTACCAACAACAAACAATACGAACTTCACTTTGAATTCTAAGCCTTCGTTATGCAAACTACATATATTGTGCCTCAATTCCTCCGCTACAATTTCACCACTATTTATTCTGATATTCAATTCTCTTTCCAACTCTGTATCCATCTCTTGCCTTCACTTTTCGCTTTCAATATCTTTCCCACGGCTGCTCAAACCAAGTACACATTCCACATCCTCGGCTGTCACCTGTAGACAGTACCCATGAACGTTCAGTGTCCTCCGATCTACATCAAAGTTATCCACCAGCCACTTCAACATCTCTTCGTCAACCTCTACTCCCTTCACATTCAAAATTGACCCGAATCCAAACTCTCTGACAGCCTGCCGCTGCTCATCCGAGATCCAATCCACCATATTCTTCACGGAATGAGTTGAGTGGCTTACCATTGTTTCCGCCGTCCGACGAATGGCCTTCCTTTCACTGCTGCAACTTTTATAATTCGAAGGTGTTCCACTCTCATGCATCAGCGATACTACCATTGTTTCCGCCGTCCGACGAATGGCCTTCCGTTCACTGCTGCAACTTTTAAAATTCGAAGGTGTTCCACTCTCATGCATCGGCGATACTACATTTTCGCTTTCTCCTTCACTGTCCCACTGCATATCCGAAGCATCTATTTCCGCCGCCAGCTCCATAACAAATCCCTATCTTCTGCTATTCCTCCTGCTCAGGTTTTGGCGTTTTTTCCTTTCTAATACGCCTACACTCTTTAGCTTATCCAGTAAGCTTCGCGCCTTTTTTCCATGCCGTACTTTCGCGTACAAACCCTCACTTTCCCGGTTGCTTAATTTCGGCCCCTCCACATTTCACATGCCCGGCTGGAGTCCCCTTCAACCCCCAATAGATCTTCCGGTTGCACGTCACAAAAGCCCTTTCCACGTGCCCGCCCAACACACTTCCCCTACCGTTTGTGGCCCAAAATGCTTGAATGTCTTTTCCCTTAACTTTCCACACCTCTGTTTTGACATGTAAACATACCGCAACAACATCCTTCTTAAAGTAGCAAAATAAATTTCCCCTCCCGCATTTAATTGGCAAAAGATGACTGCAAAAGTTTTAGTACCCAGGAAAGTGTCACGGTAGCGGCTGACACTTGCTGGGGGGAAGAAATTTTGCAGCCGCTGCCGTGCACAGTCAGCACGGCAGCGGCTGACACTTTCCATCCGCGGCTGACTTTTGGCAACTTCGTGCAATTGGCAACTTCTTTTGTAAGCAATTTCACGCTATCATTGTCGCTTCAACCTCTTCAGCAGCTTCGTCTGTTCTCCTCCACTATTGGTATGACAAAACCCCTTTCCCAAACCCGAGGTACTTGAAAAGTAGTTTCCTTTCTATTCTTTCGTTTATGTTGATGCTGTTTGGATTGTTTGCTTTGTACATATTCATTTGTATCTGTGGGTGTTTTTCTTTTCTTTTTTTTTTTGGTTTATCAATCATGTTAGATTACTTATGAGACTTAATGTTACGTTTAATAGGACTAAAATGTTAAGATATTCATGGGAATAAAATGTTACGTTTTAATAATTTAACTCTTCAAACGTGCTTAGTAATGTAACTATATTTAACACTTAAGATTTAATAATTAATATGCAATTAATTTCTCATTTTGCACCAATGATGTTAACTTTAAATGTTTCATAAACGTTAGGGCTAATTACCGTTTCATCAAATACAAACAAATGTGATAATCTAACAAATTAGGAGATTTTTGAGTGGAAAAATCTTCAGAACCTATGGTGGGTTAAAAAAATTAATTTTTTAATGTAAGCAACTATAGTTTACGAACTACTATCAACTTGATCTTTTATAAAATTTCTTTTAACAAATTAACCGATAGCATGCTATAGACAAATATCATAATAACTGTGATATAGTTATGTACGGGGGTTATATCAGAACTGTGCACAGTAGATCTTTTTTTTTTGTTATATTCTAAGAAATTAGCCCCTAAGTCAGAGTCTTTTTAAAAATATATACATTGATTAGTTTAAGTATATACAAAAGAAAAGAAAGGAAAAAAAGAGTAATTTGATAATGATTTACTGATTTACAAATAAAATTAGACAAAAATTAGCGCTGGCTTTCTTGTTAATTTGAAATACTAAATAATTAGTCATTTTTTGGTGTAAACTTGTAAAATGAACTTCGTATGCCTTGAAAGAAAGATACAAAATCACGCAGTCCAAAAGTCAGCCGCTGATGGAAAGTGTCAGCTGCTGCCGTGCACAGTCAGCACGGCAGCGGCTGACACTTTCCAGGGCACTAAAATTTTTACAGTCGTCTTTTGCCAATTAAATGCGGGAAGGGAAATTTATTTTGCTATAGTTTGAGAAACACCACCAGTCAGAGCTACATTTGGCGGATTGTTTTTTTTTTCACGTATATTCTGAGAAATTAGCCCCACTTGCTGTGGCAAAATGACTGCACTATTTGATTTGATTGATTCAATTCATTCAAGAAAGGGAAAGTTTAAGGAGAAAAAGCCTACAACAACAGCCAATTGTTGCCAATTGCCCTTTCTGTCATTGTTCCTCCATAATACAGTATGTCGTTTCATGCTTTCACAATCCCATGAAAACCAACTTTGTGAAAGTTTGGTTGATGAATACAATGTGTTGTTCCTTTAGAACTTGATATGCACGATCAACCTGCAAAACAAAAGTCAAAGGAAGAGAAATAAAGTAATGTTGGCTAGGTGAGGCGCAGACTAAGTCGCTCTCTTAAGACGATTCGCGCCCCTCTCGGGATTATGCCCGGTATAGAAGGTTGATCGTCGCCTCTGGGATACAACAGCCCAGCCTATGCTGTTGCTTTTACTAAATCTACACAATTTAGAGAAGCTAAAGCTCTTCTCAACACCTAACTAATGCCCAATAGAAGCGAGAGGAAGATAGTTTTTGAAATAGCAAGAAAGGTATATCAAACTTGGTTGATAGTGACCTCTATTTATAGGCTAAAATTTTAGGAGTATTAGAATACCACCATTAAATGGAATAAATGTGTCATATTTTTCAGTTACAAAATTTGAAAAGGTCTAGGTCATTGTATAATAGTCAAAATTTAATAAATAAATTCTTAAAACCTAATCATTACATAGGTTACAAAAACAAGACATAAATCTCATAAGTTACATTTTTAATGGTGATCTTGTAACTGAAAATTCATTTCAAAATTTGTAACTCATTGCATTTGAATTCAAAATAAGCATGTGAATGAATTCAAAATAATAATGATATTTTTATTAAAATATCCAACAATCCCCCACTTATTTTAATAAAAATAGTTTGGGCATATAGTGAGAACATCATGCCTTATGAAAGTGGCAATGCCTTTAAACTTCCACTTAGTGTTTCAGTTTTCCTGTATTAGAATCATAGTGGACTTAGCCTTTAAACTATGATTACTTGAGGAAAACGTAGAAAACTTAACACACATGATATTCTAGGTGTTCTTAAACGAGCTTTTCAAGCCAGTACATTATGGCCATGTACTTTACCCCAATGTTCATGAGTGCTCTAGAGAATTAGCCCAAATTCTCATAAGGGTGGCCAAACCCTTACAGTCATATAGGTGAGTCTATCAAGGGTGTTTCTGTGACTAACACATCCCACCCATAAGGACTATAGAACTCATTAAGAGATTAATTCTCAACCTCTCATATTCGTCACAGAATTACATGCATAGCATCATATGATTAGACTAAAAATTTGCATGCATCACAACAAGCGACTCTATGATTCGTTTGTCTCCAACCTAGTTCTTGGGATCTCCAGTCCCTAGGTGGTTGTATCCTCATAGGTAGCTTTTACATTTTTGGGCTTTAATCCAATCTCTCTTGATGCTTTCCAGATCTTTTCTCTAGCCAGAGCTTTTGTAAGTTGATCAGCAAGATTATTGCCCGATCTCACAAAATCAATGGTTAATGAACCATTATTTAAATATGATCTCACAGTACTGTGTTTTCTCTTTATAGATCTGGATTTTCCATTATAATATTTATTGTGAACTTTGCCAATAGCAGCGGTACTATCACAATGTATTAAAACAGGAGGTATCGGCTTATTCCACATTGGAATTTTATATAGTAAATCACGTAACCAACATGCTTCTTCGCATGCAGAAGCAAGAGCAATTAACTCTGCTTCTATGGTGGACTTTGCGATTATATGTTGTTTTTTGGATCGCCAACAAATGGCTCCACCTCCCAATGTAAATAAATAACCAGTATTGGACAAAGAATCACTAGATTGTGAACTCCAATCTGCATCACTAAAACCTTCAAGTACAGCAGGATATTTTTTATAAAATAGACCATAATCTAAAGTTCTCTTAAGATATCTCATGATTCTATGAATTGCATTCCAATGTGTAAAATTGGGTTTACTAGTAAACCTACTAAGTACACCAACCACATTTGCAATATCAGGTCTAGTACAATCAGTTGCATATCTCAAACTACCAATTATACTAGCATACTCTTTTTGATTTATCACATAAAAATCATTTTTAGTAGGAAATAAACACACATGAGAATCAAAGGGTGTACAAACTGGTTTACAATCAAAATAATTATATTTTTTCAATATAGTGAGATTGATCAATAAAAATTCCTTCTGAATTTTTTGTAATTTTTATACCAAGTATGACATTAGCTTCGCCTAAGTCTTTCATTTCGAAATTACTTTTAAGTAATGCTTTTGTAACCTCAATTACTTGCATATTAGTCCCAAATATCAATCAATCATCAACATATAAAAAAATTATCACATGAAAGTCTCCAAAAGATTTATAATAAATGCACTTATCACTTTCATTTGACCTAAAGCCATTAGTCAATACACATTGACCGAATTTTTCATGCCATTGTTTAGGTGCTTGTTTAAGTCCATATAAAGATTTATTCAATTTACAAATTTTATTTTCTAAACCAGGTTGAATAAATCCTTCAGGTTGATCCATATAAATCACCATTAAGAAAAGCTGTTTTTACATCCATTTGATGTATTTTTAATTCATGAATTGCTGCTATAGCTATTAAAAGTCGTATAGAAGTCACTCTTGTAACTGGTGAAAAAGTATCAAAGAAATCAATCTCTCCTTTTTGCTTAAAACTCTTTGCAACAAGCCTAGCTTTATATTTATCTATAGTGCCATCAGGTTTAAATTTTTTCCTTAATATCCATTTACAACATATAGTTTTACAACCAGGAGGTAAATCAACTAATTTTCAAGTTTTATTAGACATTAAAGATTCCATTTCATCATTAATTGCTTCTCTCCAAAAATCAGAATCAAAAGATGATAAAGTTTCAGAAATAGTTATAGGATCCCCCTCTATATTATAAGTTTGAAAATCAAGACCAAAATCTTTTTGTGTCCTTTTCCTTTTACTGGTTCTCAATTGCTCTTTTCCTCTAGTTAAACCTTTAGCATTAGAAGAACTAGCTTCTTCGGATTTTTCACTATATTCATTCAATTTTATACCCCTACTATCTTTAAATGGAAATTTATCTTCATGAAAAATTGCATCTAGAGATTCAATTACTACATTGTTTTCTAGATCTAGAAATCTATATGCTTTACTATTTAAAGAATATCCAATAAATATACATCTAATCGCTTTTATTTCTAATTTTGGAATTTTTGGTTCAGAAATTCTTACATATGCTAAACAACCCCATACTCTAAAATATTCAATATTGGTTTTTTTGTATCTCCATAATTCATAAGGAGTTATTAAATCTTTTTTCCGTGGTACTGTATTCAAAGTATAATTAGCTGTTAAAATAGCTTCACCCCATAAATTTTTAGGTGTACTCGAATTTGCTAACATAGCATTTATTAAATCTATCAAAGATCTATTTTTTCTTTCAGCCACACCGTTTGATTGAGGTGAATATGGTGGAGTAACCTCATGTATTATTCCTAATGATTTGACAAAATTTATAAGGCCAATAGTATCATATTCTTTTCCTCTATCTGTTCTAAATCTTTTGATTTTTCTTTCAAAACGATTTTGAACCTCTTTAACAAAAATAGTAAATTTCTCAAAAGCCTCACTTTTATGTTTCATAAGGTAGATATAACAATATTTTGAAAAATCATCTATAAATGTGATAAAATATCTTTTACCTCCATGTGTTAATATGCTTTCAAATTCACAAATGTCAGAATGTATTAATTCTAATAACTCTGTTTTTCTTTCAACTTTCAAATGAGGTTGTTTAGTTATTTTAGTCATGCTACAATATTCACATTTTTCAAACTCATTATGCAATTTTGGAATTAACCTTATGTGGCTCATATTTTTTAAGTATTTGCTATTTCTATGACAAAGACATGCATGCCACATATTTATACAAGAAACGATATAAGCGGAAGTAGAAATTTCATTCATTTCAACATTAAGTTTAAACATATCATCACAAGCATAACCTTTTCCAACAAAGGTACCATTCTTTGTAAGCACATATTGATCAAATTCTATAGACTGCTTAAAACCAGCCTTATTAAGAAGATAGCAAGAAACCAAGTTCTTCCTAATTTCAGGAACATGAAGAACATCTCTTAGGGTCAAGACACGCCCAGAAGTAAACTTTAGTTCAACTTCGCTCATGCCTAGAACATTGGTTGTATGTGAATCTCCTAGCAAAACTTTTGTTTCTTTTTCAATAGGAGAATAACTTTTGAACCAAGTTCTATCATAGCAAACATGCCTAGAGGCACCAGAATCAGCCCACCACCCTTCAGTATTTCCAACAAAATTGATTTCAGAAACCATAGCCACAAATGATTCTTCAATTAGTTGAGTCACATTAGCTTGTGGCTTAAAATTGGGTCCAAATTTTCTAAAATGACAATTTTTTGCACGATGACCCAATTTTCCACAAACAAAACAAGCTCTATTATTCATATTATTTCCAAAATTTGGAGTATTTGAAACTTGTTTTGAAGGGGGTCTTTGTGGCGGCCCCACTTCCCCCTAAGACGAACCAGAGGGTTGGCGGGCCGTCTGCCTAACTCTCGCCAGGACTCACGCAAACAATCTAGCCCAAATCCTTCCGAAGAATAACCTAAGCTATTACAACACCGTTTCCTTCTAAATAGGCTGATAACTAAATCCACATTAACTTCAGAGATAACAGCATTTTTAAGATAGCCAGTCGTCGACTTTTAAATACCTTACGCGTTACAAACCAGGTAACAAAATAAAACATACAACTCCAAATATATAATTCATACAACGCAAGCATATTTACATACAAACTAAATATCAGAATTAGGTTTTACACTTTTCCAGCTTCAAGTGGTAACCCAAGACAAAAGTACATTGATTCATTCGAATTACATTACAACTGCAAATCAAAGTCACAAGGTTCAAATACATTTCTAAGCAAATATAAGTAGGCTCAGATTTCTCAAATGTCAAGACCTGTCAAGGAAAACAAATAAATGTGGGGTGAGCTAAAGCTCAGTGGTGCCCCAAAACATGCAATTAAATAAAACAACTAACACGTATTGATTTCCACTGAAGTAAACAACTAGGAAAGCGCATAACAGCACAAGGTAGGATACAGGGGCTCTTAGGAGCCATTTGCCTCGTTTGATCAAAAGTTATCGTAGTTGACCCTCCGTCAACTCTCACTACTTACGGTCCATGTAGATTCTCTTATTTTTCTTACTCCGGCCACCAAACATACCCCAGCTCCGGGCCCGCACGACAAAATAAAGGAAGCAGTATACTCGAGATATACCCTTAGGAAATTGGGAACAGTATACTTGCGTATACCCTCAGGAAATTGGGAGCAGTATACTTGTGTATACCCTCAGGAAATTGGTCGAGGGATTCACCCAGCGACGTCACAACACGAGGTTACCAGGTCAGGATAAGAGGCCCTCCCACCCTTAAGGTGTGGTACATTCCCCTGCCTGGTGATTTACTACTTGAGATAGGATAAGAGGCCCTCCCACCCTCAGGTGTGGTATATTCCCCTACTCAATGCTTAGCAAGTGCAAGCAAGCTATTTCACGAAAATATTTCAAGCAAGTCACCACTCGAAAGAACTAGTGCGATAAAGTACACACTGCCCACTTCGATGGATCAGAAAAACCATTTTCTGATTATCACATATCAAGTCAAGAAAGCACTTTAATCAAGTAGGCGTGGAACAAGCAGGGACACTCACCATGAGTGAAGTTCAAAGGTCAAGCTGGGATTCAAAATTCCACGTCCTTGCTATACCCTAGAAAACCAAGTTTTTAAGCACTATAAGTTTTCTGTTCAAATTCTAGGTATATATAAATATAAAAGGTTATCTGGTATATTACTAGTTTATTTTCTCGAAATAATTCGACAATCCACTTAGGATAAAACTTAGTAAAAGTAGTGAATTGTTTCATATGGCTTTCTTTATAACACTTTTCTTCTATAGGGCAAACTAGAGCCAAATCAATTTGTACAAGTTTTCTTGCCGAACACGTTTTCTATATCTTTTATTTGAAATTATTTAAATCTAATGTTTTTAACAAATTTCCTTTAAAACAATTGGTCAAGGATAATTTTGTGAAAAACTTAAAGTTTGGAAGTTAATGCAATTATTTATTAAAGGTGAAACACTAGTTTAAATAAAGAAAAGAATTAACAAATCGGCAAGGTTTTAAAAGTCCCGATATCTAGATTTGAATATTAACGTACTATACTCAATGTATATAACTTGATATTAAGGCAAAATATTCCCACAAAGCTTGATTTAAAAGTATTCGAATTCAAGGGACCAAAACGGACTTCACGATTCCAATTCATTTGCACATTATATTCCAAGTCGCCAAAATAGCAAAAACACAATTCAAACATCAATTTCACTAGGGCTTCATCAATCATTAGCCCTAGGTCTCAACAGATTCAATTCTAATCAAAATCAACCAAAGGAAGTCCAAAGTATTAAAACAATTCCAAATCACAAATCGTGGACCTTCCAAATGCATTTTGGCCAAACCACTTAAACAATTCCACCAAGAATTTAACCCTTGCAAAAATTACTCAAATGGCCAAGAGCTTCATCAATCATTAGCTCTTGACAACAATCAATCACTTCCAACCACAATTCAACCAGAATTCAACTCAAAACAAAGAGGAAAGTCACGGCTAACTTAACTCTTAACTAACTCTAGAAATTTAGATTACCACAATAGCCTTTCACTAGGCTCAATGTCATTCACACACAAGACAATCTTAGCATGTAAGCTTCACTTGAACTTCAGAAATTCAAATCACAAATAGGCCAAATATTCGCTCCAAGTCAAAATTCATTTCCCTGAAGAAACATGACATTCAAGCAAGACAGCCTACTTTGAGGAGTCACGGACAGCAGTACACATGGAGTAAAAATATGAAATTTCTACAGAACAAAGGCCCATGATTCTAGTTTCAAATGCCACTGACAGCACCTCAATCAGATTTTCCTACACCAAGATATAAGCATTTTGCTGAGACTGGTCAGTGAAATCCGAAAATCTGGAAACTCATTTTTCAATTGTGAAAAACTCCTTTTTCTCTTTTAAAACCATAAAACTTTTATTCAAACCATCCATACATCTAAGTATGACATTCATACCAGCATCTACCAAGGCAAATAACGCTTAATTCCAGTAAATGGTTCAGCCAAGAAATCATATATATACCAATCTGTCATCAGCTAAGTATGACGGTCATCAATTGGCAATTCAACGTACAATTACTTCCTTAATTTCTCCTTTGTTAACACTAACTTGACATGCAGAGGATGGTTATTAAGCTACAGAGTATCTTTAGCAGTGGTATATAAAGTTTACGGCCAAGGAAGTCGAAGGGCAAAGCTGGTCCAGGTTCTAATCCTCTCCCTCAACCATGTTTTCAACTCTAACAGCAACCAGTTTTAAAACACAACTTTTCTCCAATAATCCCCTCAGATTAAATACAAGTCTTTCATGCAGGATGAAATCAAGACATTATACAATATTTTACAGCTTAGTACAGAATTTTAGAACCAAAATTCACAATAGGAAACTGGTAGCTCTTCATTTATTGTTCTCGGATGAAGCTGAGAAATTTCCAGCAACTTCTTATCAAGATTTGTACATCCAAAATTCCAGCACTTGGTTGGTCATTAATTTGGATTTTTCTTGGCTAAATCTTTGTATTTTGTACTCAAAACTAACATGCATGACTAATTAATGGAATTACTATCAGTTCTAGTTTAAATCAAGTTCGAACAGCAACTTTTATCATCCACAATTCCAAAATTTTGTTCAACCATTCTCGGATGACATGCATGCGGCAGATTTTTGTTTCATTCAAATTTCTGGTTTACACACAGCCAATTAATCTCATGCAGGGCTTAATCATCCAGTATTTAGTTAGTTAAACACACAACCAAGTGAGAATCAAACACTTTCTAGCAGATTTCATACTAAAATACCCATACAATTCCCAAAACAACTCCATCGGCTAAGCTGGAAAAATTGGTTTAACAATCCAGCAACATCCAATAAAATTTTCCAGCCATACAACCGAATTCCTAGCCATAAAGATCACATGCAAGACCAAATAACAAACTATCTATCAGATTGGATCCAAAATCAAGTTCAAATGTCATCAAAAATCACCATTTAACCAGAAATTCATCCCAATTCTCTCGGTTGACATGCATGCAACCAGATTTTGGTATTCCTTAAATTTCCTGCTTAATCCAAGTTAATTAGCTTCATGCAAAACACAATCATCTAGCTATTAATTAACTAAACACACAACTAAGCTCGGATCATCACAAAGTAACAAGTTAAAGCTGAAATTTCCAGCTCAAGCTCTCGGCAAATTCCAATTCCTTCACAACCAGATTTCTTGCAACTTAATTTTGTCATCCAACCGCACAACCCCACATGCATGCTTATAAACAGCTTCATCAACCCATAATCAACTAGTTTAATTCCAGAAATTACCTCAGTTTAAGGCTTAGCTCACACGACAGGCAGCTGCAAAATTTTTCCTCTCGGCTGGCTATGGAACTCAGATATGGCTGGACTGAGCTCGGTTTGTGTAAGCTGTGGAGTTGGTGGTTGTGGTTGAGCTCAGCTGATGGAAGATGAAGAAGGAAATGGTAGCTCGGCAGTGGTGGAGGAGATGAAGGCAGACGGTTCGCACCCTTCCTCTTGCTCACTCTCTCTCGGTTAGTATTAAGGTGAAGCTAGGAATGAAGTTAAGTCCTCACCCCTTTTTTTTTTTCTCTCGGTCGTTAACTCCAAAGAGTTGGTCACTCACGGCTTATGGCAGAAGAACGAAGGGAATGAAAATATTGTGGTGGGTGGAGAGTATATATTGAAGTGATTTAAGTGGAGTGGAGCCGGCAATAGGAATAGAAGGTGCTGGAATGTGAAGTGGAAAATGGTACCGGCAGAAATTGGGAAGTGTTTGAAATTGAGTTTGTTCAAGAATTGTTCCGACTGCATGGTGAATTTAAATTGGAGGAGGGCCAATTTGGTCTTTTCACATTTCATCCGAATTTCCACTTAAGCCCTCAATCCTAAACTAAATCCAAGATTTATCCCAAATGTAATTCGAATGCCTACTAGTATACTAACCTCGCAAAATTCAATTTTTGAGACTTTTACGTCTCAGGTATGCTAAGTGTACTTGTGATAGTTTTGTCTAAAATATATTGACTTTGTCTAGACGCTAGGATTCCTGTTAACACTTAATTATTATAAACGCTTAAGATTAGCTGTCGGAATACAAAGAATTTATTTTAAGACTATGAAATAATCTACCTCAAGAGATGTTAATTTAACTTAACAAAACCAAGTAATTTAATATTTTAGCACAATTATATTATTCGTAACCTAAAACAAATTATTTTTACACACTTATTTAAGATCAATTAATAATAGAATTTATTAAAAGTCTAAAATGCACATGCAACACGTACATATATATATATATATATATATATGTATATCTATAATTCAAGGTTCTCACATATTTTATTTTTAGGAAATTAACTAAACAAGTTGCTTAGCACTAACATATGTTTAATTCATGCCAATTATGGTATACACCATGTTTTTGTTTGGTTTGTACAGTTTATTTTATAAGTTTTAAATTTAAACGTTTTAATTAATCTATGAATTGGTATATAATAATTCTAATGGCAAAAATGGAAATAATACATGCATGGTTTACACAAAAATTTTCTAGGGCTTTCACATACTTTCCCCCTTAAACATGTATTGTAGTAGATAAAAGAAAATGGAACATGTATTAAATTTTAAATAAAGAATAAACTTTTCAGGCTCCACACTCTCTTCCCCTTACACCGTTATTCTTAAGGAAATCAGGATATTTTTAAATTCTCAATTTTTTTATAAAAATTCAATTAGGCATTTAATTTAACCACTTTTTCATTATGTGTAATATTTCTAATATCAAGGTAAATAAAATAAAATAAATGCAAAGCACACACATGATTTTGTCGAGTTCTCACAGTCTTTGATTTGACTTTTTCTGGTTAAAATAATTTTTTGAAAACTTGTTTTTCATATTCTTCCCTCTAGCCTTCAAATAGGCGTTTTGTTTGTCTTGTTGACCCTTAGAGACAATTTCACTAGAAGTTAGGAAGTTTACCTTAGTACTCCCATTGAAATCTTCACCTTTATCTTGTTTTCTAGCTTATTCTTCAATGCGCAATCTTGCCATCAAATTTGCTATTGTCAATTCTTGTTGCTTATGACGTAGCCCTTTCTGAAAATCTTTCCATGATGTTGGAAATTTGTCAATGATGGCTGCAACTTGCATTTGTGGATCGACTTTGACTCCTTCAGATTCAATCTCATGGACGATCATTTGCAACTCATGAACTTGCTCTAGTACTGGCTTGTTTTCCACCATTTGAAACTTGAAATAACGGCTACAAGCATATTTTTTCGAGCCTGCTTCTTCAGTATCATATTTTTGTTGCAATGCTCTCCAAATTCTTTTTGCTGACGTATGAGATGAAGAATAAAAATCATAAAGTTCATCAGACAAACAATTAAGGATATAATTTCTGCAATCTTCCTCATCATTTTCCTATTTTTGAAGTTGTTTGGCATGATTCTCCCTTTCTTCATCAGTCATTGAACTGGTGTCTATCTTTTTTGGATTCTTTGTGGCTAAGACCTAGGCAACCTTCATTAGCTTCAAATAGAACATCACTTTCTTGGCTCACCTTTTGAAGTGTTGGTCACTAAAGCGAAATGGTTTGTTGACATCACTAGATCCAATAGTGGTAGCATTTGCAACATTGCTTGCAACTTCCATGGTACTCCGAATCGTCTTAAATTGTTGTTCCTTTAGAACTTGATATGCACGATCAACCTGCAAAACAAAAGTCAAAGGAAGAGAAATAAAGTAATTTTGGTTAGGTGAGGCACGGACTAGATCGCTCTCTTAAGACGATTCGCGCCCCTCTCGGGATTATGCCCGGTGTAGAAGGTTGATAGCACGTCGCCTCTGGGATACAACAACCCAGCCTATGCTGTTGCTTTTACTAAATCTAAACAATTTAGAGAAGCTAAAGCTCTTCTCAACACCTAACTAATGCCCAATAGAAGTGAGAGGAAGATAGTTTTTGAAATAGCAAGAAAGGTATATCAAACTTGGTTGATAGTGACCTCTATTTATAGGCTAAAATTTTAGGAGTATTAGAATACCACCATTAAATGGAATAAATGTGTCATATTTTTCAGTTACAAAATTTGAAAAGGTCTAGGTCATTGTATAATAGTCAAAATTTAATAAATAAATTCTTAAAACCTAATCATTACATGGGTTACAAAAACAAGACATAAATCTCATAAGTTACATTTTTAATGTGATCTTGTAACTGAAAATTCATTTCAAAATTTGTAACTCATTGCATTTGAATTCAAAATAAGCATGTGAATGAATTCAAAATAATAATGATATTTTTATTAAAATATCCAACATAATGTTCTTATGCAAGTGATTTATGTTTGTGATCGATCAAATCTCAAGTCAATCATTGGATTTTTCTTTAAAGACTTGCAACAGAAACTCAAATTATTTTTCTTTTCTAACTAGTTGTAAAAGTTTTCTTTATTCTTACTGACAACCCGGGCCAGGGATTTTGATAGAATCACTTGTACTTAAACTATATTTAGGTCATTTAAAACGAATTTAATCAAGTAAATGATTTAATCTGATAGAATGATGCTGCCAAATGTATCTTGAATGAAAGAAAAAAAAAAGAAGAAGCAAATTAGAAGTGCCAATAAAGTCTAACGAATAACGTAAACCAATAGAAGAATGCCTATAAAGTCTAACGAATAAGGTAAACCTATGGAAGAATATGTACAAACAAGGATGGGAAAGTGACGTTGTCTTACGGCAGAATCAGTGTGAAGAAGAAAAAAGAAATAGCAGGATAGCAGATAGGAAAGAATGGCAATTAATTAGTCCACGAACCAAATCCTTATATTATAAGAATGAGTTTTAGTCAAGGGAGTTTTGAATTTTAACCATATGGATGGAGGTATTTTGGAAATGTGGGATTATTTGAAATGAAGGTTGAACTTTAGGTACAAAATTGGGTAGCGTTTTCTTTGTGGTTGTTTCATAAATGTCCTTACATTATTATTAACTTATGGGCATTTTGAGTATGCGAGCTTATTTTAATCATATTTTCAGCAGTGGATACTTTTGGTGTGTTTCCTGAAATGACCATTAAAGGCCTTAAAAATGCTTGAAAAGGAGGAGGCTTCATTAATTGTTGTTAGAGTGATTTTTAATATCTGAAGAATTAGTTTCAGCCATTTCTAAACTCTGTCCGAATGTATTTTCTTCCACTTCTTTCCGTTATGTTCTTTCCGCCTCCCTTCAGATGCTTATATCTGCCGTGGTCATTCTTTGCATTTCGCTATGATTTTTAGGGACAGCTATTTTTGGTGGTTCAACTTGAGATGTGTTTGCCTTTTGGTTTGTCTTCTGTGTTTTCTACAATTGAACAAAAGAATTCATACACACTGATGGTTCTTGTTCTCGATTGGATGGTTCCATTGTGAATTGAATTGAATTGGGTGGCAAGAACAATAGTTAGTGCTGAATTGAATTGGTTTGTTTTTGGTTAGTAACGTATCAACAAAGATAAATTGGTACGATTGGCCAAATGACTCTTAGATGAGGGGAACAAATTCTTTAATTCTAACCACACCAATTTGCTAATAAGTTTAATAGATTGAATTCATCATTGGCTAATTTTGCTAAAGTATTCTCTCAGTGGAAAAGCACTTATTCATAATCCAAACTACCTAATTGGACAACCAAATAACGTCTCGGGGAAAGTTTTGGGAGAGTCTGTTATATGTATAAGGATTCAGTGGATTTACTTATTGTTGGTTAGAATTTTGTTTACTTCGTAGAATTTGGAGTTTGCTTTGACAGATTTGGAGGAAGTGTTAGGAAACGGTTCTGTGGGTGTCTTTAGAATAAGGTACACACACAGCTCTTGAGTAATACTATTGATTGTGATAAATTGGTTTGATTTGTATATCCTTAGTTCTGAATCTGAAATTGAGATTTTGTATGATAAGAAAGTGGTTTATTTTTTTTTTCTTAAAAAAAATTGAGTTTCTTGTCAAACATGCAACGGTTGACAATTAACAATCCAACACCAGTCCAAGAATTGCAAAACGTTAAAAGACCATTCATTACAAATGTCTTCATTTATTGCATCGATAACAATTACAAAATAGGTACAATTCAAAGTTTTTATTTTAAAGCAAAAAATAAATACTGCTATAAAATTGCACTAACAAAAAATTTATATCCTCACTTTATAAAATTTATAATAAAAAAATTTATAAAATCTCAAAATAGGGTGTACATTTTGGATTTAGCCATGTACTAGACAAGCAATCATTGTCGATCGAAGGTTAGACTATCACCTACATAATGTTAAAATATACCAATAACTACACTAATAGATGCTGATCATTTATACTAATTCTCTGGCATGAGCAAAACAATCCAATGATGCCAACGAAATGACCGAGTTAAATGATGCCGACCCTTTTTTTTTCGACACAGGGGTGTCCAGCCTTCGTTCCGACTAATCCTCTGCGGTTTGGGAGAGGGTGCCCCAACCCACTTCGAGCGCATTAACAGCAGGACTCGAGCTCTGGTGGGCATGCTTAAAGAAGAATAACCTGTTATGACCCAATCTGATAATTAGACCAATTAGTTGTAAGAGGAATGTTAGTTACGTGTAACTACTTTGTAACCTGAATCTATATATAGAAAATTTGGGATGTAATGAAGATCAGCTTGTATGTGAATTGTAATCTTCTCTCCCAAATAATCAATTCTACTCTGAACTCTATCTTCCCTACCCTTTCTGCTCTGTTCTCTTCTTCCCCGATGGTTCTTCTCTTTCCTCTCCTTTTATCATCCTCAATTCCTTAATCCTTCAGCCTTGATCATTACAATTGGTATCAGAGCTTGCGGTCCTCGGATTGCAAGCTTTGATTACCCCAAAGATGTTATTCTTTTTTCGAATCTTCTCTCTATTCCTCTCTCATTTCTGCTATTCCTTGTCCCTTCTTTTCGTGTTCTTATCTCTATCTTCAACTCTTCTATTAAACTGCATTCTTCCTTTATTTCCTTTCTTTTCTCTCTTTTCCTTCTTTTCAAATTGATTCTTGCTTAATCAAATGGGGACACAAGAATATGAGTTTCACAGTTTAACGGAAGTAAATGCAGCGGAATGCACAACAAAAGTAAATGTAGCAGAATGCAAATCTAGGCCAGACAAGATCGATTCCGAGTTAAGGAGTAGTATGATTTCATTTGCAGCTACATTTAATGAATTCCTAAGAACCCTAATCAGAGAGGGGCGATTAAGGGAGGATTATCCAATTTTGGATGAAAATGAGCAGCTTTCAACTGTGTCTAATCAAGCCAAACGGAAGGAAGGAAATTTCACGAAACGGATGGAAGGAAATTTCATGAATCAAATTCTTGAAGAAACAAAGGAATCAAATTCCAAGAAGGTCCCTCTTTCAACATCTACCCCAATCAAGAAGTGGACTGATGCACATTTGGCAACGGTAGAAACAGACAAGTTTGAAGTCCTCCATGGTGAAATTGAAGAACATTTGGAAGGTGACTATGGTTTTACAATTGAAGAACACCACCTGTTTGGTGAAAGTTCAAAGCTTCCTTCTTCATCCATTTCAGTTCAAAAGGAGTTGGAACATTCAATGTTGAGCAATGAAAGAGAATTAGAATTCAAGAATCAACTTCTTGAACTTGAGACTGTGAAAATGAATGAGTAACTGAATATGGAGGAAAATAGTATTGTTGAAATGCCCTTCATTGAGGACGATGGAATCTTGAAAAATCTGGATGAACCTCTAGTGGAGAATACCAAAGAGGCGGGAATAGGGGATGGAGAGAATGAAATCTTGGGCCATCCCATGTTTCTTACTGAAGGAATAACCTTGAATCCTGGGTATCAAGAAGTAAAAACAGATTGTAGCTTTAAAGTCTTCTCCCCTTCAAGAAGTGCATAGGATGAATGTTCTTCTTATGTTGGAGTTACAGGTTCTGTTTTGGGGATAGTTGAGAACTGGGCTCCTAATGCGAATCAAGTTACTGTTGAAACCGATTACAGCAACGAAGGCAATGATGGAATGATCTATACACACAATTTGCAGGTTAATGTTTCATTGGAGACAAAGTTGATCAAGCCAAATGGGATTTTTTATTTGGGAGTTGCAAAATTCCAAGACGAAACCAAACATTATTCTGATGATAATGAAACTGATAGGTATGAGCTTTTCCTTGAACCAAGTGAAGGCAATAATCATTCTGATTCTGTAGTGGAAACGAGTCATATTGAATTGAGTGAGGATTTTAATGATAAACTCCAGATCTTGATTCATCATCCAAAGTTACTGCATCATGTTCTTGATGAACTTGCATCTTCCATTAGTTCTTATAGAGGTTCGTTAAGCATGAATGAGGATTGTTTGGGTCTTCTTGAAGATGTCTCTGATTTTCATGATCTACTAAGCAAAACGAAGGTTGATATAAGGCTCACTTTCTTGTTTGATGACGTTTATGGAAATCATGCTGCTGTTGATATGAGAAAGATTAAATGCTTGGCTTTTGTTGATATTGACTCACGAGGAATTGATCTTAAGCCGGAGAGAGAGATGATTAGTTGGATTGAATATCAAGATTTAGGGAAAATCCAGGCTGAAATTTTGGCAAATCTGCACAAGTTAATGAGGGTTGGAGATAATGCTTGTAATCCCAGTTATGGCCCATTCAAGATGTTGTGGTCTAGATTCTCCAAAATATTACTAGCCATACTTGAAGAGGAGGATTACTCAAGAGCTGTTCCAAGGTATTTGGGTTTATTTTTAGTCACCCAAGAAGATGGGACTATAGTTGTATGCTGCACAATGATGAGCAGATTACTAAGAAATGGCATAGTGAAGATGGTCTAACCAAATTATAGAGGATGGGAGTGCTAGCTTATTTGTCCCTTGCTAAGATTGAATCTAGTGTAAAGGGGTTCATGGAAGATAGAAGTAATGGTCAAGGAAACTCTACTCTTGTAACTCTGCATTTGCGGTGCATAAACCAGACAATGCACAAAGATGTTGAGTCAGGTCATATGATGCTTTATGCTCAGTCCAGTATTGAGATTGGAGATTTTATTCCAGTAGGAGTTTATGAACTTAGTTTCAAAACAAAAAATGTCACTATACTAGCTGGAACAAGGGAAAATATGGTTGCTGAGTGTGTCTTCTCTACTCTTACAAATCTGGAAAGTGATCTTTCTTGCCTTGTTGTTATGATATTGGAGGTTGCATTGGGTAAGAGGCCTATTGAAGACGAGATAATCTTGATCATTAATTGGGACCGGGACTTGATGATGACAAATCAGCTTTTAAGTCACCCAGGTGCTGATTCCATTGCATAATTCTGTCTTAAAGTTGGCCCAGTATAGAATTAAATAGAGGCATGACGACTGGGGTGAAGTTTATGGGCTGAAAATGATTTGGACAGTTGCTACTATTCTAATTGGAAAATTCCAGCACTACAGAGCTTGCAAATCACATTTTCCATGGGATCCAGGTGGTGGTGAATTAACTCAGATAATGGAAGATGAGAGCATAGTTACGTTGTTTTTGCCTTGAAGCTAAGACTCACGGTCAACTTTGCATTCACTAGACTCGTGTTCAAGGGGATCAATTTGTTTCTAGTTTAGACTTTTCAGAGTTCAATCCTAGGGACTAGGATTGTTTAACGGGGAGGCATTGTTATGACCCAATCTGATAATTAGACCAATTAGTTGTAAGAGGAATGTTAGTTACGTGTAACTACTTTGTAACCTGAATCTATATATAGAAAATTTGGGATGTAATGAAGATCAGCTTGTATGTGAATTGTAATCTTCTCTCCCAAATAATCAATTCTACTCTGAACTATATCTTCCCTACCTTTTCTGCTCTGTTCTCTTCTTCCCGATGGTTCTTCTCTTTCCTCTCCTTTTATCATCCTCAATTCCTTAATCCTTAAGCCTTGATCATTACATAACCACACCGATCGAGCTACCCGCTGGGGGCAAATGATGCCGACCTTACCACAGCAATTCCAGAAGGCAAACCACCATATGCCACAGTAAGTATTCCACATTTTAAATACTAAAGTCAACCCAAAATAATTAAATTAATCTCACATATTGTATGATAATTTAAGAGGCAATCCTCAAGCAAAAAAAAAAAAAAAAACCAAAGCATCTGCTACTCAAGCTTCTACTGCTCAAGTTTGCTTCTATCTTTTTGGTCTGGTATACTAACAATAAGTAATTATATATGCAGGTCTCAATCTATCTACAAGATTATGAACAAATTCAAGACAACAGAAAAACCAAAACATGCAAGATACTACCTCTACTATGTCTACCACTCAAGCTTCTACTTCCAGGGAAGTCACTTCTACTACTGAAGGTTTTATCATAGAGGGGACCTCATGTCAATATTAGTATATGATGCAACAATAATCAACTTATCTTTTCAACCTTTATGTGACTTCTAATTCTATTTGGTACAACAATGTTTTAAGATTGCAACAGGCTTCTTCACTATCCTAAACTAATGATTCCGTCTTCCCGTATTACAAGCTTTCAGCTTTCCTAATTTTCTCATCCTATGCGTAAAGCCAATAACACAAAACATAAAACAATAATTACCAACAACCCTCAATAACAGGGCCATCAATAACAGGCTTCGAATCCCCGCACCCCCTGGTATTGAAGGACATAGATGACTTTTCGTCATATTCAGTGTTTAGCATTATAGTTGGCCATAATATTTGATCACTGGTCTTAGGAAATTACTACCAAAAAAAGGGGAAAAAAACTTTTGAAGGAGAAATGAGATTGTGGTTCAATTTAACTACGGCATAAATGAAAACATTACTCAACCAAAAAAAATAAAAATAAGTAAACAAATGAAAGGCAAAAAGAGAAAGAAAAATGTTTTATAATTTACGGTGGCCTGTGTTATTTATTACGTTTGATCAATAAAAGGAACGAAAGGGAGTACTATAGGGGGAAAAAAACAATTTCATTACAATTACTATAGTATATCATATTCACAGTGCTAAAGTTCTAGAGTCCTAAGTCGATAAATTTTGTACAAAATAGAACGAATTTCAGGGAGGAAAAAAATTGAAATGATGATGGTAGAAATCACAGGAGGATGTAGAAATGTGAACAAAGTATACAACGTCACTTTTGCTCTTTCAACCTCAATCCAGGGAAGGTATTAGCTTTTTGTCAACACAACTACATGTTTTTTTTTTTTTTAATACAACTACATGTTACGTTCTTACAGTATATTTCCACTTTCTCTATTGACTTTTTGTTTTCAACTTCATGGTCTCTATCATGGAGGTCAAACAAGTTTTATAAGTTGGCATGTTGCTACGTTGTATTTTATTGCATGAAAAGAAAATGAAAATTTCAATGTTAGGCATATAATTATATAAGGTTTATTTAACAAGTGTCTAGTGGACAATAGTTTAGAACAATTTCAAATGACTCTTAAAAATGAAATTAGATTGTAAACATGAATCTATAAATTTAAATGGTACATTAAGGGTATTATGGGCGGCTTCAAACCAAACTTCAAGGAGCATAAAGTGATAAATACCATACTTAAATCTCATTTGGAGGGACCATTTCGAATCAAATTTAAAAGATAATATATGGACCTAAGAAGCACTTTTAAAAGTTGAAGCACCAAATAGGATCATCGATTAAATTGACAAACTATTGAAGTCATTTACCCTGAAATTTGATAATTTTATTTAGGAATCTCCTATGCAGATTAATTGTATGAGTCAGTCATGGATTGGGCAGTGAAAAAGATTTGGGATGAAATTGATGAAATCTTATCATTTGATTAAAAATGTTAATCTTTGCAGAGTTTCAACTCTTTCAGCCATGCAAATATTTTTGAGCAGGTCTAGCTGCAAAATATTCTCATCCAAGATTTAGAGATGAAAACTGTACCAAATTCACGTAGTTGTTCTATAGATATATATTCCTTTTTTTTTTTTTTGGTCTAGTGCTACTTATTCTGATTGAATTAATAAATCAATAGTTCGCTGCAAACAACTTGGATTCTCATAATCTCAATCAATAGTTCGCTGCTGGGCTAAGCCCGTGGATCTTTGACTAAGAGAACCGTGGCTAATGTGGTCGAGTTAATGATTTTAAACCAAAGTCAAATTAGAGCCACCAAATCATGCCATCTCGTTTGTCAACTTGTCATTAATATCTAGCAATTTTGTTCCATAATTGTTTTTAATAATAAGGGTAGTTCATTTTCTTTATAAAAGAGCTAAATTTTATTGCATTAAATTCGTATTAGTGGCAAATAATGCATGAAACATAGAATAAATTTAGATAAAAATAAGGGAAAATTATTCAAACGTTTCTCACATTTTACAAAATGACTTTTTTCATCCCTTATTTTTAATTTTACGCCCCTTACAAATTCATATTGTTCAATTTCGGTTCCTACCTAGGTTTCCAACTATTTTTTGACCGGAATGCACCACGTGCCTTGCACATAATCATTTTTTAAGGGTAAAATTATCAAATCAAATTTTACATAATTCGATCTATAGTCCCTCACGTTTTAAAAAATGAATTTTTTTCCTCCACATTTTACAAAATGAATTTTTTCATTCATCACATTTTACAAAATAAATTTTTTCATCCATCATTGATCATGTGTATGAATAGTTTCTATATTTTTTAAACCCATGTGCATATTTATCTGATTTCACTTGAATAATATGAATAGTATGTATACAACTATAATTAACCTATTCAGACGAAATCAAATAAAGATATATTACATGTTATTCGTACTGTTTAGGTGAAATCTAATAGATATATATATATATATGGGTTGAAAAAATTTGTTAGTTTTCACTCATGTTCATTTCCTTTTACTCAAAAATTGAAAACAAAGAAGACATATAATCCTGAATATTGTCAAGTGTTTACATCAAATTGAACTTGGACAAAAAAAATAAATAAAGGAAAAGTATAACAAAAAATAGTAAGTGATTGGTACTTTCAAATTTTAAAATAATCATAGGACATGTAATTCAACTGTTGGTCTTACAAGTGGCGAGCAGAAATTTCAAATTTAAACGGCAATTTGTTAGCATGACTATAGAATTCGAATTAGGACCATTAAATAAATGGTCTCATTATACAACTCAATAAATGAATTATTTTCAAAAGAGAATATTGAATAGATTCACATGGTGAAATCAAATAGATATAGTTTTAAACCCATGCATATAACTATTGAATAGCATGTGTACAACTACAATTTGTCTATTTAGATGAAATCAAACAGAGATATATTACATGTTATTCGTACTGTTCAGGTAAAATTAAATAAATATATACATGGATTTAAAAAAAAACTATTTATCCACATGGTTAATGAGGGATGAAAAATTTTATTTTGTGAAATATGATGGATGAAAAATTTTATTTTGTAAAATGTGAGGGATGAAACAATTCATAATGTAAAATGTGAGGGACTATAGATCGGATTATATAAAATTTTATTTGACAATTTTGCCCTTGAACAAATCTGAAAAAGACCAAGGAGAGTTGTTTCCATCTAACATATTGGACGTGAGGAATTTCATACTATTTGATAAACCAAAATCTAAAATCTATCTAATTTCACAAAAAAGAACAAAATATTTTTTTTAAAAAGTAACTTATTTTTATTAACGCCTTGGACAATTAATAATCCATATCTTGGTTGATCTTAATTGTGCCAAAAAAGTGATTAATTTGATCATATTTCATCATATAATGTCAGAAGGTAATCTTTGTCATAATGTCAACTCTAATAACCATCCAAATACCGCACGTAAATTGAGGTGCAAAAGATTCATGGAGATTAAGTTTTATATTTAATCCAACTCAACCAAATTCAACCCTTGGAAAGATGAACTGGAGTGGTGGTATCATCATTGTTCTTCTGGTTCATTTTATAATAAACTATGTTTACTTGCCTTATCTGCTACAGTTTTCCATATTTGGAGGATCAGGAATCACATTATTTTTCAGAAATAAATCACTAATGATGTGAGATTTGCTGTTTTGTCACGGAAGAAAGTGGAGAGATCAAGAAGAAACTGGGAAATTAGTTTTAGTTGGAATCTAGATCAAAAAATTTTTGTGTAGGAAGATGTAGACTTGTTGTTTTTTGGGGGTTTGAGTATGGCAGTTTGAACAGTGCCTTTGATGTATTTATGGTTTTTTTTTGGGTACTCCTGGAGCTCAGTTGTTTTGAATGATCAATAAAATTTTGAACTTGGCTTTTAAAAAAATTGAAAATAATATAATCGTTTAATTTCCACCATAAGCCTTAGTATACGTTCATGGAGCCTCTCCCCCATTCGATAGTGTGCTTGACCTGCAAAGAGCTTCGTTGGTGGGGTTAGTTGTGCACTTGTCCTAAATTGGCTCTTAGGCCCTAACACTTTGCAGATGGTCAAGTTGTACCCTTTGTATATCTTGTAACGAAGTTATCAACTTTTTAGTACGTCCACTCCTGGGTCCAGACTACAGGGAGTTCTTGTTTCTTTGCTATGCTATTATAGTTTTGAAGAATTAATTTTTCCTAAACTAACAATGTATATATATTGTCAACATTGAATTAATGATAATTATGTAAAATTTGTATTTGAAATTCAATTTTTGCATATATGTCATGGATCCAATCAGTATATATAAGATTTATTCTTATTGAAATCCTACCACATAGGTTGTGCAAAACAATGTCTATATATATTTCTCTAAACAATGTCTATATATATTAATAAAAATCATACTTTCATTCATGAAATTTGCATTAATAACAGAAGAAATATCCGACATCTACAGAGAGAACCAATTTTAAGATCTAAAGATGCATCATACTTGAGAAATAAACAAAAATAACATTCAAAAACTCAAAATATTCAACAAATTGATATCAACTTCTCTGAACCCAGTGAATATCTGTACACATATTTTACAGCTAAATTAACTGTTTCAAATTCAAATATCTTGTTAAGATCTAACAAAGCAGACTTCAGAAACTTTAGATATGATAACTAAATCTAAGAAAAATGATACGTAACAAGGGGAAAAAAATTGCAAGAAAACTCTTGCTAAAAACTTAGAAGAAACAAAACTCTCGTTAGAATACTCTAGTGTAAAAGAAAGCTTTCTTTAAGAAATCCTAAAAGAGAAGAATACTCTCGTTAAGAATTTTAAAAAAGACTTTATTATACACCAAAACAAAAAACTATTAGTCGGATATAGTTAGAGAGAAGGTGATGTTTTGTTCAAAGGAAGAGGAGGAAGTTAGAGAGAAAGAGAAAAAAATTTAAAGAGTAGATTAACATTACTAACTCTTTGAAAATGTATGATCTTCAAATAACTCAGATATTGTTAGCTTATTTAAATTCCATCCTGCAAAATGAGATTAATAATAACAAAAACTAAATCCACGTCCATTCAACTAAAATTAGCACTTCGTAGAAGTTTTAATATTAACTGTAATCATTGAGGCATCAATGTTGTGAATATGGGATAGAGTGGTTTAGGTTTAGTACCTTCCTTTAATGCTGATAGTTCGTTCAGTAATATAAAACAGAAATTGATGCACACTGGATCACCATCTAAAATTACTGCTTTGAGAATTTAAGCTTGAATGTTGAATTCATCCAAAGCCAGTTCATGCCAAGATTCATGGCAGAATCTTATGATTAAAATACTGATTATGATTCCATTAGCGGACTTTCAATGACGAAATTAAGTACATGAACGCGAATGTCGATGCCCAAAGAGTAGAAATAAGGGAAAGAGAATATTTTTTTTTATATAAGACAAAAGTCAATATTATTAATAAATTAGTTAGAAATTGTCTAGTATGATTTTGCTTGTCAAAGAAAACTGTATTAATGGTAGAAAATACGTAAAATGTATCACATATATATCTGATTTGAAAAGGCATTAGATTTAACAAAATTATAAAATATAAAAATTACACTATAAATAAAAAATCATTAAATTTGACTAAGTACACAGGCTGCTCCATAAATTACAATGCATGTCCATGTCTATTCTCTCTGATCTGTTGTTCAACTAGTTCAAATTCCAAACTAATGTTGAGATATGACAAAAAGATCCAAGAAATTCTATATCTAACATATAGATCTGAAAAAAAAAACTCTTAGATTTGAGAAAATAATAACAAACAAAAAACTAAACAAAACTTCCACTAGAATAGCCTAGGAGATAGAGACAAAAACTCTCACTAGTAAACATTAGGCAAGAGAAAACTCTTACTAGGATACTGTAGGAGAGAGTTTATTAAACATTAAAAAAAAAAAAAGCAGAGGAAGAGGAAGGGAGACCTTAAATTGAGACTAAGATTTTTCTTCTTTGGACGAAGAATGGTGGAGAGAAGGTTAAGAGTAGGGAAAGGGAATACTTATTTATCCATTAAAAAACTAGTAATAATTCCTTAATTTATAGTACTAGTGCTGGTAAATTAATTAACAAGTTGGCCACCATCTGTTAATTAATTGATTAAGCACAATAATTGAACCAAAGGAGAGGAGGTAGAAGTTGACGAAGCAACATGAACAGAGACATTGGACTTTCGGAATTGGGTGAAGGAGCAAACTGAATTCAGAAATGCTTACAAGTTTTTATATTCATTTTTGACTCAGAGGACAAATCAATTAAGAGCTGACTTTTAAACAACCCCTGATTGAAGGAAGCTTAAAAAATTAAGATACTTTGTAAGTGCTAACTAGTACATGGTATATTTTTTTAGGTATACTTTGTAAGCACTACCTAGTACATGGTATATTCTAGTACTATAAAAGCCATATGAAACCATGCAAATCGCTTAATTCAAATGCAGGGGAAAATTGGAGTGATACCAAAGAAAATTTAATTGTAAGAAAGAAATTAGAGGAATGGCTGCTAATCCTGGGATTGGGAGCTCTATAGCTCCCCGTGAGCAAGTAGTAGTTGTTCATCGGGAGGCCATTCAAGATCAACGCGCCACCAAAACAACCATCACCGATGTCAAGGACCGGAAATTCTCATGGGGCAAACTCCGCCGCATCGACTCTCTTGATTTGGAGGCCGGTAGAATTTCCGGCCATCATGGCGGCCACGGCTCCAAGGTTAATTCCTATTGATAGTACTAGTCCACCTGCCTATTCTAGTTTTTTTTTCGGTTTTTTCTATCTCTTTCTACTTCTAAATTGATTATGAAAAGTTAAGGGATAATTTCAGAAACCTCCCATAAGGTTTTTGACAATTTCATTGAATTCCCCCGAGATTTAAAAAATTACACATATCTCTCTTGTTATTTAAAATGATAATTTCACCCTTAAATATTTTAATGAATTTCTCTTGCTTGGTATGCTTATACTTAGAATGGGTTTTAAAATAATTTTTTCATTCTTTTTCCTTTTTATTCCTTTTTTTAATTTTTCGCCAATAAAACTGTAAAACACCCACTATTGCCTCTAGGTTTAATGTCCAATTAGTTATTTTTTTGATGAATTAATTTTATATGTAATCTAATATTTTTGCTGATCTTTGTTTTCTATTTTTGGTATTAAAATTAACAATAAATAAAAAAAGAAATGGTCCAAAAGCACTACTAAATTATGAGAATCCCACTACTCCAAAAATTTATAAACTCTAAATGAATTATTTCAACATTTTCTTTTCTATCCTATAAATCTAATCTGTAATAAAACACCATCAAAAATATCATATCATAGTAATAAAAGTATTATTATAGTTGTTTATTAAATAATAGATATGGACATAAAAAATTTGGCACCTTTTCCTTATAATTATACTAAATAATCTTATAATTGTATAGGAAAATAAATTAAAACTCATTTCACAAGGGCATTTTTAGATATTCATTTAAAAAATTGTCCAAGTCAATAGTATTTTAAGGTTTTGTTTCTAAAACTATCAAATCAAGGGAGGTAAGTGTAATTTTTCAAACCTTAGGTGAACTCAGTTAAATTGTTTGAAACCTTAGGAGAGGTTTCTAAAATTATCCCAAAAGTTAAATCATAAATTAGTGCCATGAGTTTTGGTATTCAATTTTGCAAAGATAAAATTTGTGTTTCAAAGCTATCCATGCCTAGAGCGTTTTCTCATGCTAATAAGATCTTAAATTGATAATAAAATAATGGAAAAAAAGTTCAAAGTTCAGAAATAAGAGGTACTGAACTCAAATATTACAAATGTTAATTTAGGTTAATATAATATCTATTTCATATTTTGGGAGAAATTGTAATCTTGTCACTTGAAATTTAAGGATATGTGTATGTTTATTCCCTAATTGTGGTTTAATTGTACTCTTTAAAAAGAAAAGTTTTATTCTCGCTATAATGTTATTATTTATACCATTTGTCCACCATTCTATTCTTCTTTAGCTTAGCTTTGTCTACATGTAGTTGTGGTGGAGCATCTTATTGCCGTAACTTTGCGCAATTGGCTTTTTTCAATTTACGAAACAACCTAAAGTATAGTCGAAGAATACCAAAGATATTAGGATTTTAATCAAATGATGCCTTAATAATGCAGGATTTAGGTTGGATAAAGACGTTGAGTTTGGCATTTCAAAGCCTAGGTGTTATTTATGGAGACATCGGGACTTCTCCGCTATACGTTTTTTCTAGTACTTTTCCTGATGGAATAGACGACAAAAACGACATCCTTGGGGTGTTGTCTCTCATTATCTACACCATCATTTTGGTGCCCATGATCAAGTATGTCTTTATTGTCTTGTGGGCAAACGACAAAGGTGATGGTAAGTACTTTGCTAAACGTCATTAGCATCATTATCATCAGTTTTTAAACAGTTTCTCGAAAAAATATCAGGCATGACTGATTCATCCCTTATGTTTATGTAAAGCAGATCAACCAATAAAACTCAAAATTTAACCTTTGACTTGAATACATTTATGACCTTTGACTTCCTAGTGCATGTAGAAGAGTTGTTAATTATGCTCATCAAACTAACGAGAAACTGGATATGAGTTTTTAAAATGTGGGATTAATTCTACTTTGTACCTTTCAACCATATCTAAATTCGTAATTTGATTTCTAAATTTTTTAAAAAAATTCATATTTTAATCCATAAAGTATAAATCTGTTTCACTTAAATATAAAATCTGTCTCACTTTAAGGACTAAAGTATGAAAGATTTTATATATTACGAACTAAAGTGGAATAGCCTTTTAAGTAAGTGACTAAAGTATACATAATTTTATAGTTTATGGATTAAAGTAGCAGAGCCTTTAATTAAGTGGGATGGATGTTATCCTTTAGTGACCAAAGTGTCTCATTTTAAAATTTAGAAACCAAAGTGAAAATTGGGATATAGTTGAAAGATGCGAAGTAGAATCAATCCTAAGTTTATTTTGATTAAATCTTAGTTTTCATCCCACTATTCGTAGGTTATCAGTTTTAGTAGGTTAAGTTGTTGTTGGTATGTATTCATGTGGTCATTAAGGTTTACTTGTAATCATATTTATAAAAAAAAATAAAATTGACTTTTTCAAGTACGGAAATACTATCTGATCAAGCTATTTCAGAGGTCCTAATTCTTAAATTTATGACAAGCTTGATATCGTTTTGCTGTTGTTTTACATCTAAAAGAAAGATACATAAATAAGCAATTCTTGCAAAATGCAACAAGTGATGCATGTTCATTTGCAGGCGGGACATTTGCTCTCTACTCCTTGATTTGTAGACATGCGAAGGCGAGCCTAATTCCAAACCACCAGCCAGAGGACAGGGAGGTTTCTAACTACAAGTTGGATATACCCTCCAACCAGCTGAGAAGAGCTCAAATGGTCAAGGAAAAACTTGAAAGCAGCACCAATGCGAAAATGGTGCTTTTCATTGTTACCATCCTTGGAACTTCAATGGTAATTGGTGATGGGGTCCTCACTCCCTGCATTTCAGGTCAGACCCTTTATCACTGGATACTTAAAACTTTCAACGTTGATCGAAATATGCTAAATAATTTGAGGAATAGAATTCAGTAACTCCTACATTAAATTTTTCATTGAAGACAGTCATAGGACATTATAAAAAGATATCATTGATATAAATGTTCAAATTCTGGAAAAATGGTGATTGTATATAAGCATTCAGCATCCTAACACTAGTAGAGATGAAAAAGATAAGGTAGCCAAGATTTGGCGACCAACACAAAAAAGTAAAATGTAAGTCTTAGATCAGGCCATGTAATTCTAACAGTGAACGATACCTAAATATTGCATCTTTGTTACAAAATTGTACAAGTTCAACTGTTCATGTCCCTTCCGTAGAGGACATAGGAAGGTTTTAGAGGCATCATCCTGTGGACGTTATCTTGAGCTTTGCTTTTTCATTTAATATATTAGACAACAATTAACGCTACGTAAAATGCTCATGGTCTTCATTTTGCAGTTCTATCTGCTGTGAGCGGGATTCCATCCCTGGGCCAAGGTATTACATTTACATAAGACAGACTTGCATTTGGATTTCCGTACACACGTATATTTACACGTAATGCAATGGTACTCCAAGTTTGCATAACAAACTTAATGAATTTCCAGATGCGATCGTGGGAATTTCAATTGTGATATTGATAATTCTTTTCTGCGTCCAACGCTTTGGAACTGACAAGGTTGGCTTCACATTTGCACCTGCAATCTGCTTGTGGTTTTTGTTCATATCTGGTATTGGCCTCTATAATTTGTTCAAGCATGATGTTGGGGTCCTACGTGCTTTCAATCCAAAATACATTGTTGATTACTTCAAAAGAAATGGCAAGAAAGGATGGATATCCCTAGGTGGAGTTGTCCTATGCATTACAGGTTAGTGGCTAAACACTCTCAATTTCAATTAGGATAATGTGGCTAGTTAGTGTATCCTCACCAGCAAATGGGCACATGAATCAGGGACTGAAGCTATGTTTGCTGATTTGGGCCACTTTAGCGTGAGAGCCGTTCAGGTATGTCACTCAAATATCACCAATTATTTCGCTCTCCTAAAATATGAACTAAGCTATTTGATTCTTAATTTGACATTAGTTTCGTAAGACCTCATTCAGGTTAGTTCATTGTACAAGATAAAATAAGATTTTCTTTCCATCAATTTTTCATATTCAGCAACTTTTTAACAGGATAAGCATAAATTTTGAAATCTCCTACTATTAAAAATTCAAGCTACTCGAACTCAGTCAGAGCCATGAAGTGGAGTTCCACCACATTTTCAAGGTTGTTGCAGATATAAACCAGATTGTAATTATATATTCTTTGGACCAATAATGCTTATCTCCGCCTACTTAGTTGCATATTCTGATATAAAGAAAATACCATGCGTTGTGGAGGTGACTGTATTTTGTGTATAGCCAATATAATCAAACTGTTGACTTTATGGCTAGTTATTTCATAAGGTACATAAAATTATTTTTGAGTCAAACATGTTGCTTAATCTTTTTAGAATTATAGGAAAAGATAAGAGCGAAAAGTTGACTATTAGCGTGTAAATTCTTATATTTTATTTATATAAAACTCGCCAATTCTCCCAAAAAAAATTGCTTATAAATTTACGGGTGACTGCTAGCTTGATTTCATACCAATTTTATTCCTGAAAAATGACAATACATAGAAGGGAAAATTAATGCCAATCCTGATAATATATGTGGGGAAAATTATACATTGTGATCTTCCAACTTTTCTAATTGATTTAACTGTGACGTCTATTAGCTTTTTCTACCATAATTCTGCAGATCAGTTTCTCCAGTATAGTGTTCCCAGCTCTACTAGCAGCTTATATAGGGCAAGCTGCATACCTGATGAAGTTTCAAGATCATGTCAGTAAGACATTCTACGATTCAATTCCAGGCAAGTGCCTACCGTTATCCATGGATTGTGGAAAGAATTTGTAGATTTCTACCATGTTCGTAAAGAATAAACCACTTGTCAATAACTTACTGATAAATTGAATATCTGAATAAACAGATCCAATTTATTGGCCTACATTCGTTGTAGCCGTGGCTGCAGCCATTATTGCCAGTCAAGCTATGATATCCGGAGCCTTTGCAATTATTTCTCAGTCCCTTAGTCTTGGTTGTTTCCCAAGGGCTAAAATTATTCATACTTCTGCCAAGTATGAGGGCCAGGTTTACATTCCTGAGGTCAACTACATCCTCATGATTGCTTGTGTCCTGGTTACTTGGGGCTTCAAATCTACTACAAAGATCGGCAATGCCTATGGTAATCGCGATTTCCATACTTTTGAATTTAGAATAGAAGTACATAGTAATCAAGGATGGATATGCTCTATGACATATTTGGATTCGTCCAGTAAATTCCTTTTATTTCATTGTTCATTTTACCTTGAACATTGGTTTTGGCAATTACGTATAATTTCTTGACTAAGGATCCGAGAACATGGTTTTTATCTTGATGAGTGAAGGATTTACTAAAAATTAGATCATCAGGAGAATATTTTGCTGTTCGATTCAATTTGCAACTTTTGAGAGGCTTATTTAAAATGCACAAAACATTTCAATGACAAAGTATCTAGGATTGTTCCACATTTGAACTCAATTTTTTATATTTCAATTTTTGCACACTACATATATCACCTATGAAATAAATTACAAACAATTTCGAATTTTTACAACTGATATTCAGAGCTAATACTATATGATTGATATATAGAGGGATCCTGCATTTGCCATAAATCGGGAGGATCCTAGTGAAATGAAGTTTGGGGACAAACTTATTTAAAAAACTGCAGAGACCTTCATCTGGTTGTTGAGTCAAATAGCAAAAGAATAAAACAAAATAAATTAAAATATACGTGGAATTATGGATTATTCTATTTTGTGACAGCAAACATTCTGATACAGGTATTGCTGTGGTTGCTGTCATGGTGATAACAACTTCTCTACTCACATTAATTATGCTTGTGATATGGAAGGCAAGCATATGGTGGATTGCTATATTCTTTGTGGTATTTATGTCCATAGAGATGACATATCTGTCATCTGTACTCTACAAATTCAAAGATGGAGGATATCTTCCTTTGGCTTTTGCACTTGTCTTGATGATAATCATGGGAATCTGGCATTACGTCCACAAGCAGCGTTACTTGTTTGAGCTCAACAACAAGGTATCCAGCGACTATGTTAGGGACTTGGCCAAAAATCCACAAATAAAAAGAGCACCTGGAATTGGATTGTTGTATTCTGAACTCGTCCAGGGTATTCCACCAATATTTCCCCATTTTGTTTCTAACATTCACTCAGTTCACTCGATCATCGTGCTGGTTTCCATCAAGTCTATCCCGGTCAGTAAAGTGGCATTGGATGAAAGGTTTCTGTTTCGACAAATTGAGCCTAGAGATTACAGGGTTTTTCGATGTGTAGTAAGGTATGGATACAATGACCGAATCGAGGATTCTGAGGTTTTTGAGCAGCAGCTAGTGGAGAACTTGAAGGAGTTCATAAGACATGAGTATTTTGTCCATGTAAGTGGGCATATAGAGCCTGATTTTGTAAACGTCCAGCAACATTCAGGATTGCTGTTGAAAGATGGAAAACCTCGACGATCCAGTGCATCTGTAGTTCATATCGAGGAATCATTACCACAGGCACAACAAAGTGTATCGCAAAATTCGTCAAACTCAATCCAATCATTCAATGAGGCCAAATCAATCAATTCCTCGATCAGGCTTGCCGCAGGGTCCAATCAGTTGGGTCTGGAATATGAGCTACAGGCTGTGGATAAAGCCTCAGAGCAAGGTGTGTTTTATCTTTTGGGTGAAGCAAAAGTTGTGGCAAAACAAGATTCATGCTTCTTCCGTAAGTTTATTGTCAACAATGCCTATAGTTTCCTGAGGAAGAATTTTACGCAAGGGGAAAAGGTATTGGCCATTCCTAAGACTAGGCTATTAAGGGTTGGGATGGTGTATGAAATTTAACTTCCAAAACGATCGAAATATAGCTATCTTTTGTATAGTAAGCACAAAGGGTCAAAAAAAAAAAAACAAAAATAGCCACTAAGCTATTTTGAGAGTTACCGAACTATTTTTTATTTCAAATTGCCACTCAACGGGCAGTCTTTTCCAGCTGAAATCTGAATAAAGTTGTAAATTGTTTTCCACTGTAGATGGTGTGCAAGTTTACATCAAGGCAACTGTTTGGACGTGATGCTGAAAGACTTCGACAAAGTACAGCTGAGAAATTGACCAACTTTATACAAGTTCTCATGTCATTTCCTTTGAATATTCCCGGAACAAGATTTCACAAGTGCCTTGAGGTAACCGAGCATAAAGATAGACAAAGTCTAGAAATGATCAAAATGCTTTGTTATCCTTTCAGTGGGAATATCATATTTTCCAGGGGCAAGCCTTTTAATAGCTGAATTTGAGCATATACTTCAAATATTTCAGGAAAAGTACATTACGGGAGATAGTAAAGGAGAAGCAGGCTTCACTTGATGATAAGATGCATGAAGGAGACATTCTTAGTCAATTCGTAAAAGATATGAAGACGGAAAAATTTGCACAGGAAGATTTTGTTGTCAAGATCTTATTTTCTACTTTGTTTGCCACCACTGAAACAAATTCTTCAATAATTTCATTAGCTCTCAAACTACTTTCTGAAAATCCTTCAGCAATAGAACAATTGCAGGTTAGTTTATGTTTATAGCTTCGTGGTTTTTGGCATTCTATGGAAGTACCTTATCCATATATCATATGAACAATAGTTTGTTATAGATACTCCCCATTGCTTTTCAGGTTGAGCATGAAGAAATCCTTAGGAATAGACCAAAATCAAGTTCTTCAGTCACTTGGGATGAGTACAAGTCGATGACATTCACACTCCAAGTAACACCTATTAATGTCTTCAAGTTTCAAATTATGCATTATGGTTTCTATCCTCGGTGTTTGCAAAAGTCATACATGTGTTTATATGCATTTTTATGAGCATGGAGTAGGTATGGTTGGGTTTTTGTGCAATAACATGTTATACGTTTTTTAAAATTTAGAACACACTTACAGACATGGGTTTTATACATCTATTGATTTGCTCCACACAAACAAATGCACGCGTACAGTAGAGTTATGTGAATGTACACCAAATTGTATAAAAAAAATATAACAATAGTGCAACTGCATAAGGACATCAACTGTACTTGACCAAGTCCCATTTTCACAACTCACAAGCATAGGATCACATCATAAATAGCCTATTTCCTTCACTGCTGTTTATACTAAACTACTTTCGTAAACAGCTTAAGGTTGAAGCATTTCATATTTATGACATACTAACACAAACATAAAATGCAGGTAATTCATGAAACCATAAGAATAGCAAGCATCAGTCCTGGACTTCTTCGTAGAGCCACAAAAGATGTTGAAGTGAATGGGTAGGTTGCAATTATGATTTAGTGTATTGCACAAATTGGAAAAAATTTTACTTACTCCCAATAATGTGCTATATAGTATACAACACCTGAAGGCTTCTGCGAGACTCATTATATGCAGTTTATTCCCTTTTAGGATACACTATTCCAGCCGGCTGGGGCATTATGATTGCTCTTCTGCTCAACACTTAAATCCTGGAGTGTTTAGAGATCCTCTTGCTTTCAAGCCATGGCGTTGGAAGGTTCTTCTTGAATTCTTACCTTTTTATTTGTTTTCTGTTTTCTCTCTTTTATAGTTTTATTTTGAAGTCGAACCACTTCTCCTTAACTCTACAATTTTCGCTTGAGATGCCTCATTGGAGAGGCAAATGTTTGCAAATTGATTTTGCTATTAAACGTATACTGCTTCTTGCTCCTATCGGGACCTTGATCCAAGCGTTACAGCGATGAACTTTATGCCTTTCGGTAGAGGTGCGAGACAATGTGCAGGTGCTGAATTCAGTAAAGCACTCCTGTCGATATTTTTCATGTTTTGATGACCAAATACGGGTATAACTTATGGGCTTCTAACTTCACATTCATTTACTGTGAGAAGAAAAATATACTGAATTATGTGTTTTTGGTGTGTTTTCGTATTCGACAAGAATTTATTGGTCTTCTTATTACAGATGGAAACTTGTCAAAGCTAGCAACATTACTCGTAAGAAATAAGGACACGACGAATTTTATGTCCTCCTTGTCATTAATGTACCTGGTTCATGCGCTCTTGCTTGTTTCTCATTTTTTTCATTTCAACTTGATGCTTAGCATGTATGCTTGAGATATTAAGATATTCTTACATTCATCTTGTTTATCGCTTCATGAAATGTGGGTAAACGGTATTAAATAAATAAACTTTTCCATCAAACTAAATTATATGTTGTGTGCTCGGGTTATTTTTAAGAATAAGTGCTCGTTAGAATTGTTAATGGGGTCAAACCAACCTGAACTCTACTCGATTGATTTGAAGAATTTAGGGCCAAATCTTGCACATCATTGGAATGGGTTGAATTTAGGCTTCAAAACAAGGACCGATTAAATTGTAAGTCGAACATTAGCTTAATGAGACTCGACCCGATTAGTACCTAACCCACAAAATTAAGTATATAAGTATATATTTTTTATTTATAATGATGTATATTGGTTGATAGTTATATGTGTTATTACAAACACAATTTGTAATTCACTTATAATGGTAAAATAAAATAAATATTACATGCACATAATATATAGGAGTAATTGTAAATTAATTATGAGCTTTAACCAAGCCTAAAATAGGCCCGAATTCCTAATATTTTTTTGAGCCGAGTACGAGTCTTGAACATAGAATTTGAAGCCCAAATCCAAGAGTCCAAAAGCTCTACTTTAGGGCCTGTTTGGAACCTGAGTTTTTTGGGAGTTTGTCTAAAACTTTACTGTAGTGCACTGTAGAAGTTTTTGAAAAAATTTTGTAGAAGTTTTTGTAAGGTGAAAAACTTTTTTGTAGAAGTTTTTAAATGTTACTGTAGACGTTTTTTGGATTATTTTTAGAGGTATTTTTAAAACATATTTTTGAGTATTTTATAATTTATAATTTTTATAATTTTATATTTTTAAACATTTATGCATTTATAATACATTTATAAATATTTAGAAATAAATATATTTATATATTTATATAAAAATATATAAATGTATTATATTATATATAATACGTAATATACATATATTTATAAATGTATAAATGTATAATTAATATAAATGTATAAATTATAAATGAATATTATATAAATGTATAAATTATAATTTATAAATGTATATGATGATTATGTATAAATGTATTAATATAATTAATATAAATATATAAATGTATTAATATTATGTATAAATGTATAATTAATATTGTTTATAATTTATAATTTTTATTGTTTAAATATTTATATGCATTTATGCATTTATAATACATTTATAAATATTTATAAATAAATATATTTATATATTTATATAAAAATATATAAATGTATTATATTATATATAATACATAATATACATATATTTATAAATGTATAAATGTATAATTAATATAAATGTATATATTATAAATGAATATTATATAAATGTATAAATTATAATTTATAAATATATATGATGATTATGTATAACTGTATTAATATAATTAATATAAATGTATAAATGTATTAATATTATGTATAAATGTATAATTAATATTGTTTATAATTTATAATTTTTATTGTTTAAATATTTATATATATTTATGCATTTATAATACATTTATAAATAAATATATTTATATAGGTATATAAAAATATATAAATGTATTATATTATATATAATACATAATATAAATATATTTACAAATGTAATAATTGTATATTATTATAAATGAATATTATATAAATATATAAATTAATATATTATAAATATATAATATTATGTATAAATGTATTAATATAATTAATATAAATGTATAAATGTATTAGTATTATGTATAAATGTATAATTAATATTGTGTGTTAATATTATGTATAAATGTATTATATTATACATAATACATAATATAATTGTATATAAATATACATAAATATATATACATAAATGTGTAATATATATAATATGTATTATATATATTAAATATATAATATATAATATTTATATAAATGTATAATTACATATTTATATTAATATTATTTTATATGGTATATAATATTTATATAAATATATAAAAATATATTTTAAATAAAATAAAATATTTATAATATGTTTAAATAAATATATAAATATATAATATTATAAATATATAATATATATAATAAATTTTTGAGGGTGAGGGACTCAAAAATTTAAAATTTTTTTTTGAGGTTACCGGCGGCGTCGGAATAAGTGACCGGCGTCGGGAGAAGTGGTGGAGGCGGTGTCTGGTGTGGTGGGTTGGGTGAGGGAGGAAGAAAAGTTTTTGAGAAATTTTTTGCGTATAGATTTTTGAAGTGTGTAGGTAAAAAACTTTGAAAAGTTTTTTGGGGTTCCTGTAGCAAAAGTTGTTAAAAAACTAGTAGCTAAAAAACTTGGTAAAAAACTAAGGTGCCAAACAGGCCCTTAATTTGTGGGTTGAATTTAGCTTTCCAAAAAATTTCATTATCCACCAACTTTTACCAATTTGCAATTTCAGTCCCAAAACTTAATGCGTATTTTGTCTTGATTCTCAAAATTTAGTACTATCACCAAGGGATATCAAAATATATGGAAAACTTGTCTCCATTACTATCATTAACTAAAAAAGTGCCATCTGAGATGAAATTTATTGATGAATGCTTGCAAAAGTTATAGATAAGCCTTTAGTGTACTATTTTAAAAGTTTTAAGTTAAGCCCTTTGTCAAATTAAACTTTTTGAAGATTAATACTTAGTAATTCAATCATAAAATCCACAAATTTAAAATCCTCACATAAATACCTAACATATACCCAAAAAAAAAGAAGAAAGAGATCATTTTAATATATTCAATCATGCTATATTAATTCTACATAACACAAAAAGATTTTAAATCTTGTCCTTTCACTTCATGTTCAACCTCCTTGACTAGTATTTTGTGTCATATTCAATCTACTTGATTAGTATTTTGTAGTAATTCGGATTGAAATTTATAGCTTTTTGTATGTTGATGAAAAATATTTATTGATTTAATCATCAAATTTGATTCATTTATTGGGCTTGGGTTCAACATCGTTCGGCCTGCCCCAACTAGTATATGTATATCTAACACTGTCTATTGTCTGGGCCAGATCGCTTGCCCGCCCTTAGGAGAGCCTAACTTACGGTCTCCACTTGCCGTGGCAAAATGACTGCACTATTTGATTTGATTGATTCAATTCAATCAGGAAAGGGAAAGTTTTAACTTTTAAGGAGAAAAAGCCTACAACAACAGCCAACTGTTGCCAATTGCCCTTTCTGTCATTGTTCCTCCATAATACAGTATGTCGTTTCATGCTTTCACAATCTCATGAAAACCAACTTTGTGAAAGATTGGTTGACGAATACTATGTTCTTATGCAAGTGATTTATGTTTGTGATCGATCAAATCCCAAGTCAATCATTGGATTTTTCTTTAAAGACTTGCAACAGAAACTCAAATTATTTTTCTTTTCTAACTAGTTGTAATAGTTTTTTCTTTATTCTTACTGACAACCCGGGCCGGGGATTTTGATAAAATCACTTGCACGTAAACTATATATAGGTCATTTAAACCGAATTTAATCAAGTAAATGATTTAATCTGATAGAATGATGCTGCCAAATGTATCTTGAATGAAAGAAAAAAAAAAAGAAGAAGCAAATTGGGAGTGCCAATAAAGTCTAACGAATAACGTAAACCAATAGAAGAATGCCTATAAAGTCTAGCGAATAAGGTAAACCTATGGAAGAATACGTACAAACAAGGATGGGAAAGTGACGTTGTCTTACGACAGAATCAGAGTGAAGAAGAAAAAAGAAATAGCAGGATAGATAGGAAAGAATGGCAATTAATTATTCCATGAACCAAATCCTTATATTATAAGAATGAGTCTTAGTCAGAGGGAGTTTTGAATTTTAACCGTATGGATGGAGGTATTTTGGAAATGTGGGATTATTTGAAATGAAGGTTGAACTTTAGGTACAAAATTGAGAGTAACGGATCTTCTGTCACATACCCTGTATCACTTTCTATGTTACTTTTTATTATATTACTATTTTTTCTACATAAACATCATGTTTTAGTTCTTTTTTGCTTTCTTAAGATTCAATAACTATTAATTGAATAATACACAAAATTTAACAAACTCAAAAAATCAAAATGCATAAAAAAATGAGATTTTTTATGAATTTTTTGCTGTATTTTTAATTTCCTATTATATATTGCTTTTTTTGAAGCTGCTGTATTTATTTTTTACTCAATTAATAGTTATTGAATTTCAAGAAAACAAAAAAGAACTAAAACATGATGTTTATACAGGAGAAATAGTAATATAATAAAAAATATGACAGAACAGAAGATCCATCGGGAAAATTGGGTAGCGTGTTCTTTGTGGTTGTTTCATAAATGTCCTTACATTATTTTTAACTTATGGGCATTTGAGTATGCGAGCTTATTTTAATCATCTTTTCAGCAGTGGATACTAGTGATGTAAGCCTTATTTTTTGGTGTGTTTCTTGAAATGACCATTAAAGGCCTTAAAAATGCTTGAAAAGGAGGAGGCTTTATTAATTGTTGTTAGAGTGATTTTTAAAATCTGAACAATTAGTTTCAGCCATTTCTAAACCCTATCCGAATGTATTTTCTTCCACTTCTTTCCGCTATGTTCTTTTCGTCTCCCGTCAGTTGCTTATATCTGCCGTGGTCATTCTTTGCATTTCGCTATGATTTTTAGGGACAGCTATTCTTGGTGGTTCAACTTGAGGTGTGTTTGCCTTTTGGTTTGTCTTCTGTGTTTTCTACAATTGAACAAAAGAATTCATACACACTGATGGTTCTTGTTGTCGATTGGATGGTTTCATTGTGAATTGAATGGAATTGGGTGGCAAGCACAATAGTTAGCGCCGAATTGAATTGGTTTGTTTTTGGTTAGTTACGTATCAACAAAGATAAATTGGTACGATTGGCCAAATGACTCTCAAATGACGGGAACTAATTCTTTAATTCTGACCACGCCAATTTGCTAATAAGTTTAATAGATTGAATTCATCGTTGGCTAATTTTGCTAAGTATTCTCTCAGTGGCAAAGCACTTATTCATAATCCAAACTACCTAATTGGACAACCAAATAATGTCTTGGGGAAAGTTTTGGGAGAGTCTGTTATATGTACAAGGATTCAGTGGATTTACTTATTGTTTGTTAGAATTTTGTTTACCTTTGTAGAATTTGGATAATAGGAGTTTGCTTTGACAGATTTGGAGGAAGTGTTAGGAAACGGTTCAGTGGGTGTCTTTAGAATAAGGTACACAGCTCTTGAGCACTACTATTGATTGTGATAAATTGGTTTGATTTGTATATCCTTAGTTCTGATTCTGAAATTGAGATCTTGTATGATAAGAAAGTGGTTTATTTTTTTTTCTTAAAAAAAAGGGCAAATTCCACTTTATCCCCTTGTGGTTTAGCATTTTTTTACATAACCTCCCTATGGTTTCAAAAATTATATATAACCCCCTCATGGTTTGGATTAAAGTGTCAAAATAACGGGAATAATCATTCGTAACGGAGTCACCTAAAATGTCAAAAATACCCTTATGTAAAGTTGAAAATTATTTATTAACCAAGGGGGTTATGTGTATAATTTGAAAATCATGAGAGGGTTATGTAGTAAAATATAAAAATCATACAGAATTAGTGTGTCATATATTTATAAGGGTAATTATGACATTACTAGACGTTCCGTTACAAATGACTATTTTCGTCACTTTGGCACTTTAATTCAAACCATGAGGGGGTTATGTATAACTTTTGAAACCATAGGAGGGTTATGTAAAAAAAACGCTAAAGCACAGGAGGGTAAAATGTAATTTGCCCTAAAAAAATTGAGTTTGTTGTCAAACATGCAACGGTTGACAATTAACAATCCAACACCAGTCCAAGAATTGCAAAACATTAAAAGACCATTCATTACAAATGTCTTCATTTACTGCATCGAAAACAATTACAAAATAGGTACAATTCAAAGTTTTTATTTTAAAGCAAAAAATAAATACTGCTATAAAATTGCACTGACAAAAAATTTATATCCTCACTTTATAAAATTTATAATAAAAAATTTATAAAATCTCAAAATAGGATGTACAGTTTGGATTCAGCCACGTACTTAGACAAGCAATCATTGTCGATCGAAGGTTAGACTATCACCTACATAACGTTAAAATGTACCAATAACAACACTAATAGATGCTGATCATTTATACTAAGTCTCTGGCGTGAGCAACAATCCAATGATGCCAATGAAATGACCGAGTTAAATGATGCCGACCTTACCACAGCAATTCTCGAATAAGTATTCCACATTTTAAATACTAAAGTCAACCCAAAATAATTAAATTCATCTCACATATTGTATGATAATTTAAAAGGCAATCCTCAAAAAAAAAAAAAAACCCAAATCTTCTGCTACTCAAGCTTCTACTGCTCAAATTTGCTTCTATCTTTTTGTTCTGGTATACTAACAATAAGCAATTATACATGCAGGTCTCAATCTATCTACAAGATTATGAACAAATTCAAGACAACAGAAAAACCAAAACATGCAAGATATATACTACCTCTACTTGTCTAGTACTCAAGCTTCTACTACAGGGGAAGTCACTTATGCTACTGAAGGTTCTATCATAGAGGGGACCTCATGTCATGTAAATATTATCTTTTCATCCTTTATGTACTTCTAATTCTATTTGGTACAACAATGTTTTAAGATTGCAACAGGCTTCTTCACTATCCTAAACTAATGATTCCGTCTTCCCGTATTACAAGCTTTCAGCTTTCCTAATTTTCTCATCCTATGCGTAAAGCCAATAACACAAAACATAAAACAATAATTAATTAACCCTCAATAACAGGCTTCGAATCCCCGCACCCCCTGGTATTGAAGGACATAGATGACTTTTCGTCATATTCAGTGTTTAGCATTATAGTTGGCCATAATATTTGATCACTGGTCTTAGGAAATTACTACCAAAAAAAGGGGAAAAAAACTTTTGAAGGAGAAATGAGATTGTGGTTCAATTTAACTACGGCATAAATGAAAACATTACTCAACCAAAAAAAATAAAAATAAGTAAACAAATGAAAGGCAAAAAGAGAAAGAAAAATGTTTTATTATTTACGGTGGCCTGTTTTATTTATTACGTTTGATCAATAAAAGGAACGAAAGGGAGTACTATAGGGGGAAAAAAACAATTTCATCACAATTACTATAGTATATCATATTCACAGTGCCAAAGTTCTAGAGTCCTAAGTCAATAAATTTTGTACAAAATAGAACGAATTTCAGGGAGGAAAAAAATTGAAATGATGATGGTAGAAATCACAGGAGGATGTAGAAATGTGAACAAAGTATACAACGTCACTTTTGCTCTTTCAACCTCAATCCAGGGAAGGTATTAGCTTTTTGTCAACACAACTACATGTTTTTTTTTTTTTTAATACAACTACATGTTACGTTCTTACAGTATATTTCCACTTTCTCTATTGACTTTTTTTTTTCAACTTCATGGTCTCTATCATGGAGGTCAAACAAGTTTTATAAGTTGGCATGTTGCTACGTTGTATTTTATTGCATGAAAAGAAAATGAAAATTTCAATGTTAGGCATATAATTATATAAGGTTTATTTAACAAGTGTCTAGTGGACAATAGTTTAGAACAATTTCAAATGACTCTTAAAAATGAAATTAGATTGTAAACATGAATCTATAAATTTAAATGGTACATTAGGGGTATTATGGGCGGCTTCAAATCAAACTTCAAGGAGCATAAAGCGATAAATACCATACTTAAATCTCATTTGGATTGGGCTGTGAAAAAGATTTGGGATGAAATTGATTAAATCTTATCATTTGATTAAAAATGTTAATCTTTGCAGAGTTTCAACTCTTTCAGCCATGCAAATATTTTTTAGCAGGTCTAGCTGCAAAATATTCTCATCTAAGATTTAGAGATGAAAACTGTACCAAATTCACGTACGTAGTTGTTCTATATATAGATATTTATTCCTTTTTTGGTCTAGTGCTACTTATTCTGATTGAATTAATAAATCAATAGTTCGCTGCAAACAACTTGGATTCTCATAATCTCATTGAGCTAAGCCCGTGGATCTTTGACTAAGAGAACCGTGGCTAATGTGGTCGAGTTAATGATTTTAAACCAAAATCAAATTAGAGCCACCAAATCATATCTCGTTTGTCAACTTGTCATTAATATCTAGTAATTTTGTTCCATAATTGTTTTTAATAATAAAGGCAGTTCATTTTCTTTATAAAAGAGCTAAATTTTATTGCATTAAATTTGTATTAGTGTCAAATAATGCATGAAACATAGAATAAATTTAGATAAAAATAAGGGAAAATTGTTCAAAATGTTTCTCACATTTTACAAAATGACTTTTTTCATACCTTATTTTTAAAAGTATAATTTTACGTCCCTTACAAATTCATATTGTTCAATTTTGATCCCTACCTAGGTTTCTGATTAGTTTTTGGTCGGAATCCACTATGTGCCTTGCACGTAATCATTTTTGAGGAGGGTAAAATTATCAAATCAAATTTTTACATAATTCGATCTATAGTCCCTCACATTTCAAAAAATGAATTTTTTCCTCCTTCACATTTTACAAAATGAATTTTTTCATTCATCACATTTTACAAAATAAATTTTTTCATCCATCATTGATCATGTGTATGAATAGTTTTTATTTTTTTTAAACCCATGTGCATATTTATCTGATTTCACTTGAATAATACGAATAGTATGTATACAACTATAATTAGCCTATTTAGATGAAATCAAATAGAGATATATTACATGTTATTCGTACTGTTCAGGTGAAATCTAATAGATGTATATATATATATATATATACACACATATATGGGTTGAAAAAATTTGTTAGTTTTTCACTCATGTTCATTTCCTTTTACTCAAAAATTGAAAACAAAGAAGACATTTAATCCTGAATATTGTCAAGTGTTTACATCGAATTGAACTTGAGCAGAAAAAATAAATAAAGGAAAATTATGACAAAAATAGTAAGTAATTGGTACTTTCAAATTTTAAAATAATCACAGGGCATGTAATTCAACTGTTGCTCTTAAAAGTGGCGAGTAGAAATTTCAAATTTAAACTGCAATTTGTTAGCATGACTATAGAATTCGAATTATGACCATTAAATAAATGGTCTCATTATACAACTCAATAAATGAATTATTTTCAAAAGAGAATATTGAACAGATTCACATGGTGAAATCAAATAGATATATACATGGGTTTAAAACAAAATTGTTAGTTTTAAACCCATGTATATAACTATTGAATGGCATATGTACAACTATAATTAATCTATTTAGATGAAATCAAACAGAGATATATTACATGCTATTCGTACTGTTCAGGTAAAATTAAATAAAAATATACATAGGTTTAAAAAAAAGCTATTTGTACATATGGTTAATGAGGGATGAAAAAATTTATTTTGTGAAATATGAGGGACGAAAAAATTTATTTCATAAAATGTGAGGGATGAAACAATTCATATTGTAAAATGTGAGGGACTATAGATCGGATTATATAAAATTTTATTTGACAATTTTGCCCTTGAACAAATCTAAACAAATTTGAAAAAGACCAAGGAGAGTTGTTTCCATCTAACATATTGGACGTGAGGAATTTCATACTATTTGATAAACCAAAATCTAAAATCTATCTAATTTCACAAAAAAGAACAAAATATTTTTTTTAAAAAAAAGTAACTTATTTTCATTAACACCTTGGACAATTAATAATCCATATCTTAGTTGATCTTAATTGTGCCAAAAAAGTGATTAATTTGATCATATTTCATCATATAATGTCAGAAGGTAATCTTTGTCATAATATCAACTCTAATAACCATCCAAATACTGCACGTAAATTGAGGTGCAAAAGATTATGGAGATTAAGTTTTATATTTAATCCAACTCAACCAAATTCAACCCTTGGAAAGATGAACTGGAGTGGTGGTATCATCATTGTTCTTCTGGTTCATTTTATAATAACTATGTTTACTTGCCATATCTGCTACAGTTTGCCATATTTGGAGGATTACGAATCACTTTATTTTTCAGAAATCATTATGGCCTATGGAACTTGTTATTCAAAGAATCACTAATGATGTGAAATTTGCTGTTTTGTCATGGAAGAAAGTGGAGAGATCAAGAAGAAACTGGGAAATTAGTTTTAGTTGGAATCTAGATCAAAAAATTTTTGTGTAGGAAGATGTAGACTTGTTGTTTTTTGGGGGTTTGAGTATGGCAGTTTGAACAGTGCCTTTGATGTATTTATGGATTTTTTTTGGGTACTCCTGGAGCTCAGTTGTTTTGAATGATCAATAAAATTTTGAATTTGGCTTTTAAAAAAATTGAAAATAATATAATCGTTTAATTTCCACCATAAGCCTTAGTATACGTTCATAGAGCCTCTCCCCCATTCGATAGTGTGCTTGACTTGCAAAGAGCTTCGTTGGTGGGGTTAGTTGTGCACTTGTCCTAAATTGGCTCTTAGGCCCTAACACTTTGCAGATGGTCCAGTTGTACCCTTTGTATATCTTGTAACGAAGTTATCAACTTTTTAGTACGTCCACTCCTGGGTCCAGACTACAGGGAGTTCTTGTTTCTTTGCTATGCTATTATAGTTTTGAAGAATTAATTTTTCATAAACTAACAATGTATATATATTGTCAACATTGAATTAATGATAATTATGTAAAATTTGTTTTTGAAATTCAATTTTTGCATATATGTCATGGATCCAATCAGTATATATAAGATTTATTCTTATTGAAATCCTACCACATAGGTTGTGCAAAACAATGTCTATATATATTTCTCTAAACAATGTCTATATATATTAATAAAAATCATACTTTCATTCATGAAATTTGCATTAATAACAGAAGAAATATCCGACATCTACAGAGAGAACCAATTTTAAGATCTAAAGATGCATCATACTTGAGAAATAAACAAAAATAACATTCAAAAACTCAAAATATTCAACAAATTGATATCAACTTCTCTGAACCCAGTGAATATCTGTACACATATTTTACAGCTAAATTAACTGTTTCAAATTCAAATATCTTGTTAAGATCTAACAAAGCAGACTTCAGAAACTTTAGATATGATAACTAAATCTAAGAAAAATGATACGTAACAAGGGGAAAAAATTGCAAGAAAACTCTTGCTAAAAACTTAGAAGAAACAAAGCTCCCGTTAGAATACTCTAGTGTAAAAGAAAGCTTTCTTTAAGAAATCCTATGATAGGTTACGATTTTATTATTTATTTTTCTTATTACCTGATCCGATATGGATTAATTGTTAAATTCTATTTACTTTTAGTATTTTGCGCTTATTTCAGGGAGTATAACAAAAATATGATAACAAGTGCCAATTTAACAGAAAAGGAGTCCAAATGATAGAGTCTGGGCATTTTTTAAAAAGAAGACGTTACGCCCATTTTGATAATTTCTGCGAAGGCAAGGACGGACGGAGGGCTTGGTCTTCTATTCCTTGTGGAGCCGCCGCAAGAAAAGAAAAAAAGAAGAGACGGAGACAGTAGTATTAGATAGGAAATACACATAGCAGAAGGGGGAGTATTTGGGGAGTTCCTTTTCCCTTTTTGACTTTTCCTCTTTTCGTCCTATTGTGCCTTTGCTTCCATCAGATGTGAAGGCAAAGAAAAGCAATTGAGCATTCTTTGTAATCTTGACTTTTCCTTCGTTGCCGAAGCGAATTCAATTTTCTTAATTTCGGAGTCAATGGCCGCTACTGTTGCTTCAATTTCCTGTGGGCTTTGTTCATCAAATATGAATTAATTTTTCCACTCTAGTCAAGAAATAACAGATGCTTTGGGTTGCCTAAAAAATTGTGAGATCGATTTAATTTAATTTTTTTCTTTTATTTATTGGTATTCGCATATTCCTTGATTGCTATGCTTATGGTTATTCAATTAATTGATTGTCTTGGATCCGAATAATTAGTTAATTTGGTAATCTATTGTCAATTAAGGCATTTAAGTCCGTAATTGTTTAATTGTCTTGAAATACTGACAACCGGCACAATTAGATTCGTGTCAGGGGGATATGCGGACTAATCTGAAATAACCCTGGTAGTGTGCTATTTTGTTAGAATAAGGCTCCTCTAATACATAAGGCAATTGGGGAATTAAATCTTACGGGCGTACCTAGAATTATCTCTCAATTAGAACAGTGATTAACGGGCGTACCTTAATCACCGACACAGTAAGGAGGGGTTGACTGTCAGCGCTTGTTTGGCAATTATAACCTATTTATCAGTAAATAATTGGAACTGCATTTGTATCGATGATCAATTAGGTGAATCATTGCTGAAATTATTTCTTGGCTAGACCTCTAGTTATTATTACCCTGATTTTAGTGAATTGCCATTTGATTTTTAGTTGCCTATTTTATTTTATTTTTAATTATTTTCTTGTTTTAATTGTTTTAGACCTTTAATTATTGTTACTCTAAATTTAGTGAATTGTCATTTAATTTCTAGTTAGTTATTTATTTTTATTTTCTTATTCGAGTTTCTTTGATTGTCGTCGTTCATACAAAATTACCCCATGTTACTTTGGATTTCTTAAGAGACAAATATCCCCAATCCCTGAGGATACGACCCTACTTGCCCTGTCTACAAATTCATAATTATTTGTAAAAAAAGCCATCCCATTCGGGTATATCGGATCAAGCAAACTCTTCGGGAACTGGGTGAATCAAATAACCCATTGCACACCTAGAGTCCCTGCTCCAGTACTAGGAATTGGGTTTTGGTTATTTTAACTGGCAATTAGGTTAAATTTTATTATTGTACAGGCTTCGATAACCTATTAATTTTTGGCGCCGTTACCGGGGACTGGCATTATTATTTGTTTCTTTTTGAGTTCATTTTTTGCTCTAATTTCCTGGTATTGTTCTAGTGCATGCCTCGTTCTTTTCGTACAGGTGAATTAATTTTTTACCCTGAGGTAGAAAAGACTGCGCGTAGGACAAGAAAGGAAACAGACAGCTCAGAGAGGAGCAATCCAGTGTTGCATCTCAAGAACTTAATCTAGAGGTTGAGTCAATGGATTTGCGTGTTGATAACTCAAGTGATTCAAACCAGGAGGAATTCACCATGGCGAATGCACAAACACTAAGGGAGTTGGCTGCTCCCAATTTAAATCAGCAACCTCTATGCATTACTTTCCCAAATTTAAATGATAACACTCCATTTGAATTAAAATCTGATCTAATTCATCTTTTACCATCATTCCATGGTTTACCAGGTGAGGAGCCGTATAAACACCTGCAAGAGTTTGATGTAGTTTGCAACAACATGAAACCCCCAGGTATTACAGAAGAGTAGATAAAAATGAGGGCATTCCCCTTCTCCTTAAAGGACTCTGCAAAAGACTAACTGTACTACCTGCCACCAGGTAGTATCACCACGTGGGACCAGCTAAAGAAAAAATTCTTGGACAAATATTTTCTGGCGTCTCGAGCTGCAAGTCTAAGGAAGGAAATCTGCGGTATCAAGCAACACCCAGGCGAGTCCCTCTATGAGTATTGGGAAAGATTCAAGAAGTTTTGCATCAAGTGCCCCGAGCACCAGATAAGTGAGCAATTGCTCATTCAATACTTCTATGAGGGCCTACTTTTCAGGGACAGGAGTATAATCGATGTTGCAAGTGGAGGGACGTTAGTGAACAAGACTCCTCGGGCAGCATGGGAGCTAATTGAAGGAATGGTTGAGAATTCGCAGCAGTTTGGTACGGGGAGGATGTCCCAATGCGTAGGATGAATGAGGTAGAAACATCCTCCATCCAGCAGCAAATTTTTGATTTGACATCCTTCGTGCGACAATTAGTTGTAGGAAGTGCCTCACAAGCCAAAGTGTGTGGGGTATGTGCTGCCGTGGGTCATTTTACGGAGGTGTGTCCACTGGTTCAGGAAGAAACTGCAGAGCAGGTGAGCATGGCTGGCCACGTGCCCTCGCCAAGACAGCCATACGACCCATACTCGAGTACATACAATCCGGGTTGGAGAGATCATCCTAACCTCAGCTATGGAGGATATAAGCAGTCGAATTTTGCACCAAACAGGCAGCAAGGGTACCCACAACAGTACCAATCTCGTCCTCCACTATCCCCTTCAAACTCAAGCCCGTCTATAGAAAAGATGATGAACCAATTAATTGCTAATCAACAAAAGACAGATTCTGACCTACAAAGTATGAGAAATCAACTGGACCAGATACCAGTAATGCAAAATCAGCTAAGTCAGATGGCAGTGGCAATCAATCGCCTTGAATCCCAAGTTTTTGGAAAATTGCCTTCTCAACCTGAATTGGACCTGAAGAATGTAAGTGCAATGACTTTAAGGAGCGGGAAGGAAATTCAGGGGCCTGAACTCATGATTCCAAAGGACAAGGATGAGAAAAAGGTCGAAAACAAGCTTGAGAAGAAGGATAGCAGTGGCACAAATCCAAAGGTACTTCCCGACCCAGTCATTATAGTTAAAACTAACCCGCTTCCCTTTTCTAGCAGATTGAAAAAACCAAAAAAGCAGGACAAGAAGAAGGAGATCTTGGAGGTGTTCCACAAGGTAGAGATCAATATTCCCCTATTAGACGCCATCAAGCAAGTGCCGAAGTATGCAAAATTTTTGAGGGACATATGTGTCAATCGAAGACGACTGAGGGGAGATGAAAGGGTCATCGTGGGGGAGAATGTGTCAGCAGTTCTCCAAAGGAAGCTACCATCAAAGTGTGGGAATCTAGGTAGGTTTACTGTCCCATGTAAGATAGGTAATACTTTGATTAGAAATACCCTGCTGGACTTAGGAGTATTGATCAACGTAATGTCTAAATCTATGTATGCTTCTCTGAACCTCGGTCCATTAAAAGAAACCGAGATAATAATTCAATTAGCTGACCGAACAAATGCATACCCTGATGGGTTGGTCGAGGATATGCTGGTTAAAATTAATGAATTGATATTCCCGGCTACTTTTATGTACTTGACATAGATGATGATCATTCCCCTGACTTCTCACCTTTGCTACTAGGTAGACCATTTTTTAGCACAGCACAGACAAAAATTGACGTTAATAAGGGTACATTATCCATGAAATTTGATGGAGAACTAGTCCACTTTAATATTTTTGATACAATGGAACATCCTGTTAGCTCTCACCCTGTGTTTGCTATTCATGCTATTAATCTCTTTGTGCAAGAATTTTCTGAGTTTGCTTGTAGGGACAAATTCAAATTTACTGAGAACAAGTATAAGGGGATGAAAGCACTGTATGAGGTGAAAAGGAGTAGGAAATTAAGAAAGAAAGCTGTACTCAAAGGCTATTTGGATCCTAGAGAAGGGCCACCGATTTTCAGGAAAATTGAGTTACACCCAAATTGAAGAGTGGTGTTCAATGTCTAGCCAAAAACATTAAAGAAAGGCGTTCATTGGGAGGCAATCCAATTTTTTTTAATTGTTTGTTCGATTTTATTTGTTAATTTAAATATGTTTCCCTTGAATTTGACTGACTTCTGGCTTCAATTTTCGTTTTTGATGATTCATAGGTATCCCTCTAACATGACGCGCCCGCGTCAACTGGGCGTGTGGTACATTGCAATTTCCTGGTGCTTAGTAAAAGGGTTTCGATCCTCATGACGTGCCCGCATCAAGTCCCATGAAGAGCTCATGGTCAAATTCGTCAGAAGGGGTTCTTGTCCTCATGACGTGCCCGCGTCAAGTCACCTGGAGAGCTCCTCATTCTGTGCCTTCTTGACGTGCCCGCGTCACGTTCGCGGGAAAAGTAAGTATTCAAAAGAATTCAAGAACGGTTATTGATTTTCTGTTATTCTCTAATTTTTAATTTCAAAAATAAGTTTTGTAATAATAATGATATTAAAAAAATAATAAAATAAAAATAAAAAGTTATTATTATGAAAACAAAAATTTTTTCAATTTAAAAAATAAAAACAAAATAATAAAGTTGAAAAAAAACTTTCCGTAAAGGAAAAAAAAAGAGGAATAAAAAACACACAAAAACTATTTTGTTTTCCTTTTCTTTCTTTTTCTTTCTTTTTTCTTTCTTTCTTTCTTTCCTTTCTTTTTCTTTCTTCCTATTTTCTTTCTTTCTTCTTCTCCGCTGTTTCTTCTTCTCGCTCGATTGAGCCCATCGCGCGCTGCCGCTGCTGAAGCTTGCCCTCCACCCGTTGCTCCACGCGTCGCCGCTGCCACTGGCAAGCAACTCGCCACAACGCCGACGGCCACCACCATCCTCGCGTCCTTCTCGCAGCCGCGGAGGACCAGCTCGTCGCAGCACCAGCGCCGCCGTCCCCTTCACTGTTCGCGCGCCTTGCTCCGCCGCGCCAAGCTCCACCAGCGACGACCAGCTCGAGCGTTGCCGTTCTTTCTTGGCCGCGACCTGAAGCCCTCGCGCGAGCTCTCCTTTTCTTCCCCAGCCCGTCTGCCTCCTCCTCTCGCCACTGCTATCCACTGTAGCCTCCCTCCCTCTCAGCTGCCCACTTGGCCAAGTGCGCAACCCTTTCTGTTTCCCTCGTACGCTGTCAACAGCCATGCCCCACCTCGCTCTTCTTCTACCTGTTCGGTCCCGGTTGGCAATGAGCCCGACCCGTCAACCCCCGATCATCCCCCTCCACCACCAGGGGCCTAAGAACTGGCGCCAGCTCCGGACGCAGATTGAGAATTTGGAGGCTTGGATGATTAACATCGACAACAATGTGGCTGCCATGGCACAAAATCTGGCGGCATTCATGCAGCACACGGGTTTTCCACCCCAAGTCCCATCCCGCCTACCACTTTGACCCGATTTCAGGGGAGTTTTGTTGCCATTTCTTCTACTTTTGATATTCATTTGCTACATTAAGGGCAATGTATCGTTTAGGTGTGGGGGGAATTGGATCAGTTGGGGTGCCAGTTTTTCTAATTTTCAGTTTTTAGATGTTTGTTTTTTATTTTTAGTTTGTTATTTGTTCATTTTCACTTAGTCTCTTTCTTTCTTTCTAGTGATGAGCTCTCATATGAATGCCAAAGTTTGATGTTGGATCGTTGACTCTAAATCTACTCTTGCCAAGTTTTAATAATAAAGTGTATCGAGTTAATATGGTTGAATCCAAAACATCTCTTTGGTGAATATCGATGACTACTTGACTCTTTTGATTTCTTTTTAACTTTTCTAGGCATAGGGAATGACTGTTAGTATTTTCATGTGAATTGGTCCAATATTAACTTTAGTTCTCCATATTTGAAGAAATGAGGCTAGCGGCTGCTATTTTTGTTTTTTTTTGCTATGTTATTTTGAGTTATTGTGTTATCTGGCTGTGAAATAAAGTTGACTGTACTCCGCTAGTCATTACTACTGAGTAACTGGGGTTTTTCACCTAAAGTGTCGATTTTCGCATCAAAAAATAGTAATTTCTATGAGTACGTGGTCGTATAGCGATAAGAGCTGAGTAACCGGATTCCTTCATTTGAAAAATATCGGAGTTCGTGTCAAAAGGCTCCAATGGTTAGAGACTAAGTCTTTTGTGCTTTTCGTCAAAAAAAAATTAGAAAACATGAAAAACAAAAAGTGAAGGTTGTGTTAGTGTGTGATAAAAGTCAGCTTGCCAATTTAGGGATTTAATGTTGAGATTTTGGTTAATATTTGGACCATTCGCTGATAAATGTTATGCGTTATTTCTTTTTCTTAGATTAGTTAACTTGGAATTGAAGGAGTTTGTGGTTTAGAAGCTAACCGGGGTGATGTTTCTCGGATTTTTATCACTGATGCTTGATTTATGATTTTCTTGGTATCTTGGCAATTTGGGAGATAGAGCAATAGCCATTGTCAAATATTGGTGTTTGTTTACTGTTCCTATGCTTGAGAACAAGCATGGTTTAGGTGTGTGGGGAATTGATAGGTTACGATTTTATCATTTATTTTATTATTAATTTCCCTTATTACCTGATTTGATGTGGATTAAATTTAGCAGAAAAGGAGTCCAAATGATAGAATTTGTGCCAGGGGTATCTTTGAAAAAGAAGACGTTACGCCCATTTTGGTAATTTCTGCGAAAGCAAGGACGGACGGAGGGCTTGGTCTTCTATTCCTTGTGGAGCCGCCGCAAGAAAAGAAAAAAAGAAGAGACGGAGACAGTAGTATTAGATAGGAAATACACATAGCAGAAGGGGGACTATTTTTTTTTTTTTTTTGTCAAAAAGAAGGGGGACTATTTGGGGAGTTCTTTTTCCCTTTTTGACTTTTCCTCTTTTCGTCCTATTGTGCCTTTGCTTCCATCAGATGTGAAGGCAAAGAAAAGCAATTGGGCATTCTTTGTAATCTTGACTTTTCCTTCATTGCCGAAGCGAATTGAATTTTCTTAATTTTGGAGTCAATGGCCGCTACTGTTGCTTCAATTTCCTGTGGGCTTTGTTCATCAAATATGAATTAATTTTTTCACTCTAGTCAAGAAACAACGGATGCTTTGGGTCGCCTAAAAAATTGTAAGATCGATTTAATTTAATATTTTTCTTTTATTTATTGGTATTCGCATTTTTCTTGATTGTTATGCTTATGGTTATTTAATTAATTGATTGTCTTGGATCCGAATAATTAGTTAATTTGGTAATCTATTGTCAATTAAGGCATTTAAGTCCGTAATTGTTTAATTGTCTTGAAATAGTGACAACTGGCACGATTAGATTCGTGTTAGGGGGATACGCGGGCTAATCTGAAATAACCCTGGTAGTGCGTTATTTGGTTAGAATAGGACTCCTCTAATACGTAAGGCAATTGAGGAATTAAATCTTACGGGCGTACCTAGGGTTATCTCTCAATTAGAGCAGTGATTAACGGGCGTGCCTTAATCACCGACACACTAAGGAAGGGTTGACTGTCAGCGCTTGTTTGGCTGTTATAACCTATTTATCAGTAAATAATTGGAACTGCATTTGTATCGATGATCAATTAGGTGAACCATTGCTGAAGTTATTTCTTGGTTAGACCTCTAGTTATCATTACCTTGATTTTAGTGAATTGCCATTTGATTTTTAGTTGCCTATTTTATTTTATTTTTAATTATTTTCTTGTTTTTATTATTTTAGACCTTTAATTATTGTTACTCTAAGTTTAGTGAATTGTCATTTAATTTCTAGTTAGTTATTTATTTTTATTTTCTTATTCGAGTTTCTTTGATTGTCGTCATTCATACAAAATCACCCCCTGTGTTATTTTGAATTTCTTAAGAGACAAATATCCCCAGTCCCTGAGGATACGATCCTACTTGCCCTGTCTACAAATTCATAATTATTTGTAAAAAAAGCCATCCTATTCGGGTATATCGGATTAAGCAAACTCTTTGGGAATATGGTGAATCAAGTAACCCATTGCACACCTAGAGTCCCTGCTCTAGTACTTGGAATTGGGTTTTGGTTATTTTAACTGGCAATTAGGTTAAATTTTATTATTGTACAGGCTTCGATAACCTGTCATCCTAAAAGAGAAGAATACTCTCGTTAAGAATTTTAAAAAAGACTTTATTATACACCAAAACAAAAAACTATTAGTCGGATATAGTTAGAGAGAAGGTGATGTTTTGTTCAAAGGAAGAGGAGGAAGTTAGAGAGAAAGAGAAAAAATTTAAAGAGTAGATTAACATTACTAACTCTTTGAAAATGTATGATCTTCAAATAACTCAGATATTGTTAGCTTATTTAAATTCCATCCTGCAAAATGAGATTAATAATAACAAACACTAAATCCACGTCCATTCAACTAAAATTAGCACTTCGTAGAAGTTTTAATATTAACTGTAATCATTGAGGCATCAATGTTGTGAATATGGGATAGAGTGGTTTAGGTTTAGTACCTTCCTTTAATGCTGATAGTTCGTTCAGTAATATAAAACAGAAATTGATGCACACTGGATCACCATCTAAAATTACTGCTTTGAGAATTTAAGCTTGAATGTTGAATTCATCCAAAGCCAGTTCATGCCAAGATTCATGGCAGAATCTTATGATTAAAATACTGATTATGATTCCATTAGCGGACTTTCAATGACGAAATTAAGTACATGAACGCGAATGTCGATGCCCAAAGAGTAGAAATAAGGGAAAGAGAATATTTTTTTTTATATAAGACAAAAGTCAATATTATTAATAAATTAGTTAGAAATTGTCTAGTATGATTTTGCTTGTCAAAGAAAACTGTATTAATGGTAGAAAATACGTAAAATGTATCACATATATATCTGATTTGAAAAGGCATTAGATTTAACAAAATTATAAAATATAAAAATTACACTATAAATAAAAAATCATTAAATTTGACTAAGTACACAGGCTGCTCCATAAATTACAATGCATGTCCATGTCTATTCTCTCTGATCTGTTGTTCAACTAGTTCAAATTCCAAACTAATGTTGAGATATGACAAAAAGATCCAAGAAATTCTATATCTAACATATAGATCTGAAAAAAAAAACTCTTAGATTTGAGAAAATAATAACAAACAAAAAACTAAACAAAACTTCCACTAGAATAGCCTAGGAGATAGAGACAAAAACTCTCACTAGTAAACATTAGGCAAGAGAAAACTCTTACTAGGATACTGTAGGAGAGAGTTTATTAAACATTAAAAAAAAAAAAAGCAGAGGAAGAGGAAGGGAGACCTTAAATTGAGACTAAGATTTTTCTTCTTTGGACGAAGAATGGTGGAGAGAAGGTTAAGAGTAGGGAAAGGGAATACTTATTTATCCATTAAAAAACTAGTAATAATTCCTTAATTTATAGTACTAGTGCTGGTAAATTAATTAACAAGTTGGCCACCATCTGTTAATTAATTGATTAAGCACAATAATTGAACCAAAGGAGAGGAGGTAGAAGTTGACGAAGCAACATGAACAGAGACATTGGACTTTCGGAATTGGGTGAAGGAGCAAACTGAATTCAGAAATGCTTACAAGTTTTTATATTCATTTTTGACTCAGAGGACAAATCAATTAAGAGCTGACTTTTAAACAACCCCTGATTGAAGGAAGCTTAAAAAATTAAGATACTTTGTAAGTGCTAACTAGTACATGGTATATTTTTTTAGGTATACTTTGTAAGCACTACCTAGTACATGGTATATTCTAGTACTATAAAAGCCATATGAAACCATGCAAATCGCTTAATTCAAATGCAGGGGAAAATTGGAGTGATACCAAAGAAAATTTAATTGTAAGAAAGAAATTAGAGGAATGGCTGCTAATCCTGGGATTGGGAGCTCTATAGCTCCCCGTGAGCAAGTAGTAGTTGTTCATCGGGAGGCCATTCAAGATCAACGCGCCACCAAAACAACCATCACCGATGTCAAGGACCGGAAATTCTCATGGGGCAAACTCCGCCGCATCGACTCTCTTGATTTGGAGGCCGGTAGAATTTCCGGCCATCATGGCGGCCACGGCTCCAAGGTTAATTCCTATTGATAGTACTAGTCCACCTGCCTATTCTAGTTTTTTTTTCGGTTTTTTCTATCTCTTTCTACTTCTAAATTGATTATGAAAAGTTAAGGGATAATTTCAGAAACCTCCCATAAGGTTTTTGACAATTTCATTGAATTCCCCCGAGATTTAAAAAATTACACATATCTCTCTTGTTATTTAAAATGATAATTTCACCCTTAAATATTTTAATGAATTTCTCTTGCTTGGTATGCTTATACTTAGAATGGGTTTTAAAATAATTTTTTCATTCTTTTTCCTTTTTATTCCTTTTTTTAATTTTTCGCCAATAAAACTGTAAAACACCCACTATTGCCTCTAGGTTTAATGTCCAATTAGTTATTTTTTTGATGAATTAATTTTATATGTAATCTAATATTTTTGCTGATCTTTGTTTTCTATTTTTGGTATTAAAATTAACAATAAATAAAAAAAGAAATGGTCCAAAAGCACTACTAAATTATGAGAATCCCACTACTCCAAAAATTTATAAACTCTAAATGAATTATTTCAACATTTTCTTTTCTATCCTATAAATCTAATCTGTAATAAAACACCATCAAAAATATCATATCATAGTAATAAAAGTATTATTATAGTTGTTTATTAAATAATAGATATGGACATAAAAAATTTGGCACCTTTTCCTTATAATTATACTAAATAATCTTATAATTGTATAGGAAAATAAATTAAAACTCATTTCACAAGGGCATTTTTAGATATTCATTTAAAAAATTGTCCAAGTCAATAGTATTTTAAGGTTTTGTTTCTAAAACTATCAAATCAAGGGAGGTAAGTGTAATTTTTCAAACCTTAGGTGAACTCAGTTAAATTGTTTGAAACCTTAGGAGAGGTTTCTAAAATTATCCCAAAAGTTAAATCATAAATTAGTGCCATGAGTTTTGGTATTCAATTTTGCAAAGATAAAATTTGTGTTTCAAAGCTATCCATGCCTAGAGCGTTTTCTCATGCTAATAAGATCTTAAATTGATAATAAAATAATGGAAAAAAAGTTCAAAGTTCAGAAATAAGAGGTACTGAACTCAAATATTACAAATGTTAATTTAGGTTAATATAATATCTATTTCATATTTTGGGAGAAATTGTAATCTTGTCACTTGAAATTTAAGGATATGTGTATGTTTATTCCCTAATTGTGGTTTAATTGTACTCTTTAAAAAGAAAAGTTTTATTCTCGCTATAATGTTATTATTTATACCATTTGTCCACCATTCTATTCTTCTTTAGCTTAGCTTTGTCTACATGTAGTTGTGGTGGAGCATCTTATTGCCGTAACTTTGCGCAATTGGCTTTTTTCAATTTACGAAACAACCTAAAGTATAGTCGAAGAATACCAAAGATATTAGGATTTTAATCAAATGATGCCTTAATAATGCAGGATTTAGGTTGGATAAAGACGTTGAGTTTGGCATTTCAAAGCCTAGGTGTTATTTATGGAGACATCGGGACTTCTCCGCTATACGTTTTTTCTAGTACTTTTCCTGATGGAATAGACGACAAAAACGACATCCTTGGGGTGTTGTCTCTCATTATCTACACCATCATTTTGGTGCCCATGATCAAGTATGTCTTTATTGTCTTGTGGGCAAACGACAAAGGTGATGGTAAGTACTTTGCTAAACGTCATTAGCATCATTATCATCAGTTTTTAAACAGTTTCTCGAAAAAATATCAGGCATGACTGATTCATCCCTTATGTTTATGTAAAGCAGATCAACCAATAAAACTCAAAATTTAACCTTTGACTTGAATACATTTATGACCTTTGACTTCCTAGTGCATGTAGAAGAGTTGTTAATTATGCTCATCAAACTAACGAGAAACTGGATATGAGTTTTTAAAATGTGGGATTAATTCTACTTTGTACCTTTCAACCATATCTAAATTCGTAATTTGATTTCTACATTTTTTAAAAAAATTCATATTTTAATCCATAAAGTATAAATCTGTTTCACTTAAATATAAAATCTGTCTCACTTTAAGGACTAAAGTATGAAAGATTTTATATATTACGGACTAAAGTGGAATAGCCTTTTAAGTAAGTGACTAAAGTATAAATAATTTTATAGTTTATGGATTAAAGTAGCAGAGCCTTTAATTAAGTGGGATGGATGTTATCCTTTAGTGACCAAAGTGTCTCATTTTAAAATTTAGAAACCAAAGTGAAAATTGGGATATAGTTGAAAGATGCGAAGTAGAATCAATCCTAAGTTTATTTTGATTAAATCTTAGTTTTCATCCCACTATTCGTAGGTTATCAGTTTTAGTAGGTTAAGTTGTTGTTGGTATGTATTCATGTGGTCATTAAGGGTTACTTGTAATCATATATATAAAAAAAAAAATTGACTTTTTCAAGTACGGAAATACTATCTGATCAAGCTATTTCAGAGGTCCTAATTCTTAAATTTATGACAAGCTTGATATCGTTTTGCTGTTGTTTTACATCTAAAAGAAAGATACATAAATAAGCAATTCTTGCAAAATGCAACAAGTGATGCATGTTCATTTGCAGGCGGGACATTTGCTCTCTACTCCTTGATTTGTAGACATGCGAAGGCGAGCCTAATTCCAAACCACCAGCCAGAGGACAGGGAGGTTTCTAACTACAAGTTGGATATACCCTCCAACCAGCTGAGAAGAGCTCAAATGGTCAAGGAAAAACTTGAAAGCAGCACCAATGCGAAAATGGTGCTTTTCATTGTTACCATCCTTGGAACTTCAATGGTAATTGGTGATGGGGTCCTCACTCCCTGCATTTCAGGTCAGACCCTTTATCACTGGATACTTAAAACTTTCAACGTTGATCGAAATATGCTAAATAATTTGAGGAATAGAATTCAGTAACTCCTACATTAAATTTTTCATTGAAGACAGTCATAGGACATTATAAAAAGATATCATTGATATAAATGTTCAAATTCTGGAAAAATGGTGATTGTATATAAGCATTCAGCATCCTAACACTAGTAGAGATGAAAAAGATAAGGTAGCCAAGATTTGGCGACCAACACAAAAAAGTAAAATGTAAGTCTTAGATCAGGCCATGTAATTCTAACAGTGAACGATACCTAAATATTGCATCTTTGTTACAAAATTGTACAAGTTCAACTGTTCATGTCCCTTCCGTAGAGGACATAGGAAGGTTTTAGAGGCATCATCCTGTGGACGTTATCTTGAGCTTTGCTTTTTCATTTAATATATTAGACAACAATTAACGCTACGTAAAATGCTCATGGTCTTCATTTTGCAGTTCTATCTGCTGTGAGCGGGATTCCATCCCTGGGCCAAGGTATTACATTTACATAAGACAGACTTGCATTTGGATTTCCGTACACACGTATATTTACACGTAATGCAATGGTACTCCAAGTTTGCATAACAAACTTAATGAATTTCCAGATGCGATCGTGGGAATTTCAATTGTGATATTGATAATTCTTTTCTGCGTCCAACGCTTTGGAACTGACAAGGTTGGCTTCACATTTGCACCTGCAATCTGCTTGTGGTTTTTGTTCATATCTGGTATTGGCCTCTATAATTTGTTCAAGCATGATGTTGGGGTCCTACGTGCTTTCAATCCAAAATACATTGTTGATTACTTCAAAAGAAATGGCAAGAAAGGATGGATATCCCTAGGTGGAGTTGTCCTATGCATTACAGGTTAGTGGCTAAACACTCTCAATTTCAATTAGGATAATGTGGCTAGTTAGTGTATCCTCACCAGCAAATGGGCACATGAATCAGGGACTGAAGCTATGTTTGCTGATTTGGGCCACTTTAGCGTGAGAGCCGTTCAGGTATGTCACTCAAATATCACCAATTATTTCGCTCTCCTAAAATATGAACTAAGCTATTTGATTCTTAATTTGACATTAGTTTCGTAAGACCTCATTCAGGTTAGTTCATTGTACAAGATAAAATAAGATTTTCTTTCCATCAATTTTTCATATTCAGCAACTTTTTAACAGGATAAGCATAAATTTTGAAATCTCCTACTATTAAAAATTCAAGCTACTCGAACTCAGTCAGAGCCATGAAGTGGAGTTCCACCACATTTTCAAGGTTGTTGCAGATATAAACCAGATTGTAATTATATATTCTTTGGACCAATAATGCTTATCTCCGCCTACTTAGTTGCATATTCTGATATAAAGAAAATACCATGCGTTGTGGAGGTGACTGTATTTTGTGTATAGCCAATATAATCAAACTGTTGACTTTATGGCTAGTTATTTCATAAGGTACATAAAGTTATTTTTGAGTCAAACATGTTGCTTAATCTTTTTAGAATTATAGGAAAAGATAAGAGCGAAAAGTTGACTATTAGCGTGTAAATTCTTATATTTTATTTATATAAAACTCGCCAATTCTCCCAAAAAAAATTGCTTATAAATTTACGGGTGACTGCTAGCTTGATTTCATACCAATTTTATTCCTGAAAAATGACAATACATAGAAGGGAAAATTAATGCCAATCCTGATAATATATGTGGGGAAAATTATACATTGTGATCTTCCAACTTTTCTAATTGATTTAACTGTGACGTCTATTAGCTTTTTCTACCATAATTCTGCAGATCAGTTTCTCCAGTATAGTGTTCCCAGCTCTACTAGCAGCTTATATAGGGCAAGCTGCATACCTGATGAAGTTTCAAGATCATGTCAGTAAGACATTCTACGATTCAATTCCAGGCAAGTGCCTACCGTTATCCATGGATTGTGGAAAGAATTTGTAGATTTCTACCATGTTCGTAAAGAATAAACCACTTGTCAATAACTTACTGATAAATTGAATATCTGAATAAACAGATCCAATTTATTGGCCTACATTCGTTGTAGCCGTGGCTGCAGCCATTATTGCCAGTCAAGCTATGATATCCGGAGCCTTTGCAATTATTTCTCAGTCCCTTAGTCTTGGTTGTTTCCCAAGGGCTAAAATTATTCATACTTCTGCCAAGTATGAGGGCCAGGTTTACATTCCTGAGGTCAACTACATCCTCATGATTGCTTGTGTCCTGGTTACTTGGGGCTTCAAATCTACTACAAAGATCGGCAATGCCTATGGTAATCGCGATTTCCATACTTTTGAATTTAGAATAGAAGTACATAGTAATCAAGGATGGATATGCTCTATGACATATTTGGATTCGTCCAGTAAATTCCATTTATTTAATTGTTCATTTTACCTTGAACATTGGTTTTGGCAATTACGTATAATTTCTTGACTAAGGATCCGAGAACATGGTTTTTATCTTGATGAGTGAAGGATTTACTAAAAATTAGATCACCAGGAGAATATTTTGCTGTTTGATTCAATTGCAACTTTTGAGAGGCTTATTTAAAATGCACAAAACATTTCAATGACAAAGTATCTAGGATTGTTCCACATTTGAACTCAATTTTTTATATTTCAATTTTTGCACACTACATATATCACCTATGAAATAAATTACAAACAATTTCGAATTTTTACAACTGATATTCAGAGCTAATACTATATGATTGATATATAGAGGGATCCTGCATTTGCCATAAATCGGGAGGATCCTAGTGAAATGAAGTTTGGGGACAAACTTATTTAAAAAACTGCAGAGACCTTCATCTGGTTGTTGAGTCAAATAGCAAAAGAATAAAACAAAATAAATTAAAATATACGTGGAATTATGGATTATTCTATTTTGTGACAGCAAACATTCTGATACAGGTATTGCTGTGGTTGCTGTCATGGTGATAACAACTTCTCTACTCACATTAATTATGCTTGTGATATGGAAGGCAAGCATATGGTGGATTGCTATATTCTTTGTGGTATTTATGTCCATAGAGATGACATATCTGTCATCTGTACTCTACAAATTCAAAGATGGAGGATATCTTCCTTTGGCTTTTGCACTTGTCTTGATGATAATCATGGGAATCTGGCATTACGTCCACAAGCAGCGTTACTTGTTTGAGCTCAACAACAAGGTATCCAGCGACTATGTTAGGGACTTGGCCAAAAATCCACAAATAAAAAGAGCACCTGGAATTGGATTGTTGTATTCTGAACTCGTCCAGGGTATTCCACCAATATTTCCCCATTTTGTTTCTAACATTCACTCAGTTCACTCGATCATCGTGCTGGTTTCCATCAAGTCTATCCCGGTCAGTAAAGTGGCATTGGATGAAAGGTTTCTGTTTCGACAAATTGAGCCTAGAGATTACAGGGTTTTTCGATGTGTAGTAAGGTATGGATACAATGACCGAATCGAGGATTCTGAGGTTTTTGAGCAGCAGCTAGTGGAGAACTTGAAGGAGTTCATAAGACATGAGTATTTTGTCCATGTAAGTGGGCATATAGAGCCTGATTTTGTAAACGTCCAGCAACATTCAGGATTGCTGTTGAAAGATGGAAAACCTCGACGATCCAGTGCATCTGTAGTTCATATCGAGGAATCATTACCACAGGCACAACAAAGTGTATCGCAAAATTCGTCAAACTCAATCCAATCATTCAATGAGGCCAAATCAATCAATTCCTCGATCAGGCTTGCCGCAGGGTCCAATCAGTTGGGTCTGGAAGATGAGCTACAGGCTGTGGATAAAGCCTCAGAGCAAGGTGTGTTTTATCTTTTGGGTGAAGCAAAAGTTGTGGCAAAACAAGATTCATGCTTCTTCCGTAAGTTTATTGTCAACAATGCCTATAGTTTCCTGAGGAAGAATTTTAGGCAAGGGGAAAAGGTATTGGCCATTCCTAAGACTAGGCTATTAAGGGTTGGGATGGTGTATGAAATTTAACTTCCAAAACGATCGAAATATAGCTATCTTTTGTATAGTAAGCACAAAGGGTCAAAAAAAAAAAACAAAAATAGCCACTAAGCTATTTTGAGAGTTACCGAACTATTTTTTATTTCAAATTGCCACTCAACGGGCAGTCTTTGGTTCTGCCATCAAATCAAAGGGTATTGGGGTTTGTTGTTGTTTACGACAAAATAAATGGGTAAATAACTATTTATGACCTTGTAGTTGATTTTGCATTTTATCATACAATCCCACTATTATTTTATATTGTCTACTTGATTCCCTGTGATTTTCTATAAAAGCAGTATATTGACCTAAAGCACCTCTGTTACATTGTTTGATCTAGACTCACTCTAGAATTCTTGTGAAGCATGAAATTTGGCACACAGTCAAATCCTAACGTCCACTTAACCCCTATGATTTCACATCCAACTACATAATACCTTGATGATTTTGTACAAAGTGGTTAAATCCATATTATGTTTCATATTAAGTGAGGGTATAACTGGTATTTCAATTAATGATATCACTCGAGATACTTCCTGTCTGTTCAGAAAACCATAGATGGGTTAAAATACATCATATTGTACCATAAGAGGATTATGTGGTACAGAGTAAGATAGGGAAATAAATAGTACGTTGCCCAAAATATAAGGTGACATATAATTTTGGTCCCTGATATTTGGTCTGTATGCCAAACTAAAAAATTTAGGCTAAAAAATTTAGTCCCCAAAGATTCTAATTTTAGGTAAATTTAGGAGAATTGACAAAATTTCATAATAACTAATGCTTAAGATCAAAATTTTTCATTAGTCAAAAGCTTTGACTTTGTATTTTTAGTCCATAATATTTGGAATTTCGATTACTATGGTTCCTTAGATTTCAACTAGTTATAATAATTTTAAGATGAAATGAATTCTAAATTGAATTAAATATAGGACAAATGTATTCTTAAATCCCTATATACTTTTTCATAAAAAAAATTATATCGGCGCATGATGTCAACATTTAGCTTCAAGAAAATCTTTTTGTTAAGTAAGTTACAATTATATAACACTAAATAAGAAAATGAAAATAAGTTGTTAAAGAATGGGAGAATTCTAGCTTTCATAAATAAGTTTATTATAAGTACCATTACACAAAATCTTGCATGAGTTGTCGACGTAGGCTTCAAAATAACTAAGAATTGTGATTATAGAAACTATTGAATATAGGTACTAATATAAAGTACTTTTAGTAATTCTTGATAAAGCTTCTTTTTTTTTTCTTATTTTCCTTCCTATTAAAATCCAATGATTTAACACCAAAGTTTTGAAATATTTATTTTAATATTCATTTATTTGATAATTGTTCAATAATTTTACAAAATACCTACTTCTTTTCAAACTCAATTAATAACCTATGAAAATGCAATAAAGAAGGATCAACTTAATTTTAATTAGTATATATTCCTTCTGTTTCAAATAAGTCGTTTAATTATCATTACAAATAAGAAATAGTAGAAGTACTCATTGTCACATAATCACCAACAGGGAAAAATAGTAATTACAAGTATTATATCGAATTTGAGACCAATTTGAGTTTTTTTAGTCATTCCTGTGAAGTTAGGGGCATGAACAAGTGAAATAAAAAAAAATTAAATGAAGAAAAAAGAAGCTTAATTAGCTCTTTTTTTTGAAGTTTAACTAACTTTTCTATATCTTTTTTATTGATATAAATCCTATTACCCATTGAAGGTGTTTTCATTCTAATTTGGATTTATCATTTTATTTTAAAATCCTCAATATCACTACTTAAAACTCAAAGGACTAGAATGATTCAAACTTCAACTAGCGTGGGAAAAAAAAAAGTCAAAATTGTTGATAATGGCAATTTGATTTTAACTGTTCATCATTGTTGGATTTTTATCAATTATTCTATATGTGTCTAAAATCAAAAGTTTAAGAGGCCATATTTATTTTGGTCAAAACATTGAGTCCCAATTTAACAAATGTACAAAACATTTGAGAGGACAAAAACTACATTTCTCCCCAAAATAGAAAATAATTTTCCTCAACCCTCGGCGGTCAGTCTTCCAAGACTCCTATAACTACATTCAATAGAAAAGATCGACTTGCTAAACTCAAAGTAAAGCTAAATTACAGATTATGATTTGAGCTCAAGGCATAATTATGCTGAATGACTTGCCAAACGCAGAGTAATGCTAAATTAGGTATTATGATTTGAGCTCAAGGCTTAATTATATTCAATTATGCTCAATTTTGAGTTGAGCTCAGCTTAATTCGAGATAAATATGGCCCTGTAAACTCAAAGTAATGCCTGGGACTAGAACTGAAAAGATCCTATAACAGCACAAAACCCTTGGGAAATTTTCTGGGTCTAACCAGCATTTAACCTAGCTTTCAGTTTTCGTAACCCTCCACCTAAAATTTTCCTTCATACTAATAATAATTAATGAATTGAGCCCAATCTTGAGTTCAAGATTACGATTGGCATGTTATAGTCAACATAATGCTTGAGACAATAAGTCAAAAGATTTAACAAAAAAATGTTTTTATCCAAGAATTTCTATCAACTAACCACTATTCCATGAGTACTTACAGATATGGAACAAATTTCAGCTCCAAGATATTTTGTGAGTTCAACAAAAGTGTGCTACTTTTCATGAGTGGTTGTGCTTTATACTGTTGTTCGTCAAAATTCAAATCACTTAACGAGTCCCATGCAATTGCATTTTCGTAAAGAACAAAATGAACTCCGTGTCACTCTCAAGTTGGCAATCATTTTCATCAATGAACTTGTTTGGTAGCAGGGACTGAGCTGCAGAAGCCTTATTTGTCAGTTTTAATCCTTATTTCTCAATTTCTTACGTCCCTTTTTGTTAATTTTCCTTTCCCCCTTCCATCCTACTCCCTTTTTGTATTTTTCCAGATTCTGTTTCCGATTCCATTCCAAGAAGACAAAATGGAATTGAGCTTGCGTTTGCCCACCAAGAGTAACAGTCAAAGATGTCATGCCCAATTATTCATCCAGATAATAAAACCAAAATCTTCAGTGCCCACCGCTGTAAATGCAAGAACTACTTTCATTTTCTTTTTCTTTTTCTTTCTTTTTCTATTTGAATTCTACCATCCTATTACTTCCTCCCTTTTCAAGTATTATTTGTGTGATAATAAATTTTTATCTACTTTAACTAATTTATTAATCTTCATTGGAACTTTATTTATGTGACGAGAGCATATTATATTTGAGCAACGTTGTGAAGTTCTAGTTAGCAAATAAGCTATGCTTAAGAAAGTGGCTTATTTCACTAATTGGGAATGTCAAATGATGATATCAGTAGGGTTCTTTTTTAAACATTTGATAGGACAACAAACAAAATTATTCTTGCGAATTTGGTATTCTTGCAGAGATGGTTTATACGTTTCTTCTCTTCTTTTTTTATTTATTTTTTGGAAGGTAAAGAGGTTTTGTCAACTCCAAATCACTAATGTTACCTCTCGGTTAATCAAAACACAATTTCTTGAAGTAATGAAGTTGATTAGAAGTGGCTAGAAAAAAAAAAAAAAGAAATCGATTAGAAGTGTAGTGATAAAGTAATCACTAGCTATGGATCCTAGCAAATTATAAACTACAGAATCAAGTAAAACAAATCAAAAAATTAGTAGTAAAGTTACAAAAGATTTTACCAAGTGATGGGAGAGGTAGCGTATCAAATCGGAGAAGAAAAATTGAAAGGAAGGAAATTCAAAAGACTTACTGATTAAGTTGATGCACTGGATATTTGACGGTATAGATGACCTTTTTGTCTTTTTGTCTCTAAAGTAAATAGCTAGCCTGACATCGTGTAAGTAGTAATACTGTGCTTTTACACGTACTTGCTTAGTTGCTTGTATAACCTTCTTTCAATAAAAAGTGAAATTCGACGTTAAAAGAAAAAAAGGAAGCCTAATCATAGACCGTTCCCAAGGGATCGAAAACTACGTACTGATCAAATAAAGTGGAAAATTAAAAAAAAAAATTAGCCTAAGTCTGCCTGAAACCTAATTGTAGGTTCTCCCGCTCACAGAGCCATAATTGTATTTATTTATTTATTCATTAATAGAGGAAGAGTAAGATTTAAAAAGTTGAAAATGAGAATGAGGGAACTTAAACTCAGGATCTCAAGTCCTGGTACCTCAATCTTAAATACTAGATCAAAACCTCATCGACAGCCATGATTGTATTTTGTATTTCGCGAAGGATCACTAATAGTAATTTTGACATTGAGAAGGATCAATTTATGCAATCCATTGGAGTAACTGCTAACAATTACTAGTGGAGCCATATATCTTGAGGGTGCAGAATTTGTCTACCCTGAAGATTTAGAAAATTAT